>NC_138769.1:661709407-661841907 GCF_965119305.1 Pelophylax lessonae
ACCTCATTAGAACTTATAGCTCTTTATTGATATCTGTTAACTGGGCAAGGCAAAGTAGTTCCTGAATCCAACTCTGGCAGTGTGGTAGAGGCTTAACAATCGCCATGCATAGGCTTGTTATGCAAATAATCCATTTATCATATGAGCACCTAGTAAATCGTAAATACAACTGTGAGCTTATCTTGGCAATTGCAATAGATCACAGTAGGGAACTAGATGCTTATTTTCATGACAGATCTATTTTTTTCCTAATACTTCATATTTGCTGCGCAAAGAGGTTTAAAGTGGAGCTCCTCCCAAAAGGTAAAGCTCTGCTTATTTTCCTCCCCCCCTCCGCCTGCACCTTCCGGGGGGGGGGGGGGGGGGCGTACCTGGTTTTGACTTGTACCCTCTCCCACTTCTGGCTGACTTTGCCATGGCAAATTCATCGGGAAGTCTAACCCCCCTCCTCCTTCCCCCATCACCGGGTCATTCACAAAGTGCAGCATGCTCTGTGCATGCTCAGCAGGGAAACGGCTGTGAAGCCGCAAGGCTTCACTGACGTTATTCATTACCAGAGATGGTGGCGGCAGCACCCGAGAGCTGATTGAAAAATATTAAAAGTCAGCAGCTACAGTATTTTTAGCGGCTGACTTTTAGTTTTTTAGAAGGAGCCTGGAACTCCGCTTTAAATAGTGCTTTGTTTATAGCAGCTTTGGAGACATCCAGTCCCTAACAGCCCATTGTTGTATAAGGTCACCTGCAGATTTATACTTGCAATAAAGATATCTAACATGTATGACATAATATTGTAAACTGATATCTACTGTATATATATAAATAAATGCTAATAGTATGGTATAGCTTATATTGCGGTATATGCACAAATCCTGATTAACTAAAGTTTGAGATTAAATTATGTAAATTGAGGTGAATCTGGGTCTTTTTTAATAAATCCATCCAATAATAAGAAACACAGGCAGGATATTATACGGCATCCTCTACTGTATGTTCCACAATAGCAGTTCCCAGCTTTAAAATCAAATAGTCATTGCACAGTAAATCTAATGTAGAAAGCTTTCCATAGATATTGCACATATCTTGATTAGGCTCCTGGTGTTTCAAACACAGTTCCTAGATTACTTATGTGTCAGACCCAACCCACTTTAAATGTAGCACTACTCCCTTGGGAGCTGCTGGTTACAGGTTCCCCTGGGTTACCCTTAGCAACGACTTCACAGTTCAGCGTCTTTAAAGTGCTTTGGCTCTGGTGACCAGAGGGTATCCAAGAAATTCCCTAATTTGGACTGATTTTCTCTCACTTCCTGTTTGGCTATGGGACAGGAAGTGAAAAAAAATCTCCATAATGAGGCACAGATGGTGAAAACAAATCTGACAGGGGTTATAACCCTCCCTTAGTCTTTCCAAAATGAAAAAAAAAAAGGTTTTGCCCATAGTTTTACTTCAAGTAAAATACATGTTTACTTTGCTACAGACTGGTGTCTGTGTGATTGCATTATCACTTTGAAACAAGTCCGAACTCATGGTGTCAGAAGGGGAGGCTTGCAGGGTGAGGGCACTCTTTGGGGTCAGTTATCTTCCAGCAGCCCACACGGTGATGGCGCAAAATATAAAAAAAATATTAATAATCAGCAACTGATGGCATGGGACACAATAATAACAAGGGCGATATGTGTGATAGAAATTAATTAGTCTCCGTTCACATTAGGTCGCTCCGACTTAGGGGGCGACCTGTGAAGTCGCGTGCAGCGCGACTTCGGCGCGACTTGCACGGACTTCACATAATGGAAGTCAATGCAAGTCGCCCCGAAGTAGTACAGGACCCTTTTTCTAAGTCGGAGCGACTTGTGTCGCTCCTATTAGAACCGGTCCTGTACTACAATATGGGAGCGACGGTGCACGACTTGTCAGGCTGACCAAGTCGCCTGACAAGTCGTACCAGTGTGAATGGACACTTATAGTTATGGTGTACAGCTACCTAATAAAAATAAATAAATAGTGTACTGCAATGCACCTCCCCCTCCTGGTGCTATGTGCAATCACTCTGTGAAATTGCTTTCTAACCAAAAATTCTTATACACATCATAATACACTTAATCTGACTGCAAAATGTTGCAAAGAGATGCTGTATTACAAAACACCTCCCATATTTAACCATTTCTGGACCAGTGATATATCTGTACCTGTATCTGGACTTTCGGTGATTATACCAGGATGATGACTGCAGCTGCTAACATCATCCGGTACCATTTTTTAGAGCCCCAGAACTCTCCATAAAGAGTACCTGCCATGTGGCTATTGCTGTCACAAGGATTTTTTGCAAAAAAAAGTGGTAAAAATTTTTTTTTTTTAAAGCAACAGTGCAAAAAACAAATAAATAAATAATTAAACAAAAAATGTAAAGTGCCCTTCCCCATGCTCGCACACAAAGCCGAACAAGTGCGTCAATCCCGCATACAAACAGCGATCTTCCCACACATGTGAGGTATCACCAAGAAATAATTAATCAGATCATGGGCAGTAATTCTAGCCTCAGACTTCCTGTGTAAATCTGAAGTTGTAACCTGTAAAGGCTTTTAAAGCGTTGCCTAAGGATAGTAAAATTGACGTCGCTTGTGGTCGTTGAACGGCATGCGCAATTTTATAGCGTGACATGTTTGGTATCTATTTACTCTGCATAACATCATCTTTTATATTTTACAACAAAAAAATGGTTTATGTATAGTGTTTTTTGTAATAAAATTCGAAAAAGTGTATTAAATGAGTTTGTAAACAAAAAGTACCAAAAAAGGCCTGGTCTGGAAGTGGATGAAACATAAATAAATAATGTGTAAAACACAACCCTTGCATTTAAAGTGGAAATTCATAAGCTCATATGTTATAAGTAATTTCCAAATCCAAAAAATGAAAACATGCATATATTGGGACTATACAGCCCCTTCCACAGTCAATAAAATCTCTGAACAGTGAACAACAAGATAGGGACTTTAGGTTTGTTCTTAAGTCAAATTTGTTTGTAAGTTGAAACAGGTACATTTTTTAAGTTTAGCTCCAGCCAAAAATAATATTTTTTACGTTTTTTGGATAGAAAAGGGAAGGGTTAACACCCCTGTACCATTTGTTTTGCTGTCTGTACCCCTATTCAGAAGATTTCACCTCACTTTCTGTCCCTATGACAACTGTATTTTGAAAATTTTGGGTTGTTGTGGAAACAATGATTGGTGATAAAGCTTCAGTGGAGACACCTTTTTCCCATGAGAACTCTTACAGGAGTAAATTTCCCATCCTAGGGCAAGACTTCTCCCTACTTCCTGTTGTCTCTCTCCGTTTGTAAGTAGGAGTCATTTGTAAGTCAGATGTATGTAACCCGGGGACTGCCTGTAATAGTCTCTAAACGTTGAATAAAGGTGCTTGGTGAACTGGTGTTTCCCCTAATTTATGTGCTTCAACAGGGGATTTACACATGCTCCTCCTCCACAATCGCACTCACCCCAATTTGTCGACCCCTTGATTAACCACTTTACTACCAGTCACGTAACCTCTACGTCGGCTGACTTTGAGTGGTTATACCGGGATGATGCCTCTAGCTAGAGGCATCATCCCGGTACCGTTGTTTGAAGCCGACGGTCGGCTTTCCGTCGGTAACGATCGATGCGGCTCGGGAGCCGCTCGATCGTTACCCGGGGGGGCGGGAGGGGACGTCCCCCCCCTCCCGCCGCCTTCCGCGGCTTTGCTCGGGGCTACCGTCCCACCGGGAGCCCCGAGCACCCAGCCGGCACGTCCGCCGGCTGGATGGAGTCCCGAGCACTAATAGGTAAAGCGGCAAAACTGGGATCAGTCATCATATTGGGGGACTTCAATTATCCCGACATTGACTGGGAAGAGGGGACTGCACACTCGCATAAGGCCCGTCTATTCACGGAAACCTTACAGGATAACTACATGTCACAGTTGGTGGATTCCCCTACTAGAGAGAATGCAATCCTGGATCTATTGATCACTAATGACCCAGACATAATCTCGGAGGTAGGAGTCCAGGACAATCTGGGCTCTAGCGATCACAGGATGATCACATTTAGTATAAATAACAATATAAAAAGGCAAGTGGGGAACATAAGAACCCTAAACTTCAGAAGGGCAGACTTTCCAAAATTGTACTCAATGATGGAAAGGGTAAACTGGGACCAAACCCTGGGATCCCTGACCACTGAGGAAAAATGGGAATGCTTTAGGAACATATTAAGCAAAGGCATCTTGCAGTGCATTCCTATGGGGAATAAATTTAGAAGAGACAAAGCCAAACCTGGCTGGCTAAACCGTAGCGTTAAAAAACTTATTAGGGGAAAAAAATTGGCCTTCAAGAAATATAAATCAGAGGGCACAGTATCGGCCTTCCAGCAATACAAGGAGGAAAATAAGAAGTGTAAACACGAAATCAAGATGGCTAAAATCAACTTTGAGAGACAAATAGCGGAGGATAGTAAAAAAAACCCAAAGAAATTCTTTAAATATATCAACAGCAAAAAAACTAGGGCAGAGCATATTGCACACATAATTAACGATGATGGGAGGATGGTTACAGAGGACACTGAAAAAGCAACCGTGCTGAATGCTTTTTTCTCGTCAGTCTTTACGCAGGAAAAGGAGGGGTACACTGACCATGACTGTATGGTTAGTAGTAATACACAGGACTTGCCACTATGGCTAACAGAGGGGGAAATCAGGGAAAGACTGGATAAACTTAACACAAACAAATCACCAGGCCCAGATGGCGTACATCCGAGAGTGCTCAAGGAACTCAGTATGGTTATATCTAGACCACTGTTCCTAATCTTTGCTGACAGTATTAGGACAGGAGATGTACCAGGGGATTGGAGGAAGGCTAACGTGATTCCGATATTCAAAAAGGGCCAGAGACATATCCCGGGAAATTATAGGCCTGTCAGTTTGACATCAATAGTATGTAAACTTCTGGAGGGGATGATAAGGGACTATATCGTAGAGTATGCTAAAGACAACAACATCATCAGTAGTAACCAACACGGGTTTACAAATGGGCGTTCTTGTCAAACCAATCTCTTAGCATTCTACGAGGAAGTGAGCTGTGAGCTAGATAGGGGCAGACCAGTGGATGTGGTGTACTTGGATTTCGCTAAGGCGTTTGATACAGTTTCCCACAAGCGCTTAATTTATAAAATAAGGTCTGCAGGTATCGACAGCAGGGTTTGCTCTTGGATACGGAACTGGCTAAAAGGCCGTGTCCAAAGGGTGGTAATAAACAGCGCATACTCAGACTGGGCTGAGGTAGTAAGCGGGGTGCCCCAGGGCTCAGTCCTGGGACCAACCTTGTTCAATTTATTCATAAACAGCATTGAGGACGGGATCAGTAGTTCGTTATCAATTTTTGCAGATGACACTAAATTGGCCAGGGCAAACACTGCACAGCATGAAGCAGATATCCTACAGAATGACCTGGACAAAATTACGGAGTGGGCAACGACATGGCAAATGAGGTTTAATGTGGAGAAGTGTAAGGTTTTGCACTTGGGGACCAAAAACATAAAAACACAATACATGTTAGGAGGGGAACCCTTGGGGGACTCAAAAATGGAGAAAGATCTGGGAGTCTTGGTTGATGATAGATTAGGCAACAGCATGCAATGCCAAGCGGCAGCTTCCAAAGCCAACAGAATATTAGCATGCATAAAGAAAGGGATGTATTCCAGAGATAAGACTATAATCCTTCCACTTTATAAAACTCTGGTCCGACCGCATCTGGAGTATTCTGTCCAGTTCTGGTCGCCAGTCCTCAGGAGGGATGTGTTGGAGCTGGAGAGAGTCCAGAGAAGGGCAACTAAACTAATTAGGGGATTGGAGGACCTTACCTATGAAGAGCGGCTGCAATCGCTCGATTTATTTTCCCTGGAGAAGAGACGTCTGAGAGGGGACATGATAGCAATTTATAAATATCTTAATGGGGATCTCAGCTTAGAAAAAAAGCTGTTCATTCGAAGGAATTGCATGAGGACTCGAGGACATACAATGCGATTAGAGGAGAAGCGTTTTAACCTCAGGCAACGTGGGGGGTTCTTTACTGTTAGGGCCACAAGATTGTGGAATTGTCTACCACAAGAGGTGGTTTCTGCGGGTAGTATGGTGACTTTCAAAAGACTCTTAGACTTACATCTCAAGGATCAGGAGATAAAGGGCTATGTTAGATGATTACAGTCACACACACCTACACAGGTTGAACTGGATGGACTATTGTCTTTATTCAACCTCACCTACTATGTAACTATATGTAACTATGTAACCCGGAGGCGGCGTCCATGACGTCACGTCCGGGTTACTGTGCTGCAAAAGGCGGCAGATTTGAAAAACGGCTGTATGCAAAAATGCCGTTTTCGGCGTTTTGCATACAGGGAAGTGTAGTGGAGGGGTCTAGGGTCTTTTAGACCCTCGATCCCTCCATAAAGTGTACCTGTCACGACATATTGCTGTCACCAGGGATGTTTACATTGCTTGTGACAGCAATAAAAGTGATCAGATTTTTTTTTTTTTTTAAAACCTGTAATAAAGTTTAAAAAAAAAGAAAAAATAAATAGGAAAAAAAAAAAAAAAAAAATTTAGCCGTCCCCGTCACCGTTAGCTCGCGCACAAAAAAAAACGTATACACAAGTCGAGCCGCAAATGAAATCGCTGTTCAAACCACACATGTGAGGTATCGCCGCGATCGCCAGAGCGTGGGCAATAATTTAAAAAAAAGAGCTACACTCTAACTCTAAACTGGTAACCGTTAAATAAATTTAAAGCGTCGCAGATTGAGATCTCTATTGACCGTAGTTTGTCGCCATCCCACGGGGGGGCGCAATTTTAAACCGTAACATGTTTGGTATCTATTTACTCGGCGTGACATCATCTTTCACAATATACAAAAAAAATGGGCTAACTTTACTGTTTAGTATTTTTTAAATGCAGTGAAATGTGATTTTTCAAATTTTTTCCAAAAAAATGGCGTTTTAAAGACCGCTGCGCAAATACTGCGTGACAAAAAATTTTGCAATGACCGACATTTTATTCTCCAGAGTCTTTGCTAAAAAAATATATATAATGTTTGGGGGTTCTAAGTAGTTTTCTAGGAAAAAATACTGGTTTTAACTTGTGAACAAAAAGTGTCCGAAATAGGGCTGGGGCTAAAGTGGTTAAGCAGGTCAGATTGCGTTCAGGGTGAAGGGCTCCTCTTGTTTGGTTCCCAGTAAAATGCAGGAAGGAACATAACTGTCCACAGAAACTTGGTGGATGACGTTCTTCCTTTCTCCTCCAAACGGACCATGCAGCAATGAATTAAGAGAGAGAAGATTCTATAGCAGGGGTCTTCAAACTATGGCCCTCCAGTTGTTCCGGAACTACAATTCCCATTATGCCCAGTCATGTCTGTGAATGTCAGAGTTTTACAATGCCTCACGGGATGTGTAGTTCTGCAACAACTGGAGGGCCGTAGTTTGAGGATCCCTGCTCTATAGTGTTATTCTGTTTATTAAATAGATAAAAAATATATATTGCATTTACAGGATATTATATACAATAGTCCTTTAAGAAAGGAACCTTCCAGGACGCTGCTGTGCTCCATGACTCAGCTACGGAAAACCACTCCTGGGTGCCCTCACACACTGGCTCACTTTTTCAGCTTCAGATAGCCACATGAGTCCCATTGTGTCTGGTGGGTAGGGCTTAACCCTGACAACCAATCAGATTTCTCTTAGCCTTGTTGCTAGACATGTGCTGCTCTTCAGCGGCACCTTTCTATTACTGCACAGGGAGGAGAAAAACAATCGCAGAAAAGAGAAGAAACAGTCTGCCGAGCTGGTTTTAGGGGTGTAGCCCAGTGTACTGTAAACGTATATAAACAAAAACAGTTTAATATATTACAACTAAACCTTTTTTATATGTAGTGGCTGGGTTCGTTTTCTATTTTTAAAGCTTAGTACATTTTCTGCATGTACATAAATATATAACTGAACCTGTTAGAAACCTTGTGTGTTTGTAACTTCCTGTACCTTCACCTGAAATATCAAAAATTTTGTCAGCCTGCCCAGTTCTCTTCTGTGAACCATATGCCATGAAAACATCTGCGCCTATACTATAGACATGAAGAGAGAGGGAAGATACGCCTGGAGTTAAAAGAAGAAAGCATGGACGAAGGGCCGGCATGACAAGGTTAAAAGGGATTGGCATAGGGAAAGAGATTCTGGTCAGTGGGAAGCATTCTATTAAAAGTAAATATACACTGATATTGCTGCGCTAAAAGTTGCATAAAACAACATATAAAAGGCAAAAAGCAGCTAACACAAATCTCGAATTTAAGAAACAGATCACTTGTAAGCAGTATTGGAAATGTAGCGCTAATCTGAATATATGGTTCACAATAAGTCCATATACAAGAGAAGAAATCCACAGTCCATAGGTGTCCACTCCAAAACAAAGTGCATAGAACCACAAGCCCGGAGAACCGCCACCAAACCCAGAAGTCATAAAATATACGTGCGCATGTGCAGCAGTGATGGGTTGTACCAAATGGTGCTAACAAAAATATCTCAAGTCAATAGTAAAAAATGGTAAAAGGTGATATAAAATTCATAGGCTAATAATTAATATCAATAATAGGTGAGATATATAGAATAATAAATAATGTATGATATAAAAATATTAGTGAAAAAAATATATATATATATTAGTGATTGGTGCTTCGGGTATAAGGGTGCCAACTTCCAAGTGTGGAAACAGTGCACACTCGGCACCCTTATACCCGGAGCACCACGGAGAACACCCACAGAGCCGAATACCGCAATAGCCCACCCTCATTTGCACTTTCATATGGATTTTATATGAACTCAATTTTTATTCACCCAAACGATTGAACTTTTTTACCGCCAGAGATCTATATTTTTTACCATATATGTCATACAACTTTTCACTTGTCACAGCTAATTCTTATCACTTGCACGGATAATATTTATCACTTCTATATATTTTTTAAATATATTTTTTTCACTAATATATATATATTTTTTTCACTAATATTTTTATATCGTACATTATTTATTATTCGATATATCTCCCCTATTATTGATATTAATTATAAGCCTATGAATTTTATATCACCTTTTACCATTTTTTACTATTGATTTGAGATATTTTTGTTAGCACCATTTGGTACAACCCATCACTGCTGCACATGCGCACGTATATTTTATGATAATTACGCGCACTGATTTATTGCACAAAGTCACTTTAAGAAAATTGTTTCTTTGGATTAATTTACTATCTGCATAATTTATTGGCTTATATATTGCACTTTATGTATGTACACATATATTAGAGCTTAACCCACATATATGATATATTACCCGTTATTATAATTACATTAGGGCAGCGCCAGGTACCTCACCATCTTTACATTTACTCAATATTGACCATCGGTCTATATTTTAGAGGTAGGCAGCAGCCATTTTTAGGAAGATCTAGAAATAGATCACTTTCTCCATAGCGCGTATATTACTGTGAATCAAACCCAGAAGTCACACTGCTTCTTACCAGACGATCATGACCCTCACAACAAAGGTCATAGACAGCAATAAGATCAATGATGACACGATCCTCCTCTCATATGGAATGGCACATAGTTCACTCTCCAGAAGTAATTAAGCTCAAAGGATAGAGAACAGAACACTCCTCATAGTGTATATCATTTTAATGTACACAAATGGTCATAAAAGCTTACATCGTTCCGGAGTCAGGACAGCATTGTGATATTTCCTCTCACTGTGGTTCGCATCTGAAGGTATCCCACCAAGAAGATGGCCGCCGCATCCCCTCCGTGTGTTGGCGTGCGTAAGCTCCAGCCGGCGCGTTTCGTCATAGACTGATGTCGTCAAGGGGTGTGGTCTTACGGCGGAGACGCTGTATAAATAACAATGGAGGTGGGCGGGAACACTAACAGAAACCAGAACCCGGACACCCGATACATGCGTTCCAGGAACCGGAAGTAACCATAGAGGTTACCAACAACCGCTCGTCGATATACCTACGCCAGAGCACAAGCTCGGGCCTAGGCATACCGCTCACGACATCCTCCTCCCACTTGGCCATAAACAGGTTGAGGTATTGAATGAAGCAAGAATGTGGTCCGACTTTTGTGCCCTAAAGTTAAAGAAAAGAATGAGGCTTTTGGCTATACCTTCTTTTCGTCATTTTCGACCCAGCATTTTTCGGTTAAGAAAATTCTGCGCCGACATTGACACATGCTACAAAATGAAGGAATACTTGGTTCCCTTATACCTGACCAGCCCCAGGTGGTGTACAGGGGAGTCCCCCCCCCCCCGAAATTACAGGTGGCTCCGAATGTCAGGGATCCCCCCAAAACATTGTCCTTTTTTCAGGAGGGGGGGGATTTTATCCATGTAGAAGGTGTGCTATATGTAAATTGAATCATGATAAGAGCAGGAGGGTGGACTCATTTAAATCAGGTTCAACTGGTCAGGAGTTCAACATTAAGCCATTCATTTCCTGCTCCACCAGATACGTGGTCTACCTTATTAGGTGCCCGTGTGGCCTTGACTATGTTGGCCGCACAATCCGAGAGCTGCATGTTAGGCTCAAGGAGCATGTGGCCAACATAGTCAAGTCTCTAATTAGCTCTTACACAGTGTAAGTGTAGTCTCCTTGTAGTCACCCGCAAATTAAAACAGTGTTCCAATCACACATGTGAGGTATTTCTGCGATCACCAGAGCGAGAGCAATAACTCTAGAAAAAGACCTCCTCTGTAACTCTAAACTGGTAACCGTTAAAATGTTTTAAAGCGTCATCTATGGAGATTTTTAAGTAGCGTCGTCTGTCGCCAATCCACGAGTGTGCGCAAATTTCAACCGTAACATTTTAGGTATCTATTTACCCGGCGTGACATCACCATTCACAATATACAAAAAAAATGGGCTATATTTACTGTTTAGTTTTTTTAAATGCAGTGAAATATATTTTTTCCAAAAAAATAGCATTCGAAAGACCGCTGCGCAAATGCCGCATGACAAAAAATATATGACTGCCATTTTATTCTCCAGAGTCTTTGCTATAAAATATATATATATATATATATATATAATGTTTGGGGGTTCTAAGTCATTTTTTAGCTATTTTTTAACCTGTAAATAACATGTGTCAGAAATAGGTTTGGTTCTTAAGTGGTTAAGGAACCTTTAGCGACTTCTGGAGGAACCTTAGAATTCCATGGAAGGCTGTACATCAACAAGTAAATAGAATATCTACGCCTGTCCCTGATGCAGCAAAAAACAGGGGTGTAGTGCAATAAAGGACCATGTGCCACGTCCTGAATGTCAATATTACAGAATAAGGGGAAAAAGAATGGACTTTAAAGGCACCGTAATAAAAAACAACGCTTTATTGTTGATAAGTAGTAAAACCACAAAGATATGTGTCAACCGACCGATAAGGGCGGAGACCATTGATCAGGGGATACAAGTGGTAGGTGAATAGGGAAAACCTTACCACCTGGGACATACAATACAACATGAAAATACAGAGTTACAATAGGGTAATAAACAAAAAATGAGGACACTATACGCTGCAAACAAGCAGCACCAAGGTGCAAGCAACGCAGAGCGTCCTATACAATACAAATAGCAGCTTCCAAAAGGAAATAGACTAATAGGTCCAATTGCTCTACATGTTTCGCCTGGTGTTCAGACTTCATCCGGAGCTGTTTGGAATATAGATTCCATAGGAAAATGTTGCTGGAGCCAACCAGAAGGCACCAGGAGGATAATAAACCATGTAAAGTGATTAGTAATCACGAGGGGTGACCTGCTGAGGCAACTGAAGGAGCACGCACTGCTTGTGGCCAATTAGAAAGATATCAGATAGTCACAGTATAGAGTATGCCTGTTACATAAATAACCGGGCATAGGACATAGGGGTAAAGTGGCAGGCAGTTCCTCCAAAAAAAGCGGCATGCAGCGCGTCCTCCAGGTGCTCCTCGCAAACGCAGATCAGTGACCCCCGGATGGGGAGTGACCACCATGTTTGCAGCGTATAGCGTCCTCATTTTTTGTTTATTACCCTATTGTAACTCTGTATTTTCATGTTGTATTGTATGTCCCAGTTGGTAAGGTTTTCCCTATTCACCTACCACTTGTATCCCCTGATCAATGGTCTCCTCCCTTATCGGTCGGTTGACACATATCTTTGTGGTTTTACTACTTATCAACAATAAAGCGTTGTTTTTTATTACGGTGCCTTTAAAGTCCATTCTTTTTCCCCTTATTCTGTAATATGTACATCAACAAGAACACAGTTTGTTGTCTACAGTCCTACAGTCATATAACTGTGCCGTCTAATCCTCTAATATTTCAGCAGAGGGCAGAAGGACTAGGACAACAAATATCTAAGTCAGGCATCGAAATATTAACAGTAGCAACAAAACAAGCTCTTCCTGTTAAACTACCTTGGGTTAGTAAGGGATTACATAGTTTATGTTGTTTTCCAAGAGTTTGCAAGTGAACAGATCAGCAGCTGCTGTCAGAGTTTTAGTATTAGTAGACAGTTAATTATATTGTGTTAGAGTTGGACATGGACAAACCTATTTTCTCTGAATATCAATTTATTTTTTGGTTCATTGTTTTAGTGTATTTTGAGTCTCAAGTCAAACAGCTGAAAAAGTTGTTACTGAATAAGACTGTGTTGTAAGATTGCTGTATAATTCCACTCTCAGTCCAGCATGCTTAATGCACGTGATCCCATGTTTGCAATCAATTCATGGCAACAATGTACATTGGTGTTTTTCCATCTTTTGTAATATTAATAAAATAAAACAATAATATTGCATTTGTCAGTGCCAACCACAATATCCTGGAAGCTGACATGTTCAATTGTCTTGTGTATAATGCATAACATCCTGAAAAGTCTTTAAAGTTAGACCTACCCCAAGGGGCTGTCATAGAGAATAGATGGACATTACTGGACTGGTCCCAGTGAAAAGCACCTATATATTTACAGTCACAGAAAGGAACCTTTTTTTAAAGATAAACAGCCACAATTAGAAATTTGCAAGAATTAGTCCTTGCTTTTCGTAACTAAGATTTATATTTAGCTTAACTTACTTTGTCTGAGGATGCCTGTAGGTCCATTATTTTTATATTCCACCTTTTTCTTTGAAATCTTAGCTGAACCTGGCATTTTGTACCTAATAGCAGGCCTCATTACCATTGCACACCTATTTATACCTCCTATTTACTGGCACTCTGCTGTGGCCTATGTACCTATTTTACCTCTTTTACAATGGTGGTCAGTGGACAACACCTTCCCTCATATATAAAGCATATTGTATCTTGGTGGTCAGTGCAATGGTTCCCTTTATATTGGTGGCTAGTGTAAATGTCCCCTATTACATTGGTAATTAGTGGAAATGTCCCCATAACATTGGTGGGGAGTTTAAATGCCTCTCATACATTTGAGGTGTCCCTCTTATATTAGTCGTCAGGGAAGTGATAACAAGTGCTCCCTTACACTGGTAGTCAGTGGGAGAAGGTCCCTCTCATACATTGTTAATCAGTGAGAAAAAGTATCCCCTTTGTGGACAGTGGAGAAGAACTACTTCCCCTTTAATTTCTGGTCATTGGCAGAAACAAATAAAATATTGTTTTTAACTCCATCTTTGAGTACTCCTATACTATGATATACAGTACAGAAGTATGATTGGAATGCCAGTGTTAATAAGATTATCTAATAGGCTCATCCATTAACACATCAGGTTAAGGATTATTTTTTTTCACTCATCCCCACGGCTAGATAAAATTAAACTAGAATGGAGGTCTGATGTGCAGAATATGGATGATGAGACATCGGAGGAGGTGGTGGGGTCCCAACTTTCTGGAGTCATAGCGGCAGGAGACAAAGTGATACAATTAAACTACCTACATAGAATCTACTACACGCCTCATAGACTGTATAAAATGGGAAGAGCCCAGTTTCCGGAGTGTCAGAGATGTCATGTGGAGATTGGGGATTTCTGACATATGGTCTGGAAATGTCCTAGGGTGTATGACTTTTAGAGGGAAGTGTGCACATTTATTGAAGAGAAATAAGTGCTCCCTAACATTTGCACTCTGGATAGATATTTGCTAGGTAATCTAGGAGAGGAGGAACTCAGGGAATTCCAAAAACCCCTGTTACGATCTTTTTCTTTTATGCAAAAAAAATTGTAGTACTGCGGTGGAAGAAACCAGATCCTCCTAGTGTGGGTGCTTGGATTGAACTAATTGATAATGCCTTACCAATGTACAAATTGACATAATTTGCTAGAGGTTGTCCTAAAAACAATTCGACAAACTATAGTGGGGGTGGGTGAATACTGTCTCCGGTGAGTTTAACACTTGAGTAGCAATATTCTCATGAATCCTTGGGTCGGATTAAGAGACTCTAGCTGGTATCCATTCTAATGGATTGTGTTTAGTATTCTGACACAGTATGTTCTTTTTAGAGGTCTTCCTTGCCTGCAAGAATTTGATTGATGTACTTGGTTATAACGAGTTGAACGAATCACCAGTAGATCATTGTATGTCCTTTGTCTTGTTCACTTTTTTGGGGAAAAAAAGGAAAAACATAAGGAAGTGGAATCCTAGCTTGAATCTGAATGAGTTGATGTACTACTGTACTGTGTTTATGTATGACAATATGTAATGTTACACATGGTTCTTTGTATCACTTCCAAAACATCATAATTTTTTTTCAAAAAGTGACAGTTATTTTTAGCTTAATTCAGTAAGATTTGAAAATTGAAGTCACGTGGGTCCTAGGTTCATATTCCGGTCAGGACATCTGTAAGGAGTTTTCATGTTTGCCCTGGGCTTATGGGGATTTCCCCTGAGTACCCTGAATACCTACCAAACTCCAAAGACATGCAGGTAGGTAAATTGGCTTCCTTCCAAATTGGTCCTAGTATGTGTGTGCATGTAGGTATGCAGGTGAGATAGGGACCTTAGATTGTTAGCTCCTTGAGGTCAGGGACTAATGTAAATGTAAGGTATGTAAAGCAATAGTAAATTGTCAGCAGAATTTGCAACCCTGATCAATTCCTCAATAAAATTTCTCAACTAAAAAATAAAGAGGAGTTTGAAAAGGCAGTGAATTTACCTGCACAAATGTGTTTATACATTCTGCTGGTTGTCTCCCCCTTTCTTTCTCTGCCTTTCACCCCCCCCCCCCGTTTCCTTTACTCTCTCCATACATTTTTCTTTTGCTGCATTAGCATTGAATGTAATGTTGCGTGAGAAAGAAAAGTTATGAACTCTTTGGTAATTATCACAAGAATGGGCAGATCTTATGGATGTCTGTTTATACTTGCAAGGTTTCATACAATTTGGCTTACTCTTGTTGCCTCTCATTGTATCTTTAGCTCTTTTAATATCCCTAATGTACTTTTTTTTGTTCCTGTGGTCATATGTATTTTTTATTGTTTCAGTCTTGAACAGAATCCTTACTCTGGCTCTCAACTTTGGTTGGTTCTTCGGCTTGTTCTCTGTCCTTGATTTCCTGATACCTTGTAGTTCTTGACCAACAAAGCCCTGATGATCATTACATGTGCCTAGAAAGCTAAATTAAAAATATATTTCACTTATGCTGCTGTATTCAATCTCTATGAGAACACCAGAAATGGGAACCTTTAGCCCTGTTTCTGCTCACCGTGGCATCTCACAATGGCATGAGCGAGACACATAAAGATATGTATTCCACTCGAGTTGAGTGGCTCCACTGCAAAATCCTCACGTTTCAGTCAAGCTTGTTGTACTCTGGAAAATCATTCAGAAGATAAAATGAATCACCACACCCCAGGCAGCAACCAACAGCAGTGGGAATCACCTCTAGAAGATTTTGCTTTGAAAAAGCTCTTTTCAGAGTGAAACATATCAGAGGTGACCCCTGTTGCTGTTTAATTAAGAACTAAGTGAGATAGTTCAGAGGAAATAAGCACATGTAGATGTTCCTTTGCTGGAACACTCAAGTGATATACAATGTTACTGGAGAATTCAACCTGCTTGACATCCACACAAAAGTTAAAGAGACACTGTCATCTTCCCAATATAGGGCAAAGTGACCACCCCATGACTACTTTATGCCCCCTTTCCAGCCCTCCCCAGCCCCTCTTTTCTCCATTGCAACCACCACAATAAAAAAAAACAAGTTCAGATGGAGTCAGAAGTCAAAGGGAGTGGTGACATAACTTTGTCATTCGACTGTTAGTCCTGGGCACTGCATCATAGATTGAGATTACATGCTCCCTGAAACTCAGATGCACTGGACATTTTGCACTGGTGGCTACCGAGGAAAAGTGACAAAAGATCACTGGAGAGGTAAGTAAAAAGTGGTTGGGGGGATATTCACAGAGTATCTGACGTTCGGCCTGCCCCTGGGAAGATGTCACCGATGATGAAATGCGTCGGGATAGGCTTTTACTAAAGACATCATGCTTGATTAGCTCACAGTGTTCCTTTCTCATGAGCTGACAGTCTGCTGGTTTGTGATTCATTTGTGCTTGTTTACAACTTATTGAAGGTACTTCTTATATATTTTAAATAAAAGTACTTAAATGTTCAAGGGCTTCACAATGCTTGTTCATTTTTTTAATTCTGCTGCTGAACAGCCACTGCCTATCTCGGATGCCGGGTTATTTTGTGCTTTTATGACCATTATAATTTATGGTCCATGCTATTTGGTAAAAAGGGTATGGTAAGTGTTGGTGATTGGCGGTGTATTTCATCAATCAATGTTACTTATACACTTCTTGCACTTTATGGACATGCTTGTTTTATATTAAAAAGGAATTTGTAATTAAAAATACTTTTTTTATGTTAACCTAACACTGGAGTTTGCACCTACAGTATTCCATTATATCACTTTCATATGATTGATTTTTTTCTACATATTTTTTCAATGATATATTTTGCTCATAATTTATTCACTGCATCTTTAGTTGTTTTCATGCCACATTATTTACCATATGATTATTTATGATTTCACTATTAGGATATAGCGCCACTTCTTATTTATAGTGATAGGTGATAGGTTCTCTTTAACCACTTTCCACCCAGACTATTGTCAAGTCACAGCCGATGACTGATCAATGTACTGGCCCACTGTCGGTACCATGTGACCGCTGTCACAATGGATGGCTTCCTTCATGCCACCCATTGTGTACAATTGTGTTGCTAGCTGTGATTGGTCACAGTGATCACATGGTACAGACAGGGCCAATCACAGCCCATCTGTATCATGTGACACAGTGATCAAATTGTACAGACAGGGCCAATCACAGCCTATCTGTATCATGTGATTAGCTGTGGCCAATCACAGCTAATCACAATGACACACACTCAATGAATCAGTTTTATTCAGTAAAAATTCACTGGTATAAGTAATCATGTGTAAAAAAAAAAAAAAATCCTGATTACTTACCCAGAGTAGTAGAGTAGTACTAATAGTAGTAGTACTATGGTAACACTGTATTGCTCTGATCGCAGTGTGTTAAACAAAATGGTAAAAAAATAGAAATAAAATGTAATTAAAAAATAAATGATTACCACACCAGTTAAATGATAACACTGTACTGGACTGATGAAAGTATATAAAAAATGTGAAATAAATATATATTTTTTTAATTTATTAATTTTCCATAAAATTGTGACAAAAAATTACAACTTCAAAAAGCTCCCCATGCCTCTTATTAAATACCTTGGACTGCCTTCTTTAAAAAAAAAAAAAGGGATCATTTTGGGGATATCTGTACTCTCCTGGCATTTTCAGGCCTCATGAAATCAGCTGCCAGTACATCGGGTTAGTATAGTTTTCAGTTATACCGTATATATACCATAGTTTCAAATGGGTACAGTGTTACATGACTGTACAATTGTCATTCAAAGTGCGACATCACTGAAAGCTGAAAATTGGCCTGGGCAGAAAAGGGATGAAAGTGGTTTGTATTGAAGTGATTTAAGGTTGGTTGTGGATGGATAAGAACTGTAAACTCTCCAAATGGATTCCAAGAAAAAATGTATTTACTACGGCTTCATGTTAAACTCAGTATCTCTTGATCTTTTAAGAATGTACAGTGCATCCGGAAAGTATTCACAGCTCTTCACTTTTTCCACATTTTATTATGTTACAGCCTTATTCCAAAATGGATTAAATTCATTATTTTCTTGAAAATTCTACAAACAGTACCCCATAATGACAACTGAAAGAGGCTTGTTTGAAATCTTTGCAAATGTATTAACAATAAAAAATGAAAAAATGCCATGTACATAAGTAATCACAGCCTTTGCTCAATACTTTGTTGAATCACCTTTGGCACCAATTACAGCCTCAAGTCTTTTTGAGTATTATGCTACAAGCTGTTCACACTAATTTTTGGGCAGTTTCTCCCATTCTTTTTGCAGGACCTCTCAAGCACCATCAGGTTGGATAGGAAGTGTCGGTGCACAGCCATTTTCAGATCTAGAGATGTTCAATCAGGTTCAAGTCTGGGCTCTGGCCGGGCCACTCAAGGGCATTCACAGAGTTGTCCTGTAGCCACTCCATTGCTATCTTGACTGTGTGCTTAGGGTGTTTGTCCTGTTGGATGATGAACCTTCACCCCAGTCTGAGGTCCAGAGCTCTCTGGAACAGGTTTTCATCAAGGTTGTCTCTGTACATTGCTGCATTCACCTTTCCCTTGATCCTGACTAGTCTCCCAGTTCCTGTTGCTGAAAAACATCCCCACAGCACGATGCTGCCACCACCATTCTTCACTGTAGGGATCCTATTGGCTAGATGACGAGGGGTGCCTGGTTTCCTCCAGACATAACGCTTGCCATTCAGGCCAAAGAGTTCAATCTTTGTTTTTTCAGACCAGAGAATTGTTTCTCATGGCCTGAGAGTCCTTCAGCTGCCTTTTGGCAAACTCTATGTGGGCTGTCATGTGTCTTTTACTGAGGAGTGGCTTCCGTCTGGCCATTCTTGCAAACAGGCCTGATTGGTGGAGTGCTGCAGAGATGGTCGTTTTTCTGGAAGGTTCTCCTCTCTTCACAGAGAAATGCTGGAGCTCTGTCGAAGTGACCATCAGGTTCTTGGTCATCTCTCTGACTAAGGTTCTTCTCCCCCGATAGCTCAGTCTGGCCGGGCAGCCCCGCTCTAGGAAGAGTCCTGGTGGTTCCAAACTTCTTCCATTTACGGATGATTGAATTCACTGTGCTCATTGGGACCTTCAATGCTGCAGAAAGTTTTCTGTACCCTTCCCCAGATCTTTGGCTTGATACAATCCTGTCTCAGAGGTCTAATGACAATTCCTTGGACTTCATGGCTTTGTTTGTGCTCTGACATGCACTGTTAACTCAGGGCTTTTATATAGACAGGTGTGTGCCTTCCCAATTCATGTCCAATCAACTAGATTTACCACAGGTGGACTTCAATCAAGTTGTAGAAACATCTCAAGGATGATCAGTGGAAACAGGATGCACCTGAGCTCAATTTTGAGTGTCATGGCAAAGGCTGTGAATACTTATGTACATGTAATTTTTTTTCTTTTTTCTTTTTAATAAATTTGCAAAGATTTCAAACAAAACTCTTTCACGTTGTCATCATGGGGTATTGTTTGTAGAGTTTTGAGGAAAATAATGAATTTAATACATTTTGGAAAAAGGCTGTAACATAACAAAATGTGGAAAAATTGAAGCGCTCTGAATACTTTCCGTAAGCACTGTACTTGTGTTTTGGAAGTAGAAATCCCAAAATTAGATAGGCATGATTGAGCTCTGCTCAGATTCATTAGTAGTTTTGTCTTTGTTGTAATAACCAATTAGATGGGTCTGCTACAGTGTCCTGAAAATTAATGCACATTATTTTTTCCTTTACATTTCAGTTTTAGCTATTAACATAGGAAAACATGATTAAATATTCAAAATCTGACGCTATATTTAGACGAAGGACGGATATATAACTAAAATGAAAACATTAGCAGATGGAGATATACGGTGAACTATTACAGTTCCTGAACTAAAGGCAAAGGAATTTTAGAGTATACTGAAATAATTATGGGATATAAACACTAATTCCAATCTGTGTGCAAAATTAAATGATAAAGTTGTAAACAAGAATATTCAGTTATGGCAGATTGTTACTGCAGATGAGAGAGATTCAGTAGCATCACTCCAAAAGAATATTCAGCACTCCCATCCATCCATTCCAAGAAATTTGAAATTAAAAAGAACTTCAACATTATCCCAAGGCTTGCTGAAACTCTGTTAAAAATATTTCCATCCCGCTTCTTCAAATTTTCTCTCCACTGTGGTCGAAAACAAACTTTGATTTGACACTATTAGCATTCAGAAAATTGAACAAATATTCTTAATTGTAAATTTTTTAAACTAAATTCTACTTGTGTATGACCAGTTTAAAGTATGATTGTTTTTGGCCAGTAGTTCTATATTGAATCTGGAACTAAAGTGATCCTGGTAACAAACATGCTGGAAAGGGCATCATCAAAGATAATCTACATACAGTATTCAGTGGCAGCTGGTGAATAAAAATTTGGTGGGGGGGGGGGGGGGGAGCGGCGGCAAAATCAACACCCCCCTGGGACAGCCGGGCGGCAATCTGCTCTACCACCCCCTTCCTCCCCCTTCCTGGGACGGGTGGCTAGATCACGACCCGCTTTCTGATTGACTGGGAGGAGAGTCAGTGTGATAATAGCAGACTTGTATAAAGTACTCAAAATTTCTACTTGAGTAAAAGTACAAGTGCTCGATCAAAAAATTACTTGAGTAGAAGTGGAAGTGCTCGCAGAAAAAGTTACTTAAGTAGAAGTACTAAAGTATTCAACATTTTTTTTACTTAAGTATTGCAAGTAGTTTTTTCAAAAAATTTGCTACTTAAGTACTAAAAGTAAAAAGTACCAGTAGTTTTGAAAAAAAAATTCTACTCAAGTACTAAAAGTAGAAGTACAAGTACTGTGTTATGTAGTTATTAAAGAAATAAGTCAAAAGTTTGAACATCATATTGTTTTTTATTATTTCAAATGATTTATTCAAATGATTAACCTGTGTTTGTTAGTAGTTTCTTGATGCACTTTAAGCGCTGTAGCACCATTTATTTGTTTGTTTCATATTTTCTTTTTATTGGAAAGATTTGGTATAGCAGCTTTTATTATACACAGCCTTTATTTTCGTATGCGCTGATTTACAAATGACATTATACACATTTTTTTGAGCTTTATGCAACCTGCCATCTACTGTTCTGGCAGTGGTAATTTTTTTAAAAGTAACGAGTAACTATGCAGCACAAAAAAAAAATACTTGAGTAGAAGTATCGAAATCATTGAAAAAATGTAGTGAAGTAAAAATAGAAGTAGGAGAAAAAAATTCTACTCTAGGAAAGTACAGATACCACATTTCGGTACTTAAGTACAGTACTTAAGTAGTTCTACTTCGTTACTATACATCTCTGGATAATAGCGAATACATTGCCCACCCTTTTCTGAAGCCTATTAGAGCCTCTGGCTCTAATCACCTGCTTCAAAAAAAAAAAAAAAAATCCGCCATTGGAATCCATGCGTCCGGCGCCCTGCATGTAGATTAGGGGGCCAGATGCATGGATGGGGGGCGGCGCCCCGGCGCCCCCTATGGAAGGGCCGCCCCTGGCAGTATTCATTTCTGTGCAGATTTCATTTTTAATACACACAGCAAGACATTCAATTTATGCACCTAAACCTGACTGCAGAAAGTGTAGGCACTGAAACTAGAGTCATCATTTACCTTTACTGATTACCTGGGCAGGCCTCCTGCCCAGCGTGACAATGAACATGGGTGGTGGTACACAGACACAACTGGCATTGTCAGCAGTAAGCATGCATGAGCAAGGGGCACCCAGGAATAATCGAAGCAGGTTTGTCCTACGCTTTTTTCAGCAAGATAGCAAACACAGTTTCAAAGCAGGATGGCTTTGTACAGCAAGTCCATAGCGTAAAACAAACAAAACATTTGCTCGCTTGAGCCACTAACTAAACTCATGTAAGTTCATAACTAGTAGAGTGCCCCTTAATGGGTTATCCAAAACAAACAGACATCCTTCGTACTTTTTTTGTGTTATGTCAGCACCTAATCCAAGGCTCAGTCTCTCACAGCAGAGGAATAGAGAAATTGAGAGAGCCCTAGGCATTAGTTAGCTCCCTTATTTAAAGGCCTGCACAACTGAGACTAATATGGAGGTCTGGCTACCAAGTAAGTTGTAGACCTAAGTATGGAGGCTTATCCCACCCTAAGCTCTTCAGCGCTTGCAGGTTCCAGAACCCGACGTACAGGAATTCTGAAGTTTAATTTTTTCATATCAATCGCACCCTGAGTCCCTTGTCATGTGTATGGGAGAAAACTAGGTGACCAATATACATTGTCCACAAGCTTATCAGCCATTGACTTGGGTACAGCAGGGAATTTTGTTGACTAAAGCCTGGTACACACTATAATTTTTTTGTGAGCTTTTATCAACTGTCACCTCTGGTCGGAGTCGCTGTACTAACTATGCAAAGTTAGTACAGCGATCTTCCCTGCTGAGCTGTTGTGTTCTGACAGGGGGGCAGCCGCCCCCCCCCCCACCAGAACACGCAAATCAGCGGTGATTGGGAGTTCGTTGGTGGCTTGTTTTCCAGCATGCTCATCTGACAGAAGCTGATCTAAACAGCTGGCTTTTGTCGGACAGGGTGGCATACACACAGGCCGAATGTTTTTTTTTTTTTTTTTTAACCGGCCAATGTTTCTTAACATTCGGCCCGTGTGTACAGGGCTTTAATCTTGGCCATTCATACATGAAGAAATTACCCCAGTTGTATTTCATCTAAACTCCAGTGCTATTGTTAGAAAAAAAAAAGAGTGTTCTCTGCAAATCTACAATGCTGACGAATTGGCAGGGTGGAGGCTTGCTGTACTGGGAAGATATTTGCATTCTACCTGGTAATTATTAAACCAGTGATTAGTTCTTTTTTGATCCCCTTAATAATTTACCTGAGGAATCTCTACTATCCTTCCTGATCAGGTATTACCCAAAGTATATTACTAGCCAAACTTTTGAGCAGAGTAGGGAAGGGTGTTTTTTTTTTTTTTGCGGTCTATGGAGAGGCTTTTTCCTAATTTTGGAGAGATTTTCTCTTACTTCTTGTCATGTCTCTGGTAAAGGAAGTAAAAGGAAATCTCCTCACAGGGTCAGAAAAAAAAACTGACAGGGTTTTAAAGTTATTTTTTTGTATAGCATAACCACTACCTATACTTACTTTTGTGGTGACCCATTTCTGAAAAGTCACTGCACTCCTACTGTCCAAGCCACTTCAAGACTTCCAATACAAACATCAGGTGCTTGTAAACTATTAGAAATAGTGCAACTGAGGAGGTGTAATGTAGAATGTATAAAGGATGCGCTAGCCTAGCAAGTAGATGGCAGCACCTAGAGCTCCCTGAACCCTGGGAGAGATAATGTGAATAAAAAAAACGAGTGCGCTATCTGAACCGTAAGAATTACATAATGAAAATTATGACAATGGTAAATATGTGCGAGAGAAGGAGGAAAATTTATAAAAAAAATATATACACAGAAAATTTGGAAAAATCTACACAGGTACATTAATTGAGTTCCATGTGAAAACAATGCAAAAAGACACAAACATGCATAAATGTGAAAAATTCAATGGTGAAAAAAATAATTTAACTCCCTTAGCGGTATCCCCGAGCGTGACTCGGGGTGGTTTTTTTCATGCTAGGATCGGTATCCCTGAGTCACGCTCGGGGTAGATGTGCAGAGCCTGCAGCGGTGTTCCTTACCTTCTCCTGACGATCCAGCGATGATCTCCCATTGCTGTGATCGCCGCCGAGATACCCGCCACTCGTCCGTCGCTCTGATGTCTTCCTGGTTCCGTTCCCTGCAGCAGCAATGGTGCATGGGAGCGGAACTGGGAGGGAAATTCAAAAATTGCAACTACACAAACACATAAAAAGGAGGTGATACAATGTAATCTGAAATTATTAATAATACATTTATATATATATACATATATATATACATATATATATATATATATATATATATATATATATATATATATATATAAATATATATATATATATAATATACTTTTATTATATATAATTTCAGATTACATTGTATCACCTCCTTTTTATATATATATATATATATATATATATATATATATATATATATATATTATTAGATAATAAAATTATATTATTGATTAGATTATAATTCTTGCGTTTGTGTTTAAAATGTATCACATCTGGGATGTCTACTAGAGTCTTGTTTTGGTCAGGTTTAAGTCAGTAATTACTAAAAATTGTAGGCCTATAGTACATAACGCCAAATTTCCATGCAAAAAATTGTACCGCTTTTGGTACATAATTCCTGACATAATCATACCGCCAGAGAGGTTAAATAAAAAAGCCTTCACTTGTGAAAATTCCATGAACATAATATATTAATAACTGAATGATAAATGATAGTGTCCAACAACAATCTCATAAAAATGAAAAATTCCACCAAAGATGATTCCTCCAAGTGCTTCATTCAACCCCAACGTGAGCAAAGAAAAATAATGGGTGGTTGCTTACCAGAGACACACAGTCTCAAGGCTTGGAAGGTGTAAAGCGTAAGCTCTTAGGATATCACTTGTCCCAACAGACAATGGAATCCCTATGGATCTGACAATCCGCGGATGGGGGTGCTCGACTACAGAGGGCTGGATGGATCACACCCACCCCAGACTTTCTAGAGATCTCAGCTGGATATGAAAAGAGAGGCTAATAGTGCATTACCTCTTTTAAAAAGCATATTTATTTAAAAATTACACTTATATAAAATCTTGGCAGAAACAGCATTACGAGTGAGCATGGCTGCCTCAGCTGGGATTGGAGTACTTTTTCATTTTTTTCAAGAGATTTTTTTGTTGGATACTATAATTTTTTGTTCAGTTATTAAGTTATTTTATGGAATTTTCACAAGTGAAGGCTTTTTTTATTTCAATTCATTTTTTTTACCATTGGAATTTTCACGTTTATGCATGTTTGTGTTGCGTTGAGGAGGTAGTTGGAGACGAGACCTTGGTCCCATTGATGAAGATCAGTGGACTGAGGCTTTGGCAATTTTCCCTAGTGTCTCTTCCCTCTCCAAAAATGTACACAATTATTTATACTTCATAGAGTTTATACCCCACAAACATTATATTCTTGGGGCCACGCGGCCCTTAACTGCCTAGGTACTCTGGGGATACTGGTACTTCATATGCTATGGAGATGCCTCAAACTATTTAGATACTGGTCATCCATCTTTCAGACAGCAAATGCCCTCTGTTCCCTCCAATGACCTTTGGACCCTAAAAGAGCACTTTTGAGCATTAGTCATGGGAACCTAGTCTTTGCATCCCCTCTCTTATTAGACGTAAAATTGTTCTACCTTGATCGTAAATGAATTGCACAGAAGTGGACTTCATCTGTACAGTAGAAAATATCCTTGGAGGGGAGAAATTAACTTATCAACATAGGGGTTGCCCCCAAAAATTTGATAGATTGCAGTCTCCCTGGTTATCTTCACCTGGATCCATCGTCCTCTGTATTGGCCAATTTATCTAAATGGTATTCATCTAGTGTTTGCTATACCTAATGTGTAAATACTACATAAGTTGTTGGCAATCACCTGGTCATGGTCACTTGTACTTCACATTCTTCGAACTTTGTGATTTATCTACCTGTTGTATAATAATTGACAGAGACTTGATAGACATGTTACTGCTTCATTCTGTGTGGTCATGTTTTCTGACTGGAATGGATTGTAATTGTTTATCTTCCTTTGTAAAAATTGAGCTTTGTTGTTCTCAATAATAAAAAAAAATTAGTTTAACCACTTTAACACTAGCCACTGTGCTGCTACTGCGGCACAGTGGCTCGTTATCGTCTAGCGACGTAGACCTATGTCGCTAGACTCCTCCCCTGTAGGCGGCGCTCGCGCGCCGCCGGAGGCGCGCTCCCGCTGTTTTCATTCACAGCGGGAGTCGGGCCAGGGGAGGAGTGGCGGCGATCGCCGCTGCTCTGCCCCGATCGTCGGGGAATCCAGTTTGGAGATCCGCCCGCCTGTGTAAACAGAGCGGGCGGATCTCCTAAGTGACAGGGAGTGACAGATCGGAGTGTTCAGCATAGGTGGACATTCGATCTGTCCCTGTCTCACACAGTCACCTCCCCCCCCACACGTTAGTAAGCACCAGGCATACATTAACCCCTCCCTCTCCAATAAAATTAACCCCTTCCCTGCCAGTGTCATTTTTACAGTATCAGTGCATATTTATAGCACTGATTACTGCAGTAATGTCACTGGTACCCCCAAAAGTGTCAAAAATGTCAGTCAAGGGTCCGATCTGTCCGCCGCAATGTCGCAGTCCCGCAAAAAAAATCGCAGATCGCCGCCATTACTCGTTAAAAAAAAAAACACCAAAAATGACAGAAATCTTGCCCTTAGTTAGTAAACGCAATAACTTTTGCGCAAACCAATCAAAATATGCTTATTGCGATTTTTTTTACCAAACATGGGTAGCAGAAAACAAATTGGCCAAAAATTAAAAAAAAATTGGTTTTTACATCTTTTTTTGGGGGGAATTTCATATAAAAAATTTTTAAAAATATTGTTATTTTTTCAAAATAAACGCTCTTTTTTTGTTTATAGCACAAAAAGTAAAAATCGCACAGGTGATCAAATACCACCAAAAGAAAGCTCTGTTTGTGGGAAAAAAAGGACGTAAATTTTGTTTGGTTACGGCGTCGCATGACCGCGCAATTGTCAGTTAAAATCGCACAGCGCCGAATCGCAAAAAGTGGCCCAGACGTAAGACAGCAAAATGCTCTAGTGGTTTAAAAAACTGTTTGAAACAGACTGAAAGACAAAAGACAAGAGTCTCTGCTGGGATCTTTGAGGATTAATTATTCCATAATAAAAACTGAAGATATGGGGTTTGCTTTAAAGCATTTGGATCCTGTATAAAAAAATTGGCCATACTGTGTATGTATGTGAGTTAGGGACCTTAGATTGTAAGCTCCTTGAGGGCAGATGTGAAAGTACAATCTATATGTAAAGCGCTGCGTAAATTGACAGCGTTATATAAGTACCTGAAATAAATAAAATAAAATAAATAAAGCTTCTTTACTGCTTAAGAACAATAAGCAAGAAGGGTGCACCAGCCCAATGCATTACCAATTATTTGAATCTGAAACACAGACAGTTATACTCACAAAGCCAGATGAGCTTAAAGCAAACAACATAAACCAAAAGGTGACTCCAACTTTAGCCTCATTTTGTAGCTCTAGATAGGAACAAACAACATCCAATGCAGAGCAGATGCTGATGCGTTTTGAAGGTTTACCCTCTTCCCCAGAGCTATTTTACTGCTTAAGAATAATTAAATACTTTAAAGTCCATAGTCTAAGCACAGGTGCACTTTAAATATATTGTTATTCTACAGGTGCAAACCCAGGTCATTTACGTCATTTTCTGATTATTTACAATGAAATGCACAAAAATATTAGAGAATATGCAACGTGTACCAAATGTAATCATGCTAAGTAATGATTACAAAAGCCAATACTCAAATAGAGGTACAAAGAAAAAAACAAAAAATTCCACAAAATAGATCAAATTTTAATCCCCAACATAAAAGATAGGTAAACAAGGATACTTGCTAGCATGCAGTAATGATCAAAAACAAAACAAGGTGCAAACTTCATAAAAAGTTTTAAAATTTATCTCAATCAAGCCCTAAGCGGCTACTGCCAAAGGTTTGTATGCGGCTAATGAGATGATTGTCAACAAATGATATCTCTCAGTAACAAGAGATTACCTCAACTGTACAGCCTAGGTAATAATGACGTAAACAGAGAGACTCTGAATAGCTGCTATGCATATGATATATTGTATAATAGCAGCTATTTTTTTCCAACATAATCATGACAATTACAAAGCTTACATAAAGCCAAGGTAATTACAATGCCTTATTCAAGTAACTGGAACACTGGAAATATATCTCTATATTTAGCCCATTGACCTTCAAAACAACTTATTTTCAGATCATCCGGTCAAAACTCCATTACAATCCTCTATTCAAAATCTTGAGATCTGATAAAATTATTACTTATTTAGGGTACCTTTCTCTTGATCCATCTTTTATACAGTTCCTGCCCACCCACAGTAAATTTACTAAGGCTGGGCGGCACGTGCAGGCTAAGCGACGTTCCCATACGTTGCTTAGCACATGCGCACTGGCACGCATCCTTACAGTCATTCTGCTGGCTCTGCCAAGTGGTGTGGGATCTATGCAGGCATCATCAGATGGGAGGTCAGTTAGCCACAGCTCAAGGAACCCCTAGCCAACCGTGGAGGATCCCTAGGGTTTCATTGAATCCTGGTTGGATTGGGTGTTCTACAGCTTAAAAAGTGTGCAGTAAAATTCAACAGATTTTGGAAATTATCCACTCCTCCCCCATACTGAACTCATAGACTTGGGTGAGTGTTACAGATATAGGAAATATAGGATGCAGCTCCCGATATGTGGCTACTTTTTTGTACAGACAAGCTGGATACAGAGAGCGCTTGATTATTATTTTAAGACGTCTGAGCTTTGCATGCATGGTCCGGTGTCCACTAGACCCGCCCCTGACATTTTGACAGGTGGCTATACAGTCATTATATGATCCCGGTGTATACTTGGATGCTTGGATGGTCCAGTGGTCTCTCTATGGCGGAGTTGCCTTTGTGACAACTTAGTTAACATTGAGGGTCCCTGAGAAAGGGGAGTGGGAACAAAAGTGTGTTCTGCAAAATGCGTTGGAACCTTCATTCTCCTCTATAACTAGTTGTGAATATATATACTATATCTGTAATGAGCCGATTTGTTGTCTCTTCTTGTATACTTGATTTTATACTTAGTTTCCCTTTTAAAAACTATTTTTCTACAATAAAATATACCTTTTTATATATGATATATCGTTTTGTGCTCATCTCAAGTGACAACACCACATCCTTAAAAGTCCACTCTTTTTACTAGGCGGGGTGTTTTCCTTTTTCCTCTGTAATTTATCTTATAGGAAAAATAACCCAAGAGTAACCCAACCATCCCCCTTTCTCCAGTACTGAACTCATTAACATTAGTGAACCAACCCCACCCCTAATACTGAACTAACCCTAGAGTGAACGTACCCACCCCAAACCACTAGATATGAATATGTAACACAGATACAAGATTATATTAGAGTGAAATACAGTACAGCACGATTGGGGGACATAGATAGGAGTATAACGCAAACGTGAACCTCCTTTTCCATCTTCCCCCTTCCTATTTTCCAGAAGATTAATTCTTGTATATCTGTATTACCAAGGAAAATGCTACGAGAATAAATCCAGGCTTTAGTTAATGTAAAGGTCCTATCTTAAGTCAAATTCCACTTCATAGTACCGTCCATATAATATAAAGCGTAACATATCCCCAGTTTCGGAAGTAAACAAGGTTTCTGTAAAATAGATCACTGTTTATGGCTCTAACAGTGAACTACATACATGAAAGAGTTTTTCTTCCCTTGTTACATGCTTCAGACATTGGTAAGGGAAGGTCAGTATTACCAGCACCAGCCACTAACCAGTGCTGGCAGCACCACTAACTGCTTGCAAGTTGCTGTAATTTCAAGTATCTCTGTTGTACTGTGGAAGCCCAAGGGTCTTAAAAGGCAGCTTTCATGTTCTAATGCAATACATGTGCTTTGGTGATCAATTAATATTATGCAGCTTATAATCTTTTGCCCGCCGCTTAGTTTTGTTTTTAATTTTTTTCAAACTAAGAACTTTGTGAGCAAACACAACAAATACCTGTTGGGCAGTTCAATAGATACAATGGAGAAGTGACGTAGCCACCCAGGGACAGAAAATATGTTATTTGCAGGATTACCAAGTACAATAAAAGCAAAACAAATCTGAAACAAGAAATAAATGCAGCCACTACACCAAGGGCTAGTAAGCTGCAGTATGATACATTTTTGCTAGGAGAATAAACAGGTGAATCTCTCTGAACAGTGAACCTATGAATTGAATAGGTAGATGATGGAAACCACTCGGGTGCTTAGGCTCAGATGTCCTCTCGTCCACCAATTGACAGGATACCAAACGAATGAGAGAGCCAGCATCTCTCAAAATGGCTAACGCGTTTCGGCAATAAGCCTAGATCACAGCACTTGATCACGCGTTAGCTATTTTGATTTTATTTGTGGTCATGTATTAATAAAGCAATCAGAAGGAATTTTGTAGTTGCCAGCTCTCTCATTCGTTTGATATAACATTTTTGGTTTGGGGATTTGCATGTTAGGATGGAATGGTTGTGACTGTGCTTGCCTCTGGGAGAAGTAAAAAGCTTGTTTTAAAAATAATTAGGGCACCCAGTGGCAGTGGAGGCAGATAATACTTGTAGTTATTGTACCCAAGTACAGGTACACATGAATGCTTAGCAGCTTTAGCACAGTTGAAGTAGATATATGGAGTCTGTTTTACTTGTTAAAAGATTTATCATTTTGTCCAGCTAGTCCTGAGATTAAAAAAGCCTTGACAGACAGCAAAGAAGAATTAGTGGCTTCAGTTTACACACCTGCATATTTTGCCATCTTTCTGCCCTGATTGGACAGTGAAGGAACAGCAGCGCCTGATAAGCTCATCCCACTACTCACTCTGTGGTTTTCAGCTTTTAACTATTAGCATCATCAATCAGCACCTGAGTCCGAATCTGATTGGCTCCTAGAGCTCCCTTTCCCTATTTATGGATATGATTGCTGCTATACAGGAGGGTGCAAGATACCACAGTGAATTCTGGTACTTATACTAAATAACTTTCATTTTTAATGAATACATATTGGTAAAAAATTGTATCTTTTTAACCCCTACGGGCCGACAGTACACAAATACGCAGCCTCTCGGCGGGTGGGCCTTGGCGCTGAGAGGCCGCATATTGGCGTTTATTAGGACAAATAAAGCTGTGCCGAAAGTGCTCACCCTGTGCACTCCTGGCACAGTTATAGGCAGTTAACGGAAAGCTTACAAGCGCTGCTTGTGATCAGGAGCTTTCCAATCATGTGACCGCCATGACAGCACGTGATCCTAAACCCCACCATCGGCAATCTAAACCCCTTAAAGGGCCGGGTGGCGCCGGCTCTAAGGCTTCATGTCTGCCTAGAGGTCAGCCTTAGGCTGTACTTACACCTGAGCAACACATCACAGTCTTTTTATGTTTAGTTTGTCACGCAACAGCATAGGGCATCCCATTTAGTTAAATGGATTGCCCTACATGCAACTAATGTGGCAAAAAAGCTCATTGGCACTGAGCCAAGAGTGTTTTGCGTTACGTATTTTGCCGATTTTTTCTTTATTTCTTTTGTTGTGTGACAAACTTACAAAAAAATGCAGGACTGCTACAAACATTTGGGATGCCATAAGGAAATAATGAGACCACAAATGCTATGCATGTTTTGCCACTTTTCACGCTTTTTTGGAAACTCAGGCAGAAACTCACATTTCTACCTGTGTTACTGGAACTCTAATGCCTCATACATATGTTTAGATAATCGTACGAAAAAAATCGCTTTAGACTTGATCGCACGATAATCTGATCGTTAGTACCCAGCTTTCGACAGCCGATCACGACAGTTTGTCCAACAAAATCCGAAGGGACAAACATGAAAACTTCTGTCGCACGATAGCCTAGCGAATCAGTACAGTATGCGTCCACTAAAAATTGATAGACGAAGACCACACATAATCAGAAACACAAAAATAACCTGGAAAAAGCCTGGCTGCCATTGTTTTTGTTTTGCAGGAAGCTTTTCCAGAATCATACCAAAAAAATCATACGCTAAGTACGCATTGTTGAATTCGATAAAAGTATCATGCAACAAATTATGAACGTTAAGTCGTACGATTATCTGAACGTGTGTACGAGGCATTAGTCTGGGTTCACACTTGTGCGATGACAGACATCGCATCTGATTGGCACTGCATTGCTGTGCCAATCACATGCGATGTTTGTGCGATACAAATTCAGTCATACAAACTGAACAAGCTGAAATTGCATCGCATTCACATCAAAACGGTGTAGGACCCTTTTTTTGGTCCGCACTGGAGTCGGATCGCATGCGTCTTCACACCTATGCAATCCGAATCCTGCACCATTTGACAGTTCGCACTACGATCTGCGAACCAATCTGGAGGTGTCATTAACTTTACATTGACACTCCTAGCGGTTCGCAGCAGAACCAGTGAGTGTGCGATTCAAATGCCATGGGGGAACCGGCATTGAATGGCAGGGTTTCCCGCATCCCACCACTGTGAACAGGGACTAAGGTGTAAATGTGGCCTAAAAGCAGAGGAGACACAGACATCAATTACTCTGTGTGTGGTTTAGATCAGCTAATTTGCAGAATGACTATTAGGCCCCTTTCACACAGGCGGACCGTTCAGATCCGCCTGTCCGTTTTTTTGGCGGATGTGAACGGTCCCCCCATGCATCTCTATGGGGGATCGGATGTCAGCGGAGACATGTCCGCTGACACCCGATCCGATCCGATCCGTCAAATCTGGACGGATGGAAACCCTATTTTCCATCCGTCCAGCGGATCGGATCGGATCGGATGAGAACGGACTGACGGTCCGTTCCCATCCGATTTCCCCCATAGAGATGCATGGAGAACTGACAGCGGTGTCTCCGCACACAGCGCGGAGACACAGCTGTCATCCTCCTGCTCAGCGGGGGATCGGCGGCTCGATCCCCCGCTGAGAAAAGCAGAGTCCGTTTGACGGACTGCTGTGTGAAAGGAGCCTTAAAAAAAAAACAAAGAAAAGTTTTTGTTTGACTGGATTGACTTCTTTAACTTATATAGCTGCAAGCATCCCTACAATCATCTAATGATAATTATAAATAAAGAAAAAAAATAATTGTCTTAGAATAAATACATTGTAAACACACTAATCAGTTTAATGTGTTACTGTAATGGTTTGCCAGTACATATACATGCTGTCAGCTTTGTTTTAAAAAGATAATTTATTATGACTGTTGAATGAATGCTACAATTAGCCCTACACAATCATATAACTAAATAGGGCAGAGTGTGAGGTCCCTATTATTATCATAAATTACATTGACCTTGTTTGTTCTGTTGCAACACAGCTTTTACCCAACAGGAGATATGAAGGCTGTTCAGGTAAAGTTGTGTAAGTTATGTTTTTACGATTTTGCTGTGCGTTACACTGGTATTGCTAGTAGGCAAAATTCTCTGAAATTGAAAGGTAACTCCACTTTCAAAGAAAAAAAAAAAAAAAATAGAAAAAAAAAAAATTATAATAAAGCATATACAATTACTACACAAGCCATGTTGTAATTTAGTGATAGTAAAAACCACCAAACAAAACTTGTTAGAAAGAACTGGACTTTTCAGGTACATTGAGGGAGAAAGAACAATATCTTTATGTCACGATCAGGGTCAGGCTCGAAGATCACTTCCTATGGCAGTAAAGGAACTACCCCTGACCAGCCGGATAGGTACACATAGTAAGTAACAGTGCAGCGCTAACATAAAGAACACACAAAGTCCCAGAGAGTGATGTCAGTGCTTCTGATTAAATCTTGCAGGTGATTAAGGTGCAAATCCTCCACCATAGGCAACAATAGCACTGACCTCACTCCAAGACCCCTGAGTCAACAGGTAGGTCAGTTACGCTTTTCCCCTCTGGGGTGACCAATGTATTCTCCAATACACATTCACTCAAACATCAAGGTGTCCTGGGATTATGCAGAACTGGCGATCACAAGCACAGAATCTTTAGGGTAATCTGGTCCTCAAGTCCTCAATGTATGGTATCCTCCATCATCCTCCATCAAATCTTCCACCATAGGCGACAATAGCAGCTCACCTCACTCCAAGACCCCTGAGTCAACAGGTAGGTCAGTTGCGCTTTTCCCCGCTTTATGTCTGGAGCGTTTCTGCTGAGGAAGTCCCGCCCACGGGACATAACGCGTACACAGTCATCCGGATTTGTAAGTGTTTTTAACTTGCTCTTAAATAAATGGTCATGGTCCTCAGGATTGACCCACCAGGAGGTGAGCAAGTCGGGGTCTAGTAGTGGATAAGCAGATTGGGAGTTCAGGCAGAAGCATAGTCGAGGAACAAGCCAAGGGTCGATAACTAGTGGTATAATATAGACAGCAGCAGGGAAGACAGGAGCGAGATACTGGCTCGAGAAAGCACAATAATCTGGCAAACAGGAAGTTCAGAGGCATGGTTTAAAGTTTTAAAGACAGAAGGTTTTTTTATCTTAATGCGTTCTTTGCATTAAGATAAAAAAAAACTCCAGTGTGCAGAAGCCCCCCTCAGCCCCCTTCATACTTACCTTAGCCCCATCTCGATCCAGCAATATTGCACAAGAGATTGGGATTTCCCGGACTCTCCCTCCTGATTGGCTGAGACACAGCAGTGGATGCCATTGGCCCCCACTGCTGTCAATCAAAGTCAGTGAGCAAATGAAGAGAAAGAGGGGGCGAGGCCGAGTCACGGCTCTTTGTCTGAATGGATACGCAGAGCAGTGGCTCAGCTCGGGTGCCCCCATAGCAAGTTGCATGCTGTAGAGGCACTCGACAGGAGGGAGGGGCCAGGAGCACTGGCTAGGGACCGGAGAAGAGGAGGATCTGGGCTGCTCTCTGCAAAACCACTACACAGAGAAAGTTAAGTATTCAATTTTTGTTATTTTTAAATACAAAATAAAACAAAAAACAAGACTTTATTATCACTTTAAATCAGGAAATGTATGGGCGGATCAAAGAGTTCAGGGTTCAAGACAAACAAGGTTCAAGACAGGATATTTTAATGAATTGTCCAGAGAGCTGCCCAGCATTCCAGGTAGCTCAGCAAGAAGAGACATTGCCTGATACTACAGAGATTCTGGGTTCCTGCTGAGTAGGAAGGCCAGCTGTATTGTCTTATTGCAGACACTGATCCTCTTCTGCCTCTGCCCTGCAGCTCTGCCAGTCTCTCCTCCTCTTTCTCCCTCTGGCTGCACTGCAGGAGGATTGGTTCTAGTGCATGCGCTGCTTCCATCTGCTATCCGACCCCCTTGTGTGCCCCTTTCCCTCGCAGCCCTATCGGCTTCCATCCCCTCCTCTCCCTCCGGCAGCTGCTTCAGGCACACAGATGGATGTTTCAGGATGGAGAGCGGGGGGAGGTGCCAGAAAATGTATCTTTTTCTGGGCCCTTTTTTTTCCTGAATGAACACGGTGAGTGATCAGTACCAATCACTCCTGTGTCTATTCATCACTGAAGCATAGTAAACTGCTTTTTCTTTGCTTCAGTTTGTGCATGAGTAGGAACCTGCAAAATGCTTCCTATTCTTTCATTTGTGCAGCTGATGTTGCAGAGAAAAGGATTGATAAATCTTTGTCCTCAGTCACTTTTGGCAAGGGGGCCATATCAAATTTGCTGTATGGGGCCCCATGATTTCTAACAGCAGTCCTGCACTTATAAACTGTCAAAGATGGAGAGGACATAGGCTCATATATAGTGTTACCGAATGAGTCTATTTAAATTATTATACACTCAAGTTGCAGATTAGATTGTCTAATCCCTTCCATATATGTCGATGCTTTCATGTCCGAAGGCCACTTCCTCAGGACAGGATAGTATAGCATTAATACAATTACCAAAGGTATGGTGATAACATATATGTCTCCCGGGTGGACAGAATCCCCCTATGCAATTCAATATCCTGTGAGCAGTACATACCAGTGCTCCTCCTGTCTTAAATGGTGCATGTGCTCACATTCCAAATACAGCTTGTGGGTAAGCCCTTCCCCAAAAACTAATGGCCCCTCAATCCTCCTTTATCCTGCTGTTTGCAGGAGGAACTGGACATCTGAGTTGTCCACCCATGGACCCCTCTAGTCTGGTCAAACTGTGCGTGTGCCCAGTGGGCTTTCTCCTTCTCTAGCTGAGCTCAGGTAGAGAAGGAGAGCATGCATTGAGCATGCACGTAGCTTGAATGCCTCAAAGCAGTCTCTAGTGAGCTCAGTTGGAGCAGGGGAGAGCCCATGATTGCAGTTTGAACTTCTAACTTCTTGCAAACTTTGCCTCTGCTGCACAGAAAATTCAAACAATGTTATCAGCCCTGTCCAGTTCTCTCCGTGGACTACAAATCCCCCCTTCCCCTATGTTATTTAGAAGAGGAGGTGTTCTGTAATCAATCAGGAGTGAGCAGCCTAGGCGGTTACGACGGCTCCTTCATTGATGTAGAATGGCAATCGAGTGTTGTCACCCTAGGAGAGAGAATATAATACTAGCAGGATTTCCAGGTGAAAAAAAAAAGTACATAAATAATATATTAATCAATAAGAAATTCAGCCACCACATTCAAGGACTGGTAAGCTGCAATCTATTCATGTTTGTTCTTTGAGTTTGATAAGGTCAACGGCAAGTAATTCTGTCTTTTTACAGTCACTGTAAATTTTCTTTGCTTTATAAATATTAAATACACAATATGAAGTCACAACTTATCACAGCTGAATATAAAAAATACACATATTAATGTATATGGATTGCTCTACTAAAGCTGAACTCTGAGATAATTTCATTCCGTACTGAAGCTACAAGGGGGTGGCAACTGCTCAGGAAGAGGGAACAGTGGTGACCTGTGGTCACTGCTAGAAATTACTACCTATCTGTCTTATACAGGGGAACTTTGAGGCAGCGGTTTTATTGATCAGCTAAGGTTGAGGTAAGCAAGAATGTTGCCTTGCCATTGGGAAGTTAATTTTTTTAGTGCAGATTTTAGCTTTTTTTTAGCTTTAGGTATCAACATTATACCGACATTCCACCATGGTATCTTCCATATTTCCACCATGAATATGTACATATTGCATACAATTTCTCTACCATGGTACACTGAAGGTAAAGATAGATTGGAGGGAGGAAGGTAGGCTATATAAAATAATAAAAATACAAAATAAAAATTAAAAAAAAATTGGTTTCCATTTTCACTCCTGCTGCAAGGCATTACTATTAAGAAGGTCAAACTTCATGGAATGTTAGAAGTATTTCACTGTCCTAATAAGTAAATAATTATAAAATTATACTGATTGTGCAGGTCATTTTACATCACAAACTTAATTATAATTTCTTTCTCAGTAACTTTTTCCGGTAGGGGATGTAAAACATTTTCTTCCACTGTAAGAAGATTTAGAGAAGATTCAAAGTCTGGCAACTATAATAAATTAACAAAAATGAGGTCTCATTATCTTTGAAAGGATAATAATTATGCTTGTTTAGTTTAAAAAAGAAACAATTTAGATGTAGATTAATTAATATGTATAAACACTTCCAAGGTCATTATATAGATTTATACGAGATAAATGAGCATGTTATCCCATGGGCCGTAGAAAGAACGAGGAGATATACACTATATTGTCAAAAGTATTGGGACGCCTGCCTTTACACACACATGAACTTTAATGGCATCCCAATCTTAGTCTGTAGGGTTCAATATTGAGTTGGCCCACTCTTTGCAACTTGAAATTTTCTGGGAAGGCTGTCCACAAGGTTTAGAAGTGTGTCTATGGGAATCACAGTCTCTGCTCTAATTCATCCCAAAGGTTCTATTGGGTTGAGGTCAGGGCTCTGTGCAGGCCAGTCAAGTTCCTCCACCCCAAACTCGCTCATCCATGTCTTTATGAACCTTGGTTTGTGCACTGGTCCAAATTATTTGATAGAGGGGGGGATTATGGTGTGGGGTTGTTTTTCAGGGGTTGGGCTTGGCCCCTCAGTTCCAGTGAAGGGAATTCTAAAAGCGTTAGCATACCAAGAGATTTTGGACAATTTCATGCTGCCAACTTTGTGGGAACAGTTTGGGGATGGCCCCTTCCTATTCCAACATGACTGCACACCAGTGCACAAAGCAAAGTCCATAAAGACATGGATGAGCGAGTTTGGGGTTTTGGAACTTGACTGGCCTGCACAGAGTCCTGACCGCAACCCGAGAGATTACCTTTGGGATGAATTAGAGCGGAGACTGTGAGTCATGCCTTTTTGTCCAACATGAGTGCCGGACCTCACAAATTAGCTTCTGGAAGAATGGTCAAACATTCCAAAAGAAATATTCCCATACTTTGCGGACAGCCTTCCAAGAAGAGTTGAAGTTGTTATAGCTGCAAAGGGTGGGCCAACTCAATACTGAACCCTACGGACCAAGACTGGAATTCCATTAAAGTTCATGTGTAAAGGCAGGCATCCCAATACTTTTGGTAATATAGTGTATAATCATAGAGTAAAGGAGATTTAAAGCAACCTGTCATGTTATAAAAACTGCAGTTGAAAGTCTCCTGCAAAAGCAGAGGTACCATATGCACTAGCAGGCCATGTCTCCTACACTTTACTTCACTTCACTTTATTCCAGCACTAAAGTCCCTGCTGGTCTCTTTGACATTTACAAGGAATGTTGAATGTGTCTCATTGCTGTATGCCATGTCTTTTTCTCCCAACCTCAACTTTACTACAGAAGTTTCCAGTAAGGTAGGGGCCGGAGGAATAAACCACAGCGTGTGGCAGTGAACCCTGGCAACTGACACTTCCAGAAAGTGTAGAATGCTGGAGAGACTGATGGAGGCTGCAGCTCTGGAACAAAGGGAAAATAGAAGACATGGGCCTCCAGGGAAATGAGTATTAGAAGAGGGATAGGCTTAACTAGTATTGGCAGTAGTGAACTATGCATGAGACAGTAACACCCAGGAACAGTTTAGGAAGGCTAGCCATACATGTTCAATTTCCTTGCATAATTTTCCTTTAGATTTACCTTAAACTATGAAGTCCAACGGCCTGCCTAATTAGATACAATTGAACTTGTTTAGTTTTGACCTCATATTGTATGTTTTTTGTAAATCTAAAGGAAAATTGTACAAGAAACTTGTTTGGCCTTGTACAAGAAACATGTTTGGCCTGCCTAACTAAGCTTAAGTCAGTTTCTGATAGAGTGCCCTAAATGGGTTCCTCAAAACAAACAGATCTTTTACTTTTTTTTTAATTCCTTATTTCCATTTTCAAAGAAGACATACAAAGTGAGTACCATAGTTACCACAATATACAGGTTACAGTATAGTAAGTTAACCACAAGAGGTATCATCCATTTTTTGAAGAGTCATAAACACTATGCATATGGTTCCTGGTGTGTACATTCAAAGGGAGTGTACAGAATAAAAACCTGCATGGCTTAAGCCTCTAGAAAGGTAGAAACCAAAATCAAGATATGTCTTTAAATATATCCCTTATGGAAATCTTATGTTAATAATAATTCCCAAAGGTAGGCTTATCCGTATGAGTGGTGAGAGATACATGGTAAAAAAGGAAAAGAGAAAATCAGAAAAAGATAAGCAGAATAGAAAAGAATAGGAAAAGAGAACAGAACAGAAGAGTGGGAAAGTGGGGGAGGGGAAGGGGAAGGGGAGGTGGGGGGTATAAATGTGTGCGATCTGTACAGCAGCTGTCTAAATCAGATCGAATAGGTCTCCCCGGTCTCATGGGGATATCCTGCGACCACGCGCTGTCTGAATGATGAATTACTCTTGGGATCCCATTATAGCTCTGTACTCTGGGGAACAGGTGATTAGGTCCAATAGAATCAGGTGGTGTGGAAACAATCCTCTCCACCATTCGCTGATGCCATTACTTCCTCCATCTGTTTAGTTTCATTAATCTTGACAAGACATCTTGACAAACCATAGGCTGATAGGAGCAGGGTCGTCTTACTGCATGGGCATGCTGGGTAGTTGCCCAGGGGTCCAACTTGCCCAGGGGGCCCCACCTGCCCAGTGACCCAGCCCCAGTCAAGCATTAGCAGATGTGCGGGAGTCTCCTGCATGCGCCCTGTGGCTCCCTGACACCCACAAGTGCCGCGAAATATCCCGGCTGTCTGTGTCAGCTGAGCTGTCAAAACAGAGACAATGCTTCCCGTATAGTTCCAGCCCCATCCTGACAGTCACAGGCTGAGTGATATTAGATGGACTCCACCTGTGAGGAGACCAAGAGATACAGGAAGCATCGGCTCTGCATGCTTCCTCCAGCGCGGCGCCGCTCCTCACAATTGCTCTATTAATGTCATGTGTCTCGAGCCAGCATTTCCCGCCAGCAGCACCAGCCAGTAGTACCCATCAGCAGTAACGACCAGCAGTACCTACCAGCAGTACCAGCCAACAGTACCCACCAGCAGTACCCACCAGCAGTACCAGCCAGCATTACCCTCCAGCAGTAACCATGAGCAGTACCAGTCAGCAGTAACCACCAGCAGTACCCACCAGCAGTACCCACCAGCAGTAACCACCAGCAGTACCAGCCAGCTGTAACCACCAGCAGTACCAGCCAGCAGTTTGCACCAGCAGTAACTACCAGCAGAACCTGCCAGCAGTAACCACCAGCAATACCCACCTGCAGTACCAGCCAGCAGTACCAGCCAGTAGTACCCATCAGCAGTACCCACCAGCAGTACCAGCCAGCAGTACCCACCAGCAGTATCAGCCAGCAGTACCCACCAGCAGTACCAGCCAGCAGTAACCACCAGCAGTAACCACCAGCAGTACCCGCCAGCAGTACCCACCAGCAGTACCTGCCAGCAGTAACCACCAGCAGTACCTGCCAGCAGTAACCACCAGCAGTACCCACCAACAGTACCAGCCAACAGTACCAGCCAGCAGTTACCACTTGCAGTACCAGCAGTAACCACCAGCAGTATCCACAAGCAGTATCTGCCAGCAGTAACCACCAGCAGTACCTGCCAACAGTACCAGCCAGGAGTACCAACCAGCTGTAACCATCAGCAGTACCAGCCAGCAGTACCACCAGCAGTACCAGCCAGCAGTACCCGCCAGCAGTAAGTCACATGTGTTAGGGGTGCAACTAGCCCTCAGCACATAATTGTAAATATCCCAGCACGTGCAGTGTTTCTGACTCCAACCACCATGACCACTTCAAATCACTGAAGTGGTCCTGGTGGTTAGAGTGTTCCTTTAATATCTCTCAGAAGATGTAAACCTCTGTACACTGATTGAATTTCATTTGATCATCCTCTAGCTGTGTTAAATTGGTGTGGGGGAGGGGATGGGGGATTGTGGAGTGCCACCTACCTAAAATTAGTTTGCCATCTCCCTTAAATGAATTTTTGCAGGTTGGGATGTCTGCATTAGTCCCGATTCACATGTGCATCCCGCTGCCGAACTTAGCAGGTGGCAAGTGCCAGTCAGCCCTGCGCTGCTGTAAGGCCACCTGGGCCGTGGAGGGGGAGCCAACAACTGCAGGAATTCCGGTCCGCCTCCACGGAAACAGGCACAAACAGGACAGTCAAGTCTGACTCCCGTCCGTGTGTGTGTTCACCGGACCCAACCGCTGAACTTGAAAGCTATCAATAGCCTGGCACTGTTGTCAGGCTAATTCGGGCCATTTAGAGGTGCCCACAGCAGCAGGAGTGCCTGCCTGCTTCCAAAGTCTGCTGGGAGACAGGCACACACCAGGACAGCTGCAGGGCAAGCCACAAGGGCAGGGGCACTGAAGTAGAAGCCTACAGTGGAAGCCAGCATGGCAGAAAGGAAAGAAAGACAGAAAGGGTAAGTAATAACTTTTTTATGTGCAGAAATGAATATTGTATTTGTATGTTCAGAAAGCCAAAACGTCTGCGTGTCACTTTCAGTGATTTTTGTACAATTGATGCCCAAATTAATAAGGATATCAGTGCATTTTTTTTACTCGTGGGTGCACTGCCTGAGGGCAATATTGCTCTTAAGATGGCAATGGATAGGAGGGGGCACCACCTGCTTCCAGAATAGTGGAATACACGCTTTTTCTGCATTCAAAAGATGAATGAGCATAGAGCATCTGCAACGTTACAATGACGAATGGATCAAGTGTAGCAGAAACACCGCCACATTGTTGGGCATTTGAATGTCTGTTAATTTAAATATCCAGCGTTTGACCTGTGCTCTGAATTCTTGGAATCCCATACAAGACAAAAAGATATGTAAAATGAATACCCATTCTCCCTGCAACACCAGCACAACGCGGAGGTTTGAGGAAATACTTTATGCAAGATCGTAGGTATCGTGAAAGTATTTTGTAGCCTCTCTCTTGTACCTAATAGGCAATAGAACTCTTCTGTTATCTGAATGATGTTGTCCCGTTTGTTGGTAAGTGAATGTGGTGTCTGGGTCTGGCTCCCTTTTTTCCATGTATTTCAGAGGTAATGTAGCGGTTAAACTTAACAGGTGTCTGTAAGAAACCAATATGCTATGTGGGGTTGGTTCTTCTGCAAAGTTTCTCAATCTAGGCTGGGGTTGGTAATGACACCGACCTCCCGCTGTTAGGGGATAGGAAATGGTATGTTTTCATGGCTTTCCATAGAGGCAATGGAGGGTTGAACATGTTCTGTATGTCCGACAGAGGGTGTTCTGTCAGCAGTCAGCCATTTTACCCAGCAGCAGACTCCTTCCAGAAGAGAAAGAGAGAAAGAGAACCATGAGCATCAGTAAGCTCATATTAATAAAGGCCTGTGGACATCTAAGACTAACAACAAGGTCTGGGTACCAGGTACGATGTGGGCCTAGCAATGCAGTCCTACTTTCACCCTAAACTCTGCAAAGTCTCCAGGCTCCAGAACCCATAGCAAGACTTATTACAATTCAGAGAAAACATTAAGTTTGTTTTCTTCATATCATCTATAAACGATTACTATGTGTATGTGAAAAACCTATGTAACACATAAACACCGTCCATAATACTGCCATCCAATGCCTCAAAGTATACTACCTCTTCTCTTGTAAGAGACTTTCGGCTGTAGTTTTTTATGCCAGAGCTGCTTTAACCTTTAATATATAAAGCGATTGGAATGTATAAGATGTATACACATGAACCTACATGAAAAGTTATGGAATGCCCTACTGCCTGAAGTAGTAATAATAAAATTAGTAACAGAAAAAAATAAAAAGAATAGCTGATTTTTTTGCAACTACCATCCCCTTCCATGAGCCAAAACTGACAAGAATTGCCTAGGACATTTGATTTTGGCTTTCTTTGTACTAGAATTGGTAGAGCTCCTGGGAGACAGAACTTGCAGGATATATAGATTTTACAACCTAGTTAACTATGTAACTCTATGCAAATTAATGTAATTAAATGTCAGTAAAAACAGGAACATATAATTTATTGTGATTTAAAAATTACAGCTGTGCAGGTCCTTAGCTTAGGAGAATATTTGTATACTCAGTTTTAACACATAACAACTGCAATTAAATAAGACATTCACTAAAAGCTGTTCTGAATATATTATAATACTTGTAACAAGAGTTATTTAGAGAGCACCTTTCCAAAAAATCTGGTTTATTCATTTGAGTGTTGCCAGCCACATGTGTTCATTGCTAATGACATACTTAATCAAAATAATGATAATTTGTATAAATATATAAAGTTTATACACAGCACAATTTTATTTAGGCTATTTATCCATAATTGCCAAAAAGGAATTCTTAATACATGTTCCTATCTTCTAGTAAACATTTCCCAGCATTTTGGCAGTCCATTTGTTCAATGTACATGATCATTCTGAATCCGACAAGCAACACTGTGTGACACACCCTGTAAAAATGAATGCAAGCTACTTTATTGGTCCAGACCTCTTACTTGCTAGTAACTTACCCAGCATCCTTTGCCTAAATAGAAAGTAAACCCTAACGGAATTACATTTAAATTACTAAAGCACTGTGTTTTGCTTTGCAGTTCTGCTAATATCTTGCAGCCTCTTTCTAACCACTTACAGTCTACATGCATGTATTTCAGCCATGGCGTCATGGCATTTCTTAGGGTGGACTTCCAAAATGGGACAATTTGGACCATGCCTAAGTAATGTGTGTTGAAAAGACCACTTGCAGTCTCCAGCACCAGCCACAACTAGGAGATAGGGACAGAACTTTGTCACCCTATAACATGAAATGTCTGAAGGACCTTCAAGGTAGGATCACCATGAATTATTTTAGTGGAAGTCTTAGAATTAAAAGAAAAAATGAAAATGATTTGTGAAATTACATTAACATGTTGATGCTTATGTGAGATTTTTGTTGATGAGTGTACATATACTTTAAAACCAACTAGAATATAGGAAATTGCTTTTGTAAGGGTTTGTAGTTCAAACATCTCTGGAAACATTTTGATCAGCTGTAAAGGATCAGCAGGTATTCAGTGGTATTTTTAAGAGGCCAGTAGGAAACTAATTAGAGAAGTTCATTGTTAAGGTTTACTTCATTCCACAGGAAAAAGTTGGGCAATTTCAAGACCTCCACCAGCCTTGGAGCCTCTCTCAAGCAACCTCAGGATTGGACTGTCAATCTTAAGTCAGTCATATTTCAAAATAGATGGTCTTTCACATTATCTGTGAGTTGATGTGAGCAACACATTTTCAATCAACCAAGTGTAGCAAGGTTTCCAGGCCTGTGGACTGATGTAGGTCTGCCATTAGTACCGGAATCCTCTCCAGCCTATGTGAGCTCCCTGGGTGTGACAACTGAAGAAACGACAACTCCGGCATCTTTGTTTGTGGTTTTTATTATAAGTTAAAGGGGATGGGAGAAGGGAATGAGTGGGATACTCCTTTAGGCTTGAACTAATTACAATTGGGACTTTGATCCTAAAAATGCCCGTTGGCGCTTTCTTGACGCCAGCAGGCGCCGGCCAAAGCTCACTAACACTGAGTACACACTGCAGCTTGATAGAAGTGCTGAATCCTCTACTGAAAGTCCAAAAGATCCAGAACTGTGAAACTGTAGAACTCCTGACACTGTTATGCTGTACAATTCACTGAATACTGTCCCCCGCTTTGGCCAACTTGAGGTAGTATGAGGTAGAACTCTGCAAATCTGTACTTGCAACTGACACACTCTATTCAATTCAGGGCCAAGATGCAAATGCCCCCTTGACTGTAACTCTTCAGGGTCCACTGACTAGGTACCCCCTTTTCAGCTAGCTGACACTGGATCCCAGAACCTCTTCCAGAGTGGTCCCCTATAACTTCAGGCAGACCCCTAGGGGCAATCCTCAGTACTCACGACCTGTGTAGGCTTTCCTGGGACTGGAGCCCTCTTGCTCTCCGCAGACTCTCGGCACACCGGATCCCCTCAGCTCAACTCAGCACTCTCTGGATACTCAGGCGACACCCCGAGATATCCTCTTCCTCTGACAGGAGGAGAGACAGCCGTACTCTCCCTCCTGGGACTCTGCTCCCGCCAAAGACACCGTGCCATGCACTTCCCCCCAAAATTATACCCTCTCCCAGAATCCTTTGCAGCCTAATCTGGGATGTGTCCTCTCATTGGGCTTCCCACACTGCCCTATGAGAAGCCTCTCACAGGAGCCAGTGGGGATACTTCTCCCCTCAGCAGGCACATCTGGAAGCCCTGACACCCTAGCTAAATAAATCACAGCCCTGCTGTTAGGCAGACAAGGCCCGCTATACATTTACCTAGCACCTACCTGTAGGATGCTACACAAGTTTTAGTAAAACCAACCAAGTTTTTTAGTCTACAATGCAAGCACAGTGCTAATGAATTGCAAGTTGAATAAACCCAAAAACCTAATCCATGACAACTCAACAGTCCTTAGATGAGGTGTCTATATTAGTTTTCATTTTTTTTACCAAAAAAGTAGTGATGATTAACTTCTAAGACATCCCAACACCCCTCAAAGATCTATACAACAAAACCCATACACCCATAGCACTTTTAGGGCACATTTAACCAAACAGAATTATATAAAAAAAATATTTTGTTTAGACATACATCAAAAAAAGTCTTTACATAAAAATTTTGGCTGATATAATTTTAATAACCAAGTTTATATCTCATATCTACATTCCCACATTTAAAGTTGACTCTTCTGCAATGCTTGCATCTGTGGAAACAGAATCTCGACACATTTCAAAACAATATATAAATATACTGTATACTGCACAGGACCCCGGGGGTTATACTTTAAGTATTTATATTAAGCAATGCACCAGATTGAGCTTAATGTGGGGATTTAGATATGAGACATTGGCTTGGTGATTGTACAAATAATTACATCAACCAATAGCTTTTTATTTATTTTGTACTTCAAAACTCTTTCAGGATGTACAGTATGTCTAAATAAACTAATGTTTTTATACAATTTGGTAAATGTGCCCTAAAATTCCCATAGGTTGATAGGTTGTATTGTTTTTTTCATTTTTTTAAGCTTTTCTTCTGTTATTTTCACTTGGTTAGTCTACCAGTAACACACTTCTTGTCCTATGACAACAGCACTCACTCATTCCACTGTATCTATGGAGGAAGCCATGGTTATTATCCTAAAACAGGACCTCCTCCTGTCATCTTTTCTATAACACAAATGGGCCATGGTTCATAGTCCTAAAGGAATAATTAAAAATAGTGTAACTGCTAATAGTCAGCAGGCAGAGAACAAATGAAGTTATCAGATGACAAGATTTCTTGCAAGATTAACAGTTTTTTGTGCTTATTAAACTTGTACAACAAATACTTTGAATGGTATTTTTAGCAAACCAATGGGAAACAAATAGAAGACGTTCCTTTTTAGGGTTTACATACCCTTTAACACAAACATAGACCTAGGTACGTCATGTGCCAGGCTTGCATGCATTCACTCCAGCCATGGATTCAACCATTGCCTTTAGAGGTTTATCATTTGTATGATAAAAGTATAAATCCCTTTATTATTGCTGAAACAAACTGATAAATCCCATAATCTTCACCAGGTCCACTGTATATTGCTCTTGCTGTACACCCATCACCCTTTGTCCATTAGTACTTAGGCGTGTCTAGAATGTTAGAACCAGGGTTAGGCTCCTATTTATAATTATTATATTGCGCACATTCTAATGACACTATTTGTAGATGGTGTAGTAACAGAGAACACAGTCATTATGTGTTTAATATTTCAGATTTCTGATGTAAGCAATCCAGCGTTAACATTATTCAGTTGCTAATTTGCTTTTCCAGTGAGTTGCATTTGCACTCTGATAAATGCAGGCTATAAATTACAGGTCTTGACAGTGAAGCATATAATGGGACAAAGAGCACCCCTGCATTAAACTATTACCAAGTACTGCAAAAACAGAATTTGTCAACTTTCTATAGAATGTTCATGGACAATAATAGTTTATGCTGAGCTCTGTGTTTTTAAATATAGCAAAAGGAGAACTATTTAAACCAATCAGATCAGCTCTGCTGATTTCCATCATCCAATCAAGTGCAAGAAAAATGTTAGTTCTTTTTCGTACATCACAGGACACAGAGCCATATTCATTACCATATGAGTTATATGCCACCTTCAGGTGAATGGACACTGGCAACCAATCAGACAGGAAGTCCCCCTATATAACCCCTCCTACACAGGAAGTACCTCCATTTTTTCACCAGTGTCTAAAAGGTGATGGTCATGGTGGAGAGACTCTCCACACTTTTTTATGTTTTCTCAAAGAAGAAGAAAGAAGATCATGCTACATACCCCGATCAAAGATCTCTCAATCTAAGGGGTTAGCAATCAGATCCATCCAAAAAAGTCAAACACTAAAAGGATGGTACCTGAGCCTATAAGCAGATACAAGATTTTGCCTGTAACGCTGTCCTTCTTAGGCACTGGACCCTGGGATCAAACCAATCCCAAAGGTGCTCCGGCAGGGTGCTCTACAGGTCCAAGGGAGTGGCCCCTCAAAAACAAGGGGACCCAGTCCTTGAAGGTCCGTAAGTGACAAAGCTCACCGTGAAGGGTGAAGATTGGATTCTTGTTAAAAGACAGAATCCTGTGGCGGGACTGGTAAGTCCAATTTAAAAAACATCTGTAAAAGATAATAGATACCGTGTGCCTTGGTGTGTGCAAGAGACGATGGGTGTATTAGCTATGTTAAAGCACACCTTGTTTGTTTAAACATATTTTGCTTTCAGCCAGAAAAGTATCGGAATTGCTTTTTATGTGCAAATCAGTGGGTGTATAAGCAATGTCATACTACACCTTATTTGTTTAAACATATGTTTGCTCTCCATGTGCAAAGCAGTAGGTGCATCAGCACCTTATGGTTTAAACATTGCTCTTTGCCTGTGCAAAACAGCAGGGGTGTCAGCTATGTCAAAGCACACCTTGTTTGTTTAAACACTCTGTTTTTACCCTGTGCTGATCACCTGAAAGGTATCAGCTGTGACAAAGCACTTGTCTGCCTAAGCTACTCTACCCCATGTTGTTGGCATGTTGTTTCGCCTTGGCGCGTAAGCACTAGGGATGATTGAACGGTTCGGGTCGACCATCGGTTCGGCCCGAACATTGGGTGTTCGAGGTTCGGCCGAATTTAGAACTTTTTGCCCAAAAAGTTCGGAATTCGGCAACCAGAACCGCCCAAAATGCAATGCTTCAGGAGATGGGCTTTAAAAGCCCGTGATTGGACCAGAACCATTAGCAAAAGCCAATTGAGGGGCAGGAGAATGCTAGGAATGTGATTGGAGTGACTAGGGGGTCCCTAGACCAATCATTAGTGAATACGCCCCCCAGTATATAAGATCGCCCCCGCCATATTCCTAGCATTGTTATACTGGACATGGAAGAGAGTGGAAGCAGTTCTGTTAATTTTACTTTAAAAGTGTCATTTAGCATTTATTAGTGTGAGGAAAGGGATATCTAGTGTAGTTAGAGTGCTCCTTTACACTTTAGTTAGCTTCAAAAATTTAGTTTCTGTAGGGAAAGTGTTAAGTGTAAGGGGACCGTAGTGTAGTGTAGGGTTAACTGGCAGTGACTGCTATGGCAGGGTGACAAAACCCTTCCATAGCAGGGTGACCGCTATAGAGAAATGATCATTTCTCTGAATTGCTTCGGCACACCCATATGGCTTCTCACCAGCCAAGCATTTTTTATGCTGCAGGGGCTGCCACTGCCAGTGCTTTTCTGAGGACATGTTTGATGTCAGACATGACATCTGAACATGTGTATAGGGGGTATATATACACATATATGTCTGAATATATACCCCTAGACATATATAGGTGTGATAGTAGCAGAAATAAATGCTTGCGCTAATGAAATCATTTACAGTAATATATTTCTGCTACTATCACACCTATATATGTCTAGGGGTATATATTCAGACATATATGTGTATATATACCACTATACACAACTTCAGATGTTTTGCCTGCCTCAAAAGAACCCCAAAAAATGCCAAAAAAACGCTAGCGTCAAAAAAAAAAAAAAAATGCCCAGGTGTGTTTTTGCTGGCATTTTTTGGGGGGTTTTGGAGGCAGGCAAAACATCTGAACTTGTGCACAGTATCACTATACACAAGTTCAGATGTTTTTCCTGACTGCAAAGAACCCAAAAAAATGCCTGCTTTGAAACCGGCAAGGTGTGAAAACCAAGGAGAGAAGCTAACCCCCTGAGCTGAAAGTTTTCTAATACATACAATCCTTTTTTTTTTTCTGGTTCTGGACATGCTACAGAGCTGAAACTTCACAGGCACACCTTTTAGACCCCCCAGACACAAAATCATACAAAAAAAGTTCTTAAAAATTGTCATTTTCGATAAAAAAGCCAATTATTGAAAAAATTAAAAAAAAAAGAGATTTTGGATTTAGAATCTGGGGGGGTCTAAAAAGTGTACATGTGAAGTTTCAGCTCTGTAGCATGTCCAGAACCATAAAAAAAAGATCGTTTGTATTAGAAAACTTTCAGCTCAGGGGGTTGGCTTCGCTGCTGTAACACCTTGCCGGTTTAATAGAAGGCATTTTTTTGGGCTCTTTGCAGTCAGGAAAAACATCTGAACTTGTGTATAGTGGTACTGTGCACAAGTTCTGATGTTTTGCCTGCCTCCAAAAACCCCCAAAAAATGCCAGCAAAAACACACCTGGGCATTTTTTTTTGACGCTAGCGGTTTTTTTTTGCATTTTTTGGGGTTCTTATGAGGCAGGCAAAACATCTGAACTTGTGTATAGTGGTGTATATACACACATACATATATTTATATACACACCTAGACATATATAGGTGTGATAGTAGCAGAAATATATTACTGTAAATTATTTCATTAGCGCAAGCATATATTTCTGCTACTATCACACCTATATATGTCTAGGTGTGTATATAAATATATGGATGTGTGTATATACACCACTATACACAAGTTCAGATGTTTTGCCTGCCTCAAAAGAACCCCAAAAAATGCCAAAAAAACGCTAGCGTCAAAAAAAAAAATGCCCAGGTGTGTTTTTGCTGGCATTTTTTGGGGGTTTTTGGAGGCAGGCAAAACATCAGAACTTGTGCACAGTACCACTATACACAAGTTCAGATGTTTTTCCTGACTGCAAAGAACCCCAAAAAATGCCTTCTATTAAACCGGCAAGGTGTTACAGCAGCGGAGCCAACCCCCTGAGCTGAAAGTTTTCTAATACAAACGATCTTTTTTTTATGGTTCTGGACATGCTACAGAGCTGAAACTTCACATGCACACATTTTAGACCCCCCCAGATACTAAATCCAAAGTAAAAATCAAAAAATCTCTCTCTTTTTTTTAATTTTTCAATAATTGGCTTTTTTTTATCAAAAATGACAATTTTTAAGAACTTTTTTTTTGTGTGATTTTGTGTCTGGGGGGTCTAAAAGGTGTACCTGTGAAGTTTCAGCTCTGTAGCATGTCCAGAACCAGAAAAAAAGATCATATAGGTGTTAAAGTTAAAGGAGGGTCCCGACCCACATCCCTGTTCTACTGAAAATTTATCTTTTTTTTTTCATGGTTCTGGACATGCTACAGAGCTGAAACTTCACATGCACACCTTTTAGACCCACAGGTACTATATCCAAAGTAAAGATCAAAAAAACTCTCTCTTTTTTTTTTTATTTTTTCAATAATTGGCTTTTTTTTATCAAAAATGAAAATTTTTAAGAACTTTTTTTGTGTGATTAATAGTTAATGGGGCATGACCCAGAACCCTAGGCACTTTTTAGGGGCATTTATTGGGTTTTAGGGCTTAAAAATTGTGTTTTTTGATTACCGAAATTCGGGTCCCATTGATTTCAATGGGGTTCTGAAATCCGAACCGAACTTTTGGGAAATTCGGGTGTTCTGGTCGAACCGAACTTTTCAAAAATTCGATCATCCTTAGTAAGCACCCATGCATTTATCTCCTCGGAAAGCTCTGGTGAAGCAACGCCTTCAATGGTTGTTTTCCAGCGAGGGATTGTTCGTGTGCGCGTGCGAATATTCCCTATTTATACAAAGGCGTACACTTGGAGCAAGAGGGGGTGTGTCTGGACGCAATTGGCGTGCACATGGGCGCCATGTAGCATGCCGTGCATGCACAGTACAACCACAAATGGCACCACGATTCTTAAACAGGAGTTTCAGCGTGAAAGCATCTGTCAGAGGCTGGAGGGATCGCAGAGCAGCAGCAGCTTGGTTGCGTGAGTCACTGTGGTGTATATTTACTGGCACAAGACAGGTTCTGTATCTTTGGGATAAATCAGTGCTGTGTGTGATAAGCTGTATAGCTTGGCACAAACCTTGAGTACATTAAAATTAGTACCTCAAATTTGTCTTTCCATTAGAGCAATGTCCGTCCCAAAAATGGCTGGGGGGGGGGGGCACAGCTGGAAGGGGCGCTGTGATGCCACCATCAGGCCTTGAAGGTCCTAGTCTTGCTTCTTCTGTGTCTACTCTCCCTGAAGATCCAGAGGCGATTAGCCAATCTGAGCCATTACAGTTGTCAGGCATAGTAGCTACTCCTAGTGCTTCTGTTGCAACCTACATCACTAAGGACAATTTGGCATCTGCTTTAGCCAGCCTTGAGGGTAAGATTACTGGCATGATTGCAGCATCGCAAGGAGGGAGGAAATTTGATAGATCCCCCTCACCTGAGCCACCACCTGAATCAGTTCAGGATTGGGCAGAGGATGTGGAAAAAGCAGCTGTGGAGGACCCTATAGAAGGTCAAGCTGAATCCACTTCTGGGAAGTCAGGATCTGAGGAGTCATACTCGGCCTCTCAAACCCAGATACTGTTAATTCAGTCTCTCACTAAAATGGTCCGGTTTCACACTTGTATAAAGTACTCAAAACCCATACTTGAGAAAAAGTACAAGGGCTCGATCAAAAAGTGACTTGAGTAGAAGTGGAAGTGCTTGATCAAAAAGTGACTTGAGTAGAAGTATTAAAGTATTCAACATTTTTTGTACTTAAGTATTGCAAGTAGTTTTTTAAAAATTTTGCTACTCAAGTACTGAAAGTAAAAGTACAAGTACTGTGTTATGTAGCTATTAAAGAAAGAAGTCAATAGTTTGAACATCATATTGTTTTTTATTATTTCAAATGATTAACCTAAAGGACAATCACAATTCCTTTGGCTGTAACTTTTTGTAAACAAAAACAGATAAAGTATGTCCCTCCCTTTCCCCTTTAAAGCATCCCTCCTTCTCTTCCCTGCATGTTTTTTTTTTCTCCACAGCTTATTGGTGCGCAAAATCATATATAAACCAATGTGATATACAACAATATATTCCAATAATGAAATAAAGGAAGAGTGTATGAAATCAAAGTCAATAAAAAGTCCATATATATAATGCCATAATGCCATATATATGTGACAAAACAAGATGAATATATATTCAAAGGTGCAGGAATCAAACAGGTGCTATTCCAAATAATAGGTGCAGACTCCCACCACCTTGTGGATTTCCCCCTTACCCGACGGATAAAGGTAAGTGCAAAATAATATCCAAATAGACTTTTCCAGTGAAACAAAACTGCAAAACCTGTGCTCTCAACTTCCAGTGAAAAAAGCAAAATCAGCCTCTTACCAGAAAAAAGGTCTATGTACGCTTGTGACTCTCCTTGGTTGGGGGAGGTTCTTTTTCCCCTTAACAGCAGATATGTAGACCATTTTATTTATACATACAGTAGCATTTATTTTCGTATGCGCTGATTTACACCTGACATCTTACACATTTTGTTGAACTTCATGAAACCTGCCATCTACTGTTCTGGCAGTGGTATTTTTTATAATTGTAACGAGCAACTATGCAGCACAAAAAAAAAATATCAGAGTAGAAGTATTGAAATCATCGAAAAAATGTAGTGAAGTAAAAGTGGAAGTAGGAGAAAAGAATTCTACTCCAGGAAAGTACAGATACCGCCTTTCGGTACTTAAGTACAGTAGTGAAGTAGTTCTACTTAGTTACTATACATCTCTGTCCGGTTTGGATACACATTACCTCCCTTAGAGATGTCTGAAGTCTCTTTTTCCTCTCTAGGCTCATTGTGCCCTCCTCATAGTCCTCATGCTTTTCCCTTACATCCGCTCTTGGAGCAGGTAATGTATGCTGATTGGGATCATCCTGATAGGATTTTTGTTCCTCCTCAAAGGTTTTCACTATTGTATCCTATGGAGAATAAATGCACTAAAAAATGGAGTATACCTACTGTGGATGCTGCCATTTCTTCAGTTAACAAAAGTTTAACTTGCCCTGTGGACAGTGGCATCGGCAGGGGGGGGGGCTGACCTGGGCTATAGCCCCGAGTGTGCTCCCCAAAAGCCCCGGGTCTCCTGTTGCTTTTTTAAAATGATTAACCCCCGAGTCCTAAAGCCTGGGTTCGGTCGAGAACTCGGGCTACATACCTCAGCAGTGTAAGATTTATAAAGCACATCCAATGATTGGTGGGCAATCCGGGGCAGCCGCAAGGAGAGTGAATGCAGCTGTCAAGTTTCAGCATTGATGTCGGGTGTGGGCGGGGCCGGTATGCCACGCCCACCTTCCTCCCCCGACAGCTTCTGTTTCTCTATGCACGGAACAATGGGGCAGAGCCCCGCATACCGGTCCCGCCCACACCCGAAATCAATGCTACTTGACAGCGGCAATCACTCTCCTTCCTTGCGGCTGCCCCAGATCGCCCACCAATCACTGGATGCAGTGGCGTAAAGGGCACTGTGTAAAGGGCAGGCAGTGGCAGCTCCTTCAGTCCGGGGACTAGCGGGGGCGGAGCCGCGGCAGGAAGGGGGCGGGGCCTTGGCGGGAAGAAGGGGGCGGAGCCTCGGCGGGAAGAAGGTGAGTGCCCATTGCCCAAGTGTGTGTGCTGGGTAGTAGAGGGATGGGGAAACTGCATATAGAGGAATTCATCTTTCCCTATTCTTTCTGCAGCTGCTGAATAACTGATTCTCCTCCTCTCCCTCCTGCAGGAAGAATAGGGGAAGATCAATTCCTCTATATGCAGCTGCCCCATCCCCCTCCTATACAACTTCTTTTGCTGGCTCACCAGTGCTCTTAACCCCCCCCCCTCCAGTGTTCTAATCCCCCCTCGGTGCTCTTATTCCCCCCCCTCGGTGCTCTTATCCCCCCCCACCCTCAGTGCACTTATCCCCGCCTCAGTGCTCTTATCCCCGCCTCAGTGCTCTTAACCCCCCCACCCAGTGCACTGGACTGCCCCCTGTTCTTTAGCCCTCCCCCGGTGCTTTTCATCTCCCTCCCCCCTATGCTCCCTGTCCCCCCCGTGCTCTCCACCCCCTGCGCCTTCCAACCCCCCTGCAATGCTTTCCAAACCCCCTCTTAATACTCTCTAGTCCCCCACCCCCACCCCACCGTGCCCTTCAGCTCCTCCAGTGCTCTCTGCTTTGCCTGTGCTCTCCGGCCCCCCTAGTGCTCTTCTATCTTCTATCATGTCCTCAGTCTATGAGCATCTCCTGTAGCATGTCTGCAGTCTCTGACCGTCTCCTGAACCATGTCTGCAGTCTCTGACCATCTTCTGTAACATGTCCTCAGTCTCTGACCATCTCCTGTAACATGTCCTCAGTCTCTGGCCATCTTCTGTTTAATGTCCTCAGTCTCTGACCATCTTCTGTTTAATGTCCTCAGTCTCTGACCATCTCCTGTATCATGTCCTCAGTCTCTGACCATCTCCTGTATCATGTCCTCAGTCTCTGACCATCTCCTGTATCATGCCCTCAGTCTCTGACCCTCTCCTGTTTAATGTCTGCAGTCTCTGACCACCTCTTGTATCATGTCTGTAGTCTCTGACCATCTCCTGTACCATGTCTGCAGTCTCTGACCGTCTCCTGAACCATGTCTTCAGTCTCTGACCATCTTCTGTAACATGTCCTCAGTCTCTGGCCATCTTCTGTTTAATGTCCTCAGTCTCTGACCATCTTCTGTTTAATGTCCTCAGTCTCTGACCATCTCCTGTATCATGTCCTCAGTCTCTGACCATCTCCTGTATCATGTCCTCAGTCTCTGACCCTCTCCTGTTTAATGTCTGCAGTCTCTGACCATCTCTTGTATCATGTCTGCAGTCTCTGACCACCTCTTGTATCATGTCTGTAGTCTCTGACCATCTCCTGTACCATGTCTGCAGTCTCTGACCGTCTCCTGTACTATGTCTGCAGTCTCTGACCGTCTCTTGTATCATGTCCTCAGTCTCTGACCATCTCTTGTATCATGTCTGCAGTCTTTGACCACCTCTTGTATCATGTCTGTAGTCTCTGACCATCTCCTGTACCATGTCTGCAGTCTCTGACCATCTCCTGTATCATGTCTGCAGTCTCTGACCGTCTCTTGTATCATGTCCGCAGTCTCTGACCATCTCCTGTACCATGTCTGCAGTCTCTGACCATCTCCTGTACCATGTCTGCAGTCTCTGACCATCTCCTGTACCATGACGTCTCTAAGACTTTGAAATGTGTTCACCACATATACCGGGATGCTTCGCTTTCCATTCACAGGCCTGTGGAAGAGGTGCTGCAAATCACAGCAGGACAATGCTTGCTGGATCTGTTGGGTTGGGCAGGTGAGTGTTTCCACGTATAACATGTAAGAGGAGGGAAAACAAATGATGAGACAATGGTCAGACATGGGGTGGTATGGAGAGGAGTACAGGGGGTCAGACATGGGGTGGTATGGAGAGGAGTACAGGGGGTCAGTCATGGGGTGGTATGGAGAGGAGTACAGGGGGTCAGACATGGGGTGGTATGGAGAGGAGAGGAGTACAGGGGGTCAGTCATGGGGTGGTATGGAGAGGAGTACAGGGGGTCAGACATGGGGTGGTATGGAGAGGAGTACAGGAGGTCAGTCATGGGGTGGTATGGAGAGCAGAGAAGTACAGGGGGTTAGACATGGGGTGATATGGAGAGGAGTACAGGGGGGCAGATATAGGGTGGTATGGAGAGGAGCGGAGTACAGGGGGTCAGTCATGGGGTGGTATATTGAGTTGGTCTCACCTTTGCATCTGTAAACAGCTTCCACTTTTCTGGGAAGGCTTTCCACAAGATTTTGTATTGAGCTTGTGAGAACTTGTGCATTTTTGAGGTCAGGTACTGATGTTGGACAAGAAGACCTGGCTGTTTACATTTACGCCAAAGGAGTTTAATAGGATTGAGTTTAGGCTGCATTAATTTATGTTCCATCTGATGCCGGCAGTACTCCTCTCCATACCACCCCATGTCTGACCCCGTGTACTCCTCTCCATACCACCCCATGTCTGACCCCCTGTACTCCTCTCCATACCACCCCATGTCTGACCCCCTGTATTCCTCTTCATACAACCCCATGACTGAACCCCTGTACTTCTCTCCTCTCCATACCACCCCATGACTGACCCCCTGTACCCCGCTCCTCTCCATACCACCCTATATCTGCCCCCCTGTTCTCCTCTCCATATCACCCCATGTCTGACCCCCTGTACTTCTCTGCTCTCCATACCACCCCATGACTGACCTCCTGTACTCCTCTCCTCTCCATACCACTCCATGTCTGACCCCCTGTACTCCTCTTCATACCACCCCATGTCTGACCCCCTGTACTCCTCTCCTCTCCATACCACCCCATGACTGACCCCCTGTACTCCTCTCCTCTCCATTCCACCCCATGACTGACCCCCTGTACTCCTCTCCTCTCCGTACCACCCCATGTCTGACCCCCTGTACTCCTCTCCATACCAACCCATGTCTTACCCCCTGTACTCTTCTCCATACCACCCCATGTCTGACCCCCTGTACTCCTCTCCTCTCCATACCACCCCATGACTGACCTCCTGTACTCCTCTCCATACCACCCCATGTCTGACCCCCTGTACTCCTCTCCATACCACCCCATGTCTGACCCCCTGTACTCCTCTCCATACCACCCCATGTCTGACCCCCTGTACTCCTCTCCATACCACCCCATGTCTGACCCCCTGTACTCCTCTCCATACCACCCAATGTCTGACTCCCTGTACTCCTCTCCTCTCCATACCACCCCATGACTGACCTCCTGTACTCCTCTTCATACCACCACATGACTGACCCCCTTTACTTCTCTCTTCTCCATACCACCCAATTTCTCACCCCCTGTACTCCTCTCCATACCACCCCTTGACTGACCCTTGACTGAGGGGGGCCATTGGGTGGAGCTTGGGCGGTACTTACTTTTAAATATGTGAGGAGCTTGGGCGGGGCTTACTTTAAAATGTGGGAGGGGGTTATCAAATTTATCTTCGGGCTGAAGCCCCTGGTCTTTTTCCCACCTAGCAACGCCCCTGCCTGTGGACCCTGTGGATAATGCAAAGGTTTTTAAATATCCAGCTGATAAGAATTTGGAATCTTTTCTAAAAGCCTCCTTTGCTGTTGCAGGGTCTGCGATACAGCCAGCAGTGGCAGCTATAGGAGTTTGTCAGTCTTTAAAAGACCGTATTAAGCGAGTGTCCAGGAGTCAGGATGGTTCCTTCTCAAGGAGAGTCTGTGGAAGATTTGACATATCTAGCTCACACTGTATGTTTTGTAGTGGATGCTCTTAAAGACTCCATACAGCAGATGTCACAGGTTTGCTCTTTTAACAATTCATATGCGCAGAATCCTTTGGCTATAAAGCTGGTCTGTGGATTTACCTCTCTTAAAAAATGACAATTTTTAAGAACTTCTTTCTGTGTGACTAATAGTCCCTGGGGCATGACCCAGAACCCTAGGCACTTTTTAGGGGCATTTATTGGGTTTTAATGCTTCAAAATGGTGTTTTTTGATTACCGAAGTTTGGGTCCCATTGACTTCAATGGGGTTCTGGAATCCGGACCCGAACTTTCAGGAAGTTCAGGAGTTCTGGTCGAACCAAACTTTTCAAAAGTTAGATCATCCCTAGTTATCACTCTATGGGGAAGTATGTGAGAAATTCGATGGTGGAAGTCCAGTGGACATAGTTTATTTGGATTTTGCTAAGAATTTCATACTGTACCTCATTAACATTAAATGTATAAAATAAGGTCTGTTGGAGTTGATGAAACTCTATGTTCATTGATAGGAACTGGTTCCATGAACAGGTCCAGAGAGTAGTTATAAATTACAAATATTTTTCTGAATGGTCTAAAGTTGTGAGTGGTGTGCCCCAGGGATATATCTGGGAGCTCAAAGCTGCTCACTTTGTTTATTAATTATAGAGATATAGCAACTCAGAGCTTGATTCGAGAGTTTGCCGATGATACAATATATGTAAGGAAATAACTTTGTCACATGAAGTAGCATCAATACAGGAAGACCTTAATAAAATTGGGAAGCTACATGCAAATGAGGTTCAATAATGAGAAAAGTAAAGTTATGCACTTGGGTGCCAAAAATACACATTAGGGTTCTCTCAGTGAATCAGTGATGCAAAAAAGATCCGGGAGTGCTTGTAGATCACAGACTTAAAGTGATTGTAAAACCTTGCAAATACCCAGTGAAGTGAATAGCCTCAGGTAATACACAAAGAGGAAAGCTCCTACCTAAGTTGTACCTGTCTATCCTGTACATGTCTGTCTTGCAGCCCTTTCTTCTCTACATCCATTCAACGTGTTGAATTTTAAAGCTTGTCTGAGAGTTCAGAAAATAAGGGGCAGAGAACTTCGAGGTATAGTTGTTGGACCATTACCAAAGCTTTTTAATCAATCTCTTTTTACAGGAGAAGTTCCCCACAACTGGTGGACAGCTAATATTGAACCTATCCACAAGAAGGGCAGCAAGGTAAAAGCTGGAAATTACAGGCCAGGGAGATTAACATCAGTTTTAGTCAAGTTAATGGAATCACTCCTGAAAAGAAGGATCATTGATCACTTAAAAATACACAACTTGCTTAATCTGATTACATTTTTGACTATATTATAAATGTTTTGGACCCGGGTGGTGCTATGGATATAGCATAGCTTGATTTCACTAAGGCATTTGATACAGGTCCACATAATGATCTAATACAAAAGTTGTATAAGTTAGGACTCTTGGATGGTTCAGTGGATATCCAGTGGGCTCAAGGATAGATACCAGAGTTGGGAATGGGGTTCACTTGGAACAAAGACTAGTCACTAGTGATATACCACAAGGCTCTGTACTAGGTCCTGTTCTATTCACTCTATATATAAGTGATATAACTAAAATTTGTTGGGCAAGGAATATCTTTTTGCTGATAACACAAAGGAGTGTAATAGGGTTTATATCCCTGGAGGTGTCTGTAACATAAAACACATGATTTGGAATTGCTGGAAGAATGGTCAAAGCAGTAGAAACTGCAGGTCAATGTTTCTAAATGTAAAATAATGCACCTAGGGAAAAATAATCCCTTGAGAAAGTACAACATTGGGGGTACAGTGTTAGCCAACACTACAGAGGAAAATATTTGAGGTACTCGTACTTCAGATGATTGCAAAATGAGTAATCAGTGTGACCAGGCAGTGGGGAAAGCAAATAGAATTCTAGAATGCATCTCTAGAGGGATCATCAGCAGGAGGAGGAGGTCCCAATTCCTCTATCTATAGTAGATCTTTAGTGAGACCTCATTTAGAATACTATGTCCAGTTCTGGAGACCTCGCCTACAAAAAGATATTGATTAAACAGAATGAATCCCGAGAAAAAATGGTAAAAGGTCTTGGGGATAACGACTTCAAGGACGTAATATATACAGTCTGCTGGAAAGAAGGGAAAGGAAAGAGATGCATCAAGGGGGTGAAAAAGGTTCAGGAGGGCAGCATTTTTTATATAAAACAGGAAAAAAACTGTACCAGATCAAGCAAAAAGAATGAAAAGCTAAGCAGCCACTCAACCAACTATGATACCAGCTGTAAATGATCAATAAAAATAAGTGGTGCTAAATCCTAATAGTGCAATCATGGATAATCATATGGTAAATAATGTGGCATGAAAACAACTAAACATGCAGTAAATAAATTATGATCAAAATATATCTTTGAAAAAAAAAAAATCATATGAAGGTGATATAATGATTCAAAGGGCAAAATCCAGTGTTAGGTGAACAATAGGTTTTTCAATGAAAAAGTCCTTTTTAATATTAAACAAGAGTGTCCATAAAGTGCAAAAAGGTGTATAAGTAATGTTGATTGATGAAATTCACCACCAATCACCAACACTTAGCATACGCTTCTTACCAGATACCATAGCCCATACATTATAAAGGTCATAAAAGCACAAAATAACCCGGCATCCGAGATAGGCGGTGGCTGCTCAGCAGCAGCTCCAAATGGATTGGGAATAAACAAAATGAGCAAGCATAGGGAAGCCTCCTAAAATTTAGGTCCTTTTATTTAAAATGGAAAAAAGTATCTGCTATGAGGCTCAAATGAGTAGTAAACCAGCAGACTGTCAGCTCTTGAGAAAGGAACGCCTTGAGTGGTGCGCGTACGCAAACGCGTGAACGCGTGTACGCGAACGCGAGCACGCATTTGGCGCCAAACGGCCTATTTAAGCTGAGCAGTGACAGGAGCACATTGCTGAGTGGTCTTTCAGCTTGTTCCTGTTTACCTGTGACCTGACCTGCTTCTGGATTACCCGTACTGACCTGGCTTACCCTTGACTCTCCATTGGGGTTCTGCCTGCTTACCTGTGACCCCGGCCTGTGTTTGACCCTGCTCCTGTCTTTATGCCTTTGTACCTCGCTGCCAGATTGTATACCGACTTCGGCTTGTATCCTGACACTGCTTCCGTCTCACGTTCCTGTACCCGCGCTGTCCGGCTGTAGACGACTCCTTGGCTTGTGTTCTGGCTTCGTTCCTGCCTTCTCATCCAGCATCACAGATTTCCACTTCCAGGTGCTCATCCGGTGATCCACAGCCATCAGTCTCCTGTCCAGGCACCACCTGCTATACTGGCCCTCGTGCCACTCTGTGTACTACACCGCCTGTCATCTATACCAGGGGTGTTGGACATGAGGTGCAAGAGAAGCCCCCTCTACAGCTCGATCTCCACCAGGTACGTGATACTAACCTTTGAAAGTATTATTTTACTAAAAGGGTGGTTGGTGCTTGGAATAAACTTCCAGCAGAGGTAGTGAACCAGTCAACAAAATCTCTTCAAACATGCTTGGGACAAACATAGATCGATACTCAGACAAAAAGTTAATGAAAAAAAACAAACAAAACATGTATAAGAAGAAACAAAAAAAAAAAAGGTCAGAATTGATGGACCACTCTGTCTTTTCTGCTGTTTCTATGAAGTTACACTCTGCAGAGCTCAGTGAGGAGAGCTCTGACAGCTGATTGGAGGGAAGGGACACACCCCACCCCTCCACACAGAACACAGGAACAGAGCTGAGCTTCCTCCTCTTTCACCATTTTTCTCTTGATGTCAGAAAAACTTGTCAGAAGTGACTCATGCTGATGGAAGAGGAATGAAGCAGCAGACAAAAGTGACACTTAGAGCTCTTAATTGAGACAAGTACACAATATAGAGGGATTTGCTTTGTTCATATTTCATGTCTGAGGTTTACAACCACTATAATAATATCATGCCAAGCCTACTAACACAGCTAACATAATCCTGTTGTGCTGTAAAAAGGTAATGCATTCCAAAGATACATCAATAATTCTACCCCTTTACAAACACTGTTTAGGCCTCATCTTGAATATGCAGTTCAGTTTTGGTTACAAATCCTCAGAAAAGACATTGCTGTATTGGAAAGATCTCAGTGAAGGGCAACAAAATTATTAAGGGGGCTGGAGGACCTCAGCTATGAGGATCCATTACATAGAAGTTATTGATTCTGGAGAGGAGGTGCTTAAGAGGGAGATATGATGACAGTGTATAAACATATCAAAGGTGACTTCAGTAATTGTAGTAAACTGTTTACTCTAAGCTATATTAAGCCACAATCTAGGTTAGAAGAAAGTTTAACCTTAGATTGTAGAAAGGGTTATTTACTGTTAGAGCAGTAAACATGTGCAGCTCCCTCACCCAGGAGGTGGTACTAGCTCAAAGTGTCAAAAACTTTTAGATTCCTTCCTCAGGAAGCAGAATATACATGGATATGGGAATTTTTAGAGAATAGAAATCACACACACATAGGCTGAACTGAAAGGACCTGTATCTTTTTTTCAACCTTATAATCCTTATAATTTTAGGTCAATGTTAAAAGCAGTATAAACAGATTTTCCGCATTAAATGCTGGTGAATCTTTGCATTGCTTAATATTTGTAAATGGTGCGCCTTGGTTGTCCACATTTGAAGTAAGCAGTTGACACCCATTCAAACCTATCTTCGTGTCAATGAAATCTCCAGTGCAGTCTTCATCTGAGATGTGCACTGCTCTATGCTGATAGTACTTGGTAACATATAATTTGTATACAACGGAAGATTTAAAATATGCTTCTCTTTTGACCTCGGGTTTTGCAGCTGCTTTTCCATTCTGAGCATTTTACTGAACACAGAGACAGCATTTCCTCTGCCAAGTGGGATAATTAATAAGAGGCAGTCAATGGAGATTACATCAAAACATGATTTGACCTAAGTCACCACTATTGCTTTCATGTAAATTAAGTCTTTGGAATAAATTATCCGGCTAAAATACATTATGTTCTTGGAAACTAAATATTTACAGTTTACTTAATATGTGTTACTCTATTTCAGGATGGCATTTATGCTTAACATTGACATCATAGAAAAAGCAAAAACAGTAAAGAAAAATGAAAATAAAAAGAAATGATGAGTGGGCAAATAAGAGCTTTAATTTCCCAGAGATTTCAGCTAAATGCATTGAAGCCAATGCTAAGAGGCGATTCACACTACCGCGACCAGAAAGTCGCCTCATAAGGGGCGATTTGTTAGCGGGACTTCAGCGGGACTTCAGCGTGACTTTAGCGCGACTTCAGAATTAGTTTAAGCGACTTATATGATAGACGACTTTGTACGACTTTGTATTTGGCCAATCAGAATATGATGTGTTGTGACCTAATCCCTCTTTACTGTTTTTTTTTTACTAATTTCCTCATTGCCCACCAGTGCCACGTATCAGTGTCCACCAGTGCCACTGCCCACCAGTGCAACTTGTCAGTATCCACCAGTGCCACTGACCACCAATGCCACATATGTGTCCACCAGTGCCACTGCCCACCAGTGCCACGTATCAGTGTCCACCAGTGCCACTGCCCACCAGTGCAACGTATCAGAATCTACCAGTGCCACGTATGTGTCCACCAGTGCCACTGCCCACCAGTGCCAGGTATCAGTGTCCACCAGTGCCACTGCCCACCAGTGCCATGTATCAGTGTCCACCAGTGCCACATATCAGTGCCATGTATCAGTGCCACAAATCAGTGTCCACCAGTGCCACGTATCAGTTCCACGTATCAGTGTCCACCAGTGCCACATATCAGTGCCACGTATCAGTGTCCACCAGTGCCACATATTAGTGCCATGTATCAGTGCCACGAATCAGTGTCCCCCAGTGCCACGTATCAGTGCCACGTATCAGTGTCCACCAGTGCCACATATCAGTGTGATGTATCAGTGCCACGAATCAGTGTCCACCAGTGCCACGTATCAGTGCCACGTATCAGTGTCCACCAGTGCCACATATCAGTGCCATGTATCAGTGCCACTAATCAGTGTCCACCAGTGCCACGAATCAGTGTCCACCAGTGCCACGTATCAGTGTCCACCAGTGCCACTGCCCACCAGTGCCACTTATCTGTGTCCACCAGTGCCACTCACACAGACCAGGCACAGATAATGGTATATAGGAACTGTAGGCATGGCTGCAATGTGGGGAATGCCTGGCTAATTTTCCTTCTTCTTCCTGGAAAATTGGATCACAGTCACTTGACAAAAGATAAAGATCCGACTTGGAGGCGACTCCCATTAAAGTCTATTGGCACAAGTCGGATACAAGTCGCCTCAAAGTAGTACAGGACCCTTTTCTGAAGTCAGAGCGACTTCAGTAGTGCATATTAAGACAGCTCTCATTGATTTACATTGCATTTGTTATGACAAGCGACTTGGGGCGACTTGAGGGCACACAAGTCGCCTGACAAGTCGCGGCAGTGTGAATGGAGTCTAAAGGTGAAATTAAGGCCTTTTTGTGGTTTTAAAAGCAAATATAAATAAATACATAAATAAATATTATTAATAATAATAATAATAATAATAATAATCGATTACAGCTTATTAGAGGTATTGGCTGCATTTGTTTTTATTTTTCCTTTATTTTCTCCTGGAAATCCTGCAAAATAACACACTTCCTGCCCTTTCCTGCCGACACTCATTTCTCCAATGTAATAAGCTCAGGGTATTTTTTTCAGCGGGAATGCGGGGAAAAGCAGTTCCGGCACCTCCAGCACTAAATGCATGTAATGGTAAGGGGTGCTGGGGTGTGCTGAAGGGTTCATTGATGCTGGATGCTGCGGGATCTATTGTTCCCGAAAAAGGTCATTTTTTTTCATGGTGGTCTATTATTGCTGGGGAGGTCTATTATTGTTGCTGGGGGGACCTACTTTTTCTGGGGAGAGAGGGTTTATGTTGCTGAGGGGTCAATTGTTGCTGGAAGAGATCTACTGTTAGGAACGGTCTCTTATTCCTAGCTGCTAGGGAATCTATTGTTGCCGGAGGGCATCTATTTTTCCGTGGCAGTCTATTGTTGCTGGGGAGGTCTATTGTTGCTGGTGAGGAATCTATTGTTGCTGGTTGAGCTTATGTTGCTTGGGGGTCAAATATTTCTGGAAGGGATATACTGTTGAGGGAGGAGATGTATTATTGCTGGCTGCTGGAGAGTCTATTGATGCTGGGCTGGCTGCTGGGAAATCTATTGTTGCTGCCAGGATCTATTGCTGTTTGGGTCCATTGTTGCTAGGGAAATCTATTGTTGCTGGGAATGGTGTATTGCTGCTGGCCATGGGAGATCTACTTTACTGCTTTTCTTGTTTTTTTTTTAACAAATTCCATACAAATGACTTATCACAACAAAATAATATTTGGTTCTGTATTCTCTAAAAGCGGTGATACTGGGAGGTGGGTAGGGGTTCAAACCAAGGGATGGTGCGGGAGGGTGGGCGAAGAGAAGAAGTGACTCAAAAGGGGGGGTTCCTACACCTATTCTCTGAGAAAAAAAGCCTGTTTCTAGATACGCTTTGGATACGCTATGAGCTTTAAATGGATCCTGAGATATATAAATGCTCCTTTCAATCATGCTGGACCTGTTTTAGTGTCAAACAATGGCCAAAAATTAGCCTCATTATTTTACTTTTTTTTGCAGAATGAAGAAACAGACAGTAAAAAAAAAAAAAAATATATATATATATATATATATATATATGTAGCAATATTTCCAGGCCTGGGGCCTGAGGTGGGTCTGCCATCAGTACCGGTGACACTTCCAACACATTTAAGTTGTGAACCCAAGTGTGAGAACTGAGACAATGACCATTCCGGCATCTTTGGTTTGCTTGTTTTATTGTATTTAGGGGATGGGAGAAGGGAATGAGTGGGATACTCCTCTGGCTCTTCTAGGCTTAACTGGGACTTTGTACAAAAAAATACTCACTAGCACCATCTTGGTGCCAGCTGAATGCCGACCAGCGCCTCCTGACGCTTCAAATGCTGCTTGACTGAATTAGTGCTGAGCCTCGACTTTAACTTGGATTGTTAGCTCAGAAGCTCCAGGACTATAGAACTCTTGACTCCTGATACTGAGTGTAGCTCAAAATCACTGAACAGCTCCCTCTAACCCTTCACTGGCTGAGGGAGCTCCTTGTCACTACTTGTGCTGCTGCAACTGTCAACTTTGTACACTTCACACTGTACAATGACTCTTCAGGGTCCAAACTGCAGGTACCCCCTCTGACACTTCAGGGTCCTCTGACTAGGTACCCCCTCTAATACTTCAGGGTCCTCTGACTAGGCACCCCCTTTAACTGTTAGCTGACTCCTGGATCCCTAGAACCTTCTCCAGGGTGGTCACCTCTGACATTAGCAGACAACCAGGGGCAGTCCACAGTACTCACGACTTTTGTAGGCTTTCCTGGAACTGGACCCCTCTCTCTCTCCGCTGGTTCTTGGCACACCTGATCCCCTCTGCAGCTCAGCTCCACACTCTTTGGATTCCCAGGCAGCCACCCGGGACACTCGCTTCCTCTGACAGGAGGAGTGACAGCTGTACTCTCCCTCCTGGGACTCTGATTCCCGCCAAAGACGCTGCGTCATGCGGTCCTTCCGAACTTATACCCACTCCCAGAATCCTTTGCGGCAGAATCTGCCTTCTGGTGTAGATACAGGCCTGAGTTTGTCTCTGATTGGGTTTCCTCCACTGTCCAATAAGAATCCTCTCATGTTGCCAGTGGGAAGACTCCCCTCTCAGCAGACACACCTGGGAGACATGACAGCCAGCTGAAATCATGGCCCTGCTGTTAGGCAGCCAAGGCCCACCATACTTTACCTAGCATCTACCTGTAGGGTGCTACATATATATATTTAAAAACTGCAAATGACAGTACACAAATAATGATCAAATGGGGCAATTTTGGCAAAATTATATCTCACGTAAACCACTAATATTGTGGCAAAGCAAAGTTTGAATATATCACTTGGGTTTCAAATCAAGGAGGGTTTGGCAAATGATGTTGAAGTTCAGGTGCTGAATCAGAAATCCAACTAAAGACAATAGGAGCCAAATGTTAAAAAACAATGACAGGCTAATAGGCATAGGATTGTCAAACAAAATGCATAGGTGGTGCTCAACACTGCCCTGGTGAAAAAATACCAAAGCAAAAATAAAAACAGCAGGCCTGTGGGATGCAATTAAGCTGCATGTGAAGTTGTGTATCTGTAGGATGTAGATAACCTACTACAGCAAAACTGACATTTACAAAGACAGCTCTGAGATGCTTACTTCTAAACAAAGAAACTGTTTCTTCATCTGTATCAGATGCTTGACTTAGATGAGGGTCTGGTATATGTTAATGTTAATGGGAGACCACGCACAAAAAAAATGGCATAGAGTTCCCCCTAAAAATATATACCAGACCCTTACCCTTGATGAGGGTCTGGTATGGATGCCAAGGGGGACTGCATGCAAAAAAACAAACAAAAATGTGTGGAGCCCCTAAATTACATACCTCTCCCTTTGGGTCTGGTATAAACTTTAAGTAGAAACCCATGAAAAAAAAAAAGGATAGGATTTCCTCCAAAGTCCGTACCAGACCCTTATCTGAACATGCAGCCTGATATGCATTTTGGGGGCCATTTTTTTTTGGGGGGGGGGGTTCCCCCTAAAATCCATAACAGACTCTTTTCCTTGAACTCGAACCTCATCCTTAAACAGTATCTATTATTTTGATCCAGCATTGCATCCTTTAAATTTAAATTACTGGTGAGCGGGGTAGCATATTTCTCTACTGAAAAGACATAGTTAGATCCCAGTGGCTCCTTAGCTTGTACAGTATGAATGTGCACAGAGACTTGCTGTGGGGTATCAAAGACAAGTATATTTGATACTTTTTTAATAAAGAGGTGAAAAGAGCAAACCTAGATAGTACATTTTAAAGTGTTTCTAAACACTAAGTTTTTTTACCCTAATACATCCTCTGCATTAGGATAAAAAAAAGCATCAACTGCTTTTTAGTAACCCTCCCACCACCACCACCAATTACCTAGGACCTTTATTACCCTCTTCAAAGTCTCACAGGCTTTGTTGAGAGTAGCAGGAACCACTGGCTCCTGCTTCTGTCAATCAAATCCAAAGAGGAGGGAGTGGGGGGCAGGGCCATGGATGCACACAGCCTAGCTTCTAAGATCACCCGCATGTGTGCCCCCATAGCAAGCAGCTTGACATGGTGGCATATGCAGAAGAGGCAGAGCAGAGAGCACCAGCGGGGGACCCCAGAAGAGGAGGTAAGAGGCCACTCTGTGTCTCAGTTAGTTTTTGCCTTTACAATCACTTTAAGGCTGCAAATTAACTTGGGAAGCCAAATAACCACATGTCAGTCTAATCCTATCCATAAAGTTAGGTCTAAAGCTTTAGATTTGATTTCAATTGTCATTCACATATAGAAGGATATTCTTTTCACTTTTGACATGTGTTTGTTGCTTTTTTTCCTTAGATATTTTCTGGATCAACAAAAATGTTCTATATTATATAAAACTCCAACTTCCCCAAAATCATATTTTTCAGTCTGTCTAAATGATTCCTTTCTGATTTGTTTTAAAAAAAATTGAATATTGAATGAGAAAATTATTGAACTGAAACCATGTGGGCAGCATAAATTCTCCTAATAGGCAGGCTCATGCTTAGTATTCATGCTGCCCTAGGTACATATAAATTAAACATCCTATGCACAAGTTGCAGCCTTATTTTCCATATTATGTGATTGGAACAGTGAACATTAAAACCAGAATGCAGCATCTAAAGAATGATGATAGTTTATTGAAACCCAGAGTCCTGAGAGTTCCACAAGCTACAGATAAAAAAAAATACTAATTAGCTACTGATAATCTCAAGATTCCTTCTCAAACCCTTCCCAATTCTGCAGCTGCATTTACAACTATAATGGAAAATGGAAACCAAGAGAATAAAAGTTTGGGCTGCATGAGCAAGTAAATCTGTGTGACAGTAAATAAAATAAATCCATAAAAAACATTCCAGTTAGATACCGCGCAGTATAATTATAAAACCCGGGGGGCGTGGCTTGGGCATGGCGGTGTGAGGACGCTTTTACATGGTGCTCCCGCTCCCCGGCCTCCCTTCTCGGCAATTCTTGGTAGTTATCTGCTGATATGAGCGTCCGTAAACGTAGGAAGACCAAGCCTGCACTTGCACCGTCTTCCAGGGCGGCATCGACTACCCCTATCCGCTCCTTCTTCCCGGACTCTAGGAGCCCGACACCAAAGGCCCTGTCTCTGCAACCACGTGTGGGCCTGGGACCCCCGGCTGCCTCCTCTCCTGGTCAAGGGCCCTCTCTTCCACAGGCTGTATCACCCATGGCCTCCGGCAGCGCACCTCCTACCTCTCATCCTCCGTCGGAGGTGCAGATCGGCGATACCAAGGAGCTATGGACTCTTCTCCGGGCGCTGCCGACCAGGGCCGACATGGAGGCCATAGTCGCTCAAGTGGCGGAACAGCACAAGCGGGACTTTCAGCAGCTCGGCGGGGAAGTGGCTCAGCTGGATACCCGCTTGTCGGCGGGTGAAGCAACAGTTAGTGACCTCCAGGCACGGGTGTCCGCTCTGGAACAGTCTCAGGCCTCCCACAGTGACGCTCTGGCCGCCCACCAGCTCCGAATGGAGGACTTCGAGAACCGGAGCCGCCGGAATAACTTGCGGCTCCGCGGCATCCCAGAAGCTACCGGTCCCGAGGACCTTCTGGAGACGGTACGGGCCATTCTATCCCTCATCATGCCACAGGAACCCCAGGCATCCTTTGAGTTTGACAGAGTCCATCGCGCCCTGGGTGCCCGGTCGTCGGACCCTTCCAGACCCAGGGACGTGATCTGTCGCCTCCACCGGTACCCCGTCAAGGAGCGGGTGCTGAGGGAGGCCTGGGCCAAGGGACCGGTGGAGTTCGATGGTGCTTCTATCCAAATTTTCCTGGATGTAGCCCGTGGCACCCTGCAACGTAGGGCGATGCTGAAGCCCTTACTGGAACGGCTTAGACGTCCGGATCTCTCCTATCGCTGGGGATTCCCCCTACAGCTCACGGTTAGGAAAGCTGGATCGTCCTTCACCCTTCGGAGACATGCGGACTTACCTGCCCTGTTCGAGTTTCTTGGAATTCCTCCTGTGGATCTGCCGGACTGGCTGGCGTGGCTCCCGGATCGAGACCCCCGCCGGGGACCTGGACGACCCGACCAACCCCTGCCGCGGAGACAGCGCCGGCTTACTCAGCGTTCCCGAGGGAGCTCCAGAGGGCCGGAGGTCGCGGCCCCTGAGACCTGACCTACTGACTGCCTTGGTCCGTGAGTATGGCCCCATCCCTGCTCCTGCTTCTCCTCCCTTCCCTTGCCCCGGACCCCGCTGCATTTTGCTGCCCGCTGATGGATGAGACTGGCATGTGTACTCAGTGTTTCCCGTGATCTTCCCGCCGGCTCCGGACCCCCCCCCCGCCCCTCTGCCGGCTGTCCCCCCCTGTTTTTCCTCTCCCGGGACTGCCATCGTGGATGCATGCTGCCCCCCCCCTCCCGTGATGTCTAAACCGCTGCCCATTGCTGGCTGACCGACCCTGCTCCGTTTCTTACTGTGTCCCGCCTCCCGGCTCCCCACTGCTATGGCTCCAGACATGCTGCTTCTCCGGGAAGGTAGCCGTGCTTGTTTCCAAGAACTGTATATCGTGGACGGCTTCCTCGGGAGCTGAGGGAGGGGGAGGGTGGAGTGCTGCTTTACTGTGGGGCTGTGGGGTGTCTGTGTTATGGGGGTAATGTGCTGAGCACCCTGCTGGGACCACTGTCACTTGCTCTTTCTCTACTGTCCCTTCTCAGGGGTGGAGGGGGTGTCCCAGTTTCTTACCTTGTGCTCCACCTCCTGTTCCTTTGCACTTGTCTCTCCCCTCCCTGCCATCTAGCCCTTTGCTGTTCCTTCTTCCCCTCCCTCCTTTCCCTTCCCCCTCCTTTCCCTCCCCCTCCCCTCCCCTCCTTTCCCTCCCCTCCCCTCCTTTCCCTCCCCCTCCCCTCCCCTCCTTTCCCTCCTTTCCCTCCCCTCCCCTCCTTTCCCTCCTTTCCCTCCCCCTCCCCTCCCCTACTTTCCCTCCCCCTCCCCTTCCCCCTCCCCTCCCCTCCCCTCCTTTCCCTCCCCTCCTTTCCCTCCCCTCCCCTCCTTTCCCTCCCTTCCTTCTTTTCTGTGGTCCACAGGGGGTGTTCTTCTATATGGCGTGGTGGGGGGGTGGACTCTCCCCCGGCCCACGGGGCTCCTCCTGCTGGTGTGGCGGGCCCCCTCCTGGGTGGGGTTGGGGGATGGACTGCTCTCAGGGTCTTGGAATGGCTGGGTATGATTACACATGTCCTCGCTTTCTGTGGCATGGCTGCTTAAGCCAGGCTCCCTGGCACTTTTCAACATATCTACTTGACTGATGCCATCGGTGCGGTGTGAGATGGGTGTCGACCTGGCCCGCGATTTTACCACGGGCCTTTTGTTTTATGTTCTGCCGCTATCTCCCGCGGGTGGTGTGGCCCCTCCGCGTTGCACCGAGGGCATGGATGTTCTTGCAGCTGTTTTTCCCTTTTTATGTATTTTCTGATTCCCCTCTGCCATGTGGGGATCACTCTCGGGGTTCTCCCCGTCCCCTGCCTCCCTCATTCCTCCTTCCCTTGTCCCCCCCTTTCTGTTTTCCTCCTCCCTTCCGTTTTCCTCCTCCCTCCCCCTCCCCCATCCCCCTCCCTCTTCCCCTTCCCCCTCCCTCCTCCTTCCCCCCTCCCTCTTCCCCCTCCCCCTCCCTCCTCCTTCCCCCCTCCCTCTTCCTCCCCTCCCCCCTTCCTCCCCTCCCCCCTTCCCCTTCCTCCCCTTCCCCCCTTCTTCCCCGTCCTGGTCATGTTCTCCCCCCTCTTTCCCTCTTCCTCTCTTACGCCTCTCCCCCTTCGCCCCTCCTTTTCTTTCACCACTCCCTCCTTCCTTCCCCTTCCTTCCTTTTGCCCTTCCTCTCCCCCCCTCCCCCTTCCTCTCACTTGTGTACTGATGTACTTGGTACCGCGTGTTGGGCCACAGACCCAGGCACCAAAGTGTCCTCCCCGGTGTCGCGGCCCGTGCCTCTCGCAGACTGAGCCGTCTCTGGCGGCCTTCGCTGTCAATATTCTACGTATACATTGTTGGTCATTTTTCCTGGGCATGTTCTCTACTGCTATACTGGTTACCGGACGTTCGTGTTTGTTTGTCTTTTTATTTTTTCTACGAAAGGGAAGGAGAGAACACTGTGGTTTATTTATGTATCTATTTACTTTATTTATTTTTTAGTTTCTTTTGCTCATACATTATGTTGGTTTATCGCCCTGTGTTTCTCTTTCCCTGCCGAGTTGGGAATGGCGGGGAGCGGTCACCGCTTTCCTCCTCTGGTTGTGACCTTCCCCGTACCCCCTATAGGGTTTTTTCGACCGCGGTCCCCCACACTCCGCCCGCATTAAGGGTGGTGGGTTTGGAACCTCGGGCGATTCGAGACTGGTTCTCGGTGTGCCTTTTGGCACGGTAGCTTTTTGCCTCCTTTCCTCCCCTTTTTCTTTTTTGCTTCCTCTCATCTGCCTTTAGCCCCCTCTCTCTCCTCTCATTCTCCCCCCCCCCCTTTATTTTTTTTTTTCTCCTTTTCCCCTCTTCCCCCCGTTCCCTGGGTGGAGATGGCCGCCCCCCGGGTAGACCCAATCCGTATAGTATCCCTTAATGTTAAGGGACTTAACACTCCAGAAAAACGTTCCATCATTTTGACTGACCTCCATCGCCTTCGAGCCCATGTCGGCTTCTTGCAGGAGACCCATTTCAAATCCGCCAAACTCCCAAAGCTGGGCAATCGGCGATTCCCCACCGTATATCATTGTTGTTCGCCTGATTCCAGATCCAGAGGGGTCAGCATCTTGATCAGTAACCATGCTCCGTGGACGTTCCTGGATTCGTGGAGTGACGAATTTGGCAGGGCTCTCTTTGTGAAGGGCTGTCTGGGTTCTGTCCTGGTCACCCTTGCCAATTTCTATTTACCTAACACGGCACAGATTTCTTGCCTCGAACCTTTACTTTCGCAGCTCCACGACTTTATGGAGGGCCAGGTCCTCCTCGGAGGGGATCTTAACTTTGTCCTAGACCCGGTCCTGGATGCATCGAGAGGCGCCTCCCACATCTCTTATGCTGCTCTTAAACGCCTTAAAAAGGGCTTTCACGCCTTCCACCTTGTAGACGTTTGGCGGGTCCTCCACCCGTCGACCCGAGACTACACCTTTTATTCCTCTCCCCATGACTCCTATACCCGTATCGACTATTTTCTGATCCCACAGGCCCTGTTGGGTCGTGTCGTTTCTTCTTCCATTGGCCCTATCACGGTCTCTGATCACGCGCCTGTGGTTCTCGAACTGGATTTACGGACCCCTGAGACCAGGCAATGGCAGTGGCGGTTGAACGACGGTCTCCTCCAGGACCCCAAAGTGATGGAGGAGCTCCAGCTTGAACTCAGTCGGTTCTTCCTCTCCAATGCCCTTCCGGAGAGTCCCCCGTTGATGGTGTGGGAGGCTCATAAGAGTTATATGCGAGGGGTGCTGATTAAAATCGGCTCTCAACGCAAGCGAGACAGGGCCCGCCAGATGCACGAACTTCTCCTTCGAATAGAGTCGCTGGAGGCCGCCCATAAGAGATCCCTGGCACAATCCGTCCTTCAGGAGCTGACTGTCCTTCGGGAGCAGTTGCGCTCCCTGACCCTTTTCAGAGCTAAGGCTTCCTTAGCTAAATGCCGGAAGGTCTTCTATGAACATGGGAACAAATGTGGCAAAATATTAGCTCGGGCACTGCGGCAGCAGAGAGCGCAGACGTTCATACCTGAAATCCTTTCCTCCCCGAACCAGAAGGTTCAGGCTACGGACCGCATAGCGGAGGTCTTCCGCCGCTACTACGCCTCTCTGTACAATCTGGCCCCTGACACGACCGAGCCTGCTCGAGAAGCTTTTCGCTCTAGGATTCAGGAGTATCTACAAGCTTCGGGCCTCCCCGGCCTCCCGCTGGACGCCCTGGAGAGACTAGAAGAGCCGCTATGTCCTGCTGAGCTCTCGAGGGCCTTGGCGGAATCACAAAGGGGCAAGGCACCGGGACCTGACGGGTACACTCTGTCTTACTATAAATGTTTTGAGCATATTCTCTCCTCGCACTTCCTGGCTGCCTACAATGCGACAGGAATGGGAGCGGAGTTCCCCGTGGACTCACTCCGTGCGCACATCACTGTGCTAGCGAAGGAAGGCAAGGACCCCCTCCTCTGCCAAAGTTACAGACCCATCTCGCTCCTCAATGTCGACTTGAAATTGTTTACCAAAATCTTAGCGTCCCGCCTGGCCTCTTTGCTCCCGCAGTTGATCCACGATGATCAGGTGGGGTTTGTCCCTTCCAGGGAGGCGAGGGACAACACTACGAAAGCACTGGACTTGCTGACTTTGGCGTGGACTCGGAAGATTCCTATGCTGCTCCTCTCGACGGACGCCGAAAAGGCGTTTGATCGGGTGAACTGGGATTTCCTTGTTGGAACACTGGAGCATATTGGACTGGGACAGCGCATGATGTCTTGGATCCGGGCGATTTACTCCCGCCCGTCGGCTTGTGTTAAGATCAATGGCCTGCTATCTGACCCGTTGGGGATCTCAAATGGGACTAGACAGGGGTGCCCCCTGTCACCCCTGATTTTTGTTTTGACCCTGGAACCGTTTCTGCGTTCTATTAGGGCCAATGCTGACATCACTGGGGTGAGCATTAATACACAGTTTGCGCCGAAGGTGGCGGCCTACGCCGATGACCTTCTCTTTTTCCTTACTAACCCGCTCATTTCCTTGCCTAACCTACTGAAGGAGTTCCGTGCTTATGAAGCCCTTTCTTTTTACAAGATCAACCATCAGAAATCTGAGGCACTGCCCGTTGCGATGACCCCGGCGTTGTTGAATCTCCTCCGGGAAGACTTCCCTTTTAAGTGGAGTTCTTCCCACATAAAATACTTGGGTATTTTCCTCCCCAACTGCCCCGACCGCATCTTTGAATGCAACTTCCCTCCTCTTCTCTCTCGGATTCGGAAAGATTTGGAGGGGTGGCAGAAGGGGATGTTCTCCTGGTTTGGGCGCTGCAACATTATTAAGATGAATGTCATGCCTCGTCTGCTATATGTTCTGCAAGCCCTTCCAATCGCTGTTCCCCCGGTCTTCCTGCGTAAAATAAATGAAGCCTTTCGTAGGTTTCTTTGGGTGAGGGGCCCGCCCGCCTTTCACTTAAGGTTCTCCGCATGCCCAAGCTAGGTGGTGGCATGGCCTTTCCGGATGCGGCCTTGTATTACGCTGCTTGTCACCTTGCCAGGATCGTGGACTGGCACGTCCATGGCCACCTCAAGCAATGGATCAGGATTGAGCGGAATGTGGGGGATGTTCCTCCGGAATCCCTCTTGTGGGGCACTTCCGATCTACCAAAACGTGTGTCCGACCACCCGACTGTGGGGGCTACCCTGAGACTGGGCCGCAGGATCTGCGGTGAGGGCCTGATTGCCTCTCTACCCTCTCCTCTGTTCCCAGTTATTGAGAACCAGGACTTCACCCCAGGTCTGCTGGATCAGGGTTTCCGTGCCCTGAAGACCAGAGGTTTCCATCAGGCCAGACACTTTATCGCTGGGGGGCGGTGGGTATCCAGGCAAACCCTTTTCTCCAGTACTCCCTACGAGGCGCTGTCCTTCTGGCAAAAGGTGCAGCTGGCTCACTTTCTGCAGTCCCTGCCGCCTGCGACCTCTTTTGCTAGACGCCTTTTGCCTTTTGAGGAGCTGTGTGTCTCGGACGCTCCTTTACGCCATACCATATCTCTGATCTATCGTCTTCTGACGGGGCCTGATCCCTCCTCCAAACCACTGTATATCACCCGCTGGAAGCAGGACTTGGGCCTTTCTTTTTCGGATCACCAAGTGGAACGGATTTTCTTCTTCACTTACAAAACCTCCACCTGTTCCAAATATCAGGAGGCGGGGTATAAGTTATTGACCAGGTGGTATTACACTCCGGCCCGGTTGCGCAAGATGTTCCCTTCCTGCTCCGATCTTTGCTGGAGGTGTGGAGAGGAGGTGGGATCCCTTCTCCACATCTTTTGGTCTTGTAGCCGTCTTCAACCCTTTTGGGCGGAAGTACTACGCATTGCGCAAAAGTTCACGGACCATGCCCTCACTCTGTGCCCTGGCCTTTTTCTTCTCCACCACAATGATTTTCCGCGAGCATCCTATAAAAAATCAATCCTGCCGCTCCTTTTCACTGCGGCCAAGAGCTGTATCCCTCTTCTATGGAAGCAGTCGCAGCCTCCCACAGTAGCTATGTGGCTGCGGAAGGTGGCCTGCATCAACGAAATGGAAGATCTGGTGGCCGCTGACCGGGGCAATAGGGAGATGTTCCTCAAAAGGTGGTTCTACTGGCATGAGTTCAGTTTCTCCGATGAATACAAAGCATTGGTTGCCTAGTTAGGCATATGCGGACCGGGTGGCCGTCTCTTCCCCGCTTTCCCCCCTCCATTCATCCTTCCTCTCTTTCCTCCCCCCTTTCTTCTTGTCCCCCCCCCCCTCTCTCCTTTTTTTTTTTTTTTTCTTTTTTCTCTCTGTTTGTCATGTCCTTTCCCCTCCCGTGGTGGGTTCCTCCCCACCTTCATGTGAAAGAAGTGAAAAGGAGACGAAGGGGATAGTCAGTTACTCTTTGTTTTTCTTGTGATTGTCACTCCCCTTGGGCATACGTACACTTGTTCATACTGGGTGCCTGGTGGGACTTGGCATGCCCGGAGTGGGTCTCTCCCTCACAGTACCTCGGCCATATGAAGATGCCGGGGGAGGGCGGGGCCTCTTCGGGGGCCGGGCTCCCCATAGTAATTTTCTCTGATTTTTCGGGAGTTGCGTTTTGCTGTGTGGTCTTACGTGCTATGATTACTGGTATTCACTAGAACTGTTTGTTTGTTTTTTGTATTTGCTTTGCCTGTGATTTTGTATGTGGACCATTACCATTGCTTCTGCTTGATCTGTATGCCTTTACTTCTCCTAATAAACGTTGAATTTAAAAAAAAAAATAATTATAAAACCCTTTTTGCTCCTATTTAGTGTAACTAAGTGCTACCTAAATAAGAGGCCCCATATCTCTATCCATTGGTCTGTAGAGTACCTATATTGTCCATTTAATCTAAAATTCATGAAGATTTGACTAGGCCACCAGGGAGACCAATAGATAGCGGCATTTAAACTGTCACTGCAAGGTTGGGGAAGTATTTGGATACCTTTTTACACTGTAGTGTAATGAAAGTATGGGCTTTTCTTTAGGATACTAATGATTTATTGGGACTAATGTACTTAAAGATATTAAAGAAGAAATTATTCCTTTGGTCACTGTGTCTTTATACACAAATATTAGGCAAAATCTGTTAAGTTATGTGGACAAGCCCAGAATTATTCACAAGTCAGCATATGGCATTACCATCCCAATGTAATAGGTACATAGAGATAGAGGAGGAGAGATGCGAGACTTTGTAGGTGGTTTGTTAATCAAAACCATATATCAACCCTATTAAAAACCATAGTATTTTTTTAAATCTCACAAAATAAATATATATAAAAACATAAATACATCCAAATGTCATCATCCATAAAGAGTAGATAACAATGCTTTTTTAAAATGTTTTATTTGGATTACGTTGTTCTTTCCACGCTTTTAATTCGACATGTTTCGCCATGCAGGCTTTTTCAGGAAAAAGCACGGTACAAAAACTGCTAAATGAAAAGACATATATGAGAAGAATGCACTTATAAGACATAATAAATATATGTAAATGTACTATAGACAACAGTGCAGCAAAGATAAGGCTACATCCCCCATCCAGCAACAGTTCTGGACATAGGAACTGGGGTACAGAAAAATGGAAGCACGTGCTCTGGAGTGATTAGTCAAAATGTGAAATATTGGGCTGTAGCAGGAGACAGTTTGTTCATGAAGGCCTGGAAAGCGGTACAATAATGGGTGTTGTGCAGGCAACAGTGAACCATGCTGGAGGTTCCTTGCAAGTTTGGGGCTGCAAATGGAGTTGAAGATTTGGTCAGAATCAATGGTATACCTAATGCTGAGAAATACAGGCAGATACTTATCCATCATGCATTACCGTCAGAGAGGCATGTGATTGGCCCCAAATGTATTCTTCAGCAGGAAAAAGACCTTAAACATGTAGCCAATGTCATTACGAGCTATCTTAAGTGTAAAGACGAACAAGGAGTCCTGGATGTGATGGGTTGGCCTCCACACACCTCTGATCTCAGTATCATCAAGTCTGCCTGGGATTACATGAAGGATTTGAGGCAGCCGACATTCATAGAACTCCCAGCATACACTGCAATGTCGAAGACAGCACAACACAATTACGAAAGCTCTGTGTAATCACCACATCCTATATCAATGGGTTGCCCCTGCGAAAATGTTGATTACACATAATGGCACTGAACAAGGGGTGTCTGAACTCCAAGATGGCCTGAACCTCCTGCAAAGATGGAATATTATTCCAGATACATCTATACCCACCCCAATGGAGCAGAGTGTGGGAGAGAATCCTCAAATTCACTCATTAACACAGAGCACCAACAAGCTTTGGCCTCGTTAACAAGCTGTAACGGGAAACGCTAATTTTGCTACCCTCTCCTTCTCTACCTTCTTGCCCTCCCTTTTCCCTTACCTTCATATACCCATCTCCATTCAACGGGTTAATACTTCAGCCTTCTCTCTCTCTTGTATATATATATATATATATATATATATATATATATATATATATATATATATATACAGTCTATGTTTGTTACTACACGTTTTATTGTTAAAAACACTGTATGCCTCTTTGTCTAAATAAAAATATATATTTAAACTAAAAAAGATTTGGTTGTAATTCTTGGTGTACAATGCTGGCACATCCTAGAGTGGTCTATGCCCTGAGCTCACACCTGTCTTGGTGTCACTAATTACATGTGAAAAAAACCCTTTGCTTTCAGAAGAATAGAATTGCATTTAAATAAAGCATCACATATTTAATGTTTATGTTCCCTTAAAATAGGTTAGCTTACAGAAAGTTGATTGCCAATCTGTTTAGATGTCTTTATTGATGTTTCATCCAATTGTGGCTGTCTGGTGTTGATCAATTTAATAGGCCAAATAGGTTATTTCATTATGCCTTAATTGTTACAGCTGCAACTACATCAACTAGATTTGCTAAGTTACAATATAAATTATTTGTAAATGGTCAACAGTTGATTTGAAAGGATTCCTTTCACAATTGTCTTGCTGCAGAATGCCGAGCATCAAGGCTAAAGACTGGGGGTAAGAGATAAATATTTATTAAGCTGAATTTTTGGTTTTGTAAAGCATTATAAGGTTTATGAAAATAATTTTCACCTAAGCAATCTGGCAAAGTAAAATGCGATTTCTAAAAAAGGAGGCAACAATAGCGGTCCACATGGCTGCTTTGGAGCCAGAGGTAAGGAAGGGATGGGGACAACTCATGTTGTTCTGTTTGCTGCCTCATGGCACCTATATTTTCAGTATGTATGAAAGAAATTACAGTGGTGATCAAAGGTTTGGGCACCCCAGGTAAGAATTTGTATTAATGTGCATAAAGAAGCCAAGGAAAGATGGAAAAATCTCCAAAAGGCATCAAACTACAGATTAGATATTCTTATAATATGTCAACAAAAGTTAGATTTTATTTCCATCACTGACACTTTCAAAATTACAGAAAACAAAAAAATGGCGTCTGCAAAAGTTTGGGCACCCTGCAGAATTTATAGCATGCACTGCTCCCTTTGCAAGGCTGAGACCTGCAAGTGTCATGGATTGTTCTCAATCATCATCTGGGAAGACCAGGTGATGTCAATCTCAAAGGTTTTAAATGCCCAGACTCATCTGACCTTGCCCCAACAATCAGCACCATGGGATCTTCTAAGCAGTTGCCTAGAAAACTGAAACTGAAAATAGTTGACGCTCACAAAGCTGGAGAAGGCTATAAGAAGATAGCAAAGCATTTTCAGATGTCAATATCCTCTGTTCAGAATGTAATTAAGAAATGGTAGTCATCAGGAACAGTGGAAGTTAAAAGCAAGATCTGGAAGACCAAGAAAAATATCAGACAGAACAGCTCGCAGGATTGTGAGGAAAACAATTCAAAACCCACGTTTGACTGCACGATCCCTCCAGAAAGATCTGGCAGACACTGGAGTTGTGGTACACTATTTCATATAAAGAGATACTTGTACAAATATGGTCTTCATGGAAGAGTCATCAGAAGAAAACCTCTTCTACGTCCTCACCCCAAAAATCAGCGTTTGAACTTTGCAAATGAACATATAGACAAGCCTGATGCATTTTGGAAACAAGTTCTGTGGACCGATGAGGTTAAAATTGAACTTTTTGGCCGGAATGAGCAAAGGTACGTTTGGAGAAGAAGGGGCACAGAATTTAATGCAAAGAACCTCTGTCCAACTGTTAAGCATGGGAGTGGATCAATCATGTTTTGGGGTTGTATTGAAGCCAGTGGCACAGGGAACATCTCACGAGAAGGAAAAATGGATTCAATAAAATTTCAGCAAATTTTGGATGGTAACTTTTCACAGGATGCCATCTGTGAAAAAGCTGAAGTTAAAGAGAAGATGGCTTCTACAAATGGATGATGATCCTAAACACACCTCGAAATCCACGGGGGTGTAACGCTCCTGCGTTTTACGTATGATGTGGATTTTCAGCTGCAGAAATATTCCACTTCAGTAGTCATGTAGAGAAACGCTGAGACACCATTCCCAACTCTCAATGACTCATCATGTGTGGATGATCTCAATTCAGCAAGTAAATACACACACTCAATAAGATGTTTCCTAGAGTGACTTATGTATATAGTAACACAGTGATGATAGGCTGAAGAGACAGGTTGGGTAGAGATGGTAGATGACAGACACTTGAAAGGAAATGTTCTCTGAAAGTAAGATAGTAGCAGATGGGATGCAGATAGGTTTTAGCAATCATGTATGGTAGTAGATGACAGAGTAGCAGGTGGACATACAAGAGAGATCAACCCAGTGCAAGAACAGGTGGTAGTAGGCTCAAGAGCTAGCAATCTTAGATAATGAGGATGTAGTAATAGTCCTTAGTATGCAGAGCTAGATAGTGTAAGCTTTAGTATAAAGGTTATAGAGGTTTCCCCTGTGGGGTACTTATCACTAATAGCAATGTAGCAGAGGAGAGGTTCGGCAAGAGCGGATGATCCGGTAGCGGGATACAGGGATCAGCGCAGCGTAGTTCCGACAGCGAGGTATGCTTGGAAGCATGTGAGCTTCAAGACAGGTTAGCATCAAGGAACAAAGCAGTTTGAACGAACACATGTGAGTGAGAGCCGGCGATCTAAATAGCCATCCAGTCCGGCGCTCAGTGATGACAGCATCAGTCTTAAAGGTGTATGCGCACCTATATGTGCTTCATCTATCTAGGTAGATGGAAAGCACCCGGAAATGATGTGATAGGAGGCACTGAGAGTGCCAGAACCTTACAGTACCCCCCCCGTAAGGCCGGCTCCGGAAGGCCTCTAAGGCTGGTTGTCGATATAAGAATCGGAAAATACTGGTTGCCGATATGAGAATCGGATAAGATTGGTTGCCGATACGAGAATCGGATAAGACTGGTTGCCGATACGAGAATCGGATAAGACTGGTTGCCGATACGAGAATTGGATAAGATTGGTTGCCGATACGAGAATCGGATAAGACTGGTTGCCAATACGAGAATCGGATAAGGCTGGTTGCCGATACGAGAATCGGATAAGACTGGTTGCCGATGTGAAAATCGGATAAGACTGGTTGCCGATACGAGAATCGGATAAGGCTGGTTGCCGATACGAGAATCGGAAAAGACTGGTTGCCGATATGATAATCGGATAAGACTGGTTGCCGATACGAGAATCGGATAATACTGGTTGCCGATATGAAAATCGGGAAGAAAAAAAAAAAAAATGGTTGCCGATATGAGAATCGGATCAGGTTGGTAACCGATCTGAGAATCGGATCACTTGTTGCCGATATGAAAATCGGATCAGGTTGGTAACCGATGTGAGAATCGGATCACTTGTTGCCGATATGAGAATCGGATCAGGTTGGTAACCGATCTGAGAATCGGATCACTTGTTGCCGATATGAAAATCGGATCAGGTTGGTAACCGATGTGAGAATCGGATCACTTGTTGCCGATATGAAAATCGGATCAGGTTGGTAACCGATGTGAGAATCGGATCACTTGTTGCCGATATGAGAATCGGATCAGGTTGGTAACCGATGTGAGAATCGGATCACTTGTTGCCGATATGAGAATCGGATCAGGTTGGTAACCGATGTGAGAATCGGATCACTTGTTGCCGATATGAGAATCGGATCACTTGTTGCCGATATGAGAATCGGATCAGGTTGGTAACCGATGTGAGAATCGGATCACTTGTTGCCGATATGAGAATCGGATCAGGTTGTTGTTAGGGTGTCTGCTACATGAACCCCTCACTAGAATCGGACGCATAACCATCCGAAGTAATCCTAGTAGTCCTAGCAACCAATGCTTCTTCAAACATCCTCAGATCCTTCCTACATACCACCGTGCCATTAGAAGCGCGTACGCAGTCAGGTGCAAGAATCTCAATGTTTTAATTGGGAGCTATAAGTGTGCTTGCAAAAATAGAAGTATCCTCAGGAGGTGGTACAGGAGGTTTTTTAGAACGTGGTATCGAGTTCACTGGAGTTGAAGGAATACCTATTCCAATATTTGTCAATTTCTGGGTGTCCTTTTCTGATATAGGACGGGGACAGGGCTGGCAACAGCCTTGGTAATTTCCAGGCTGTTTTTCAGGGAAGACCGTTCGGATTCGCCTGGCCTCCATTGGGAGAGCCTTAGGCCTATGGGGTCTGGTTGGGCAGGATGTAATGAAATGTCCCCCTTCTCCACAATAAAAACAAAGGCCACAGATTCTCCTGTGATCTTTTTTTTTTTGTAAGGACAACTTAGCATGTACGGCACCAATCTCCATAGGCTCCTCATCCATCTCTGTAGGATCAGGGTTCAAATGAGATGTGTCAGAGTGACAAGGCTGACTGTTTAAGGCAGGCTTGGACCATGACCAGGCAGGATCACCATATTCATTTGGTTTCCTTTTTTCCCTAGGTAGCCGGGGTCTGCGGTTACCTAGAGCAGGTTTAGGAGTAGATTTTTGGGAGGGGAGACACTGGGAGTGCATCGCAATTGCAAATGATTCCCAATTGTCTAGGATCGGACTTTTTTCTTGCAGTTTCTCATATGCCCACGTTTTCATTTTGCCAGAAAGCAAATTAATGGCAGCATGTACTTTAATAAAGTCATTATGATAGGTCCTAGGCTTAAGGATAAACAGGAGCTCACAATCCATACGAAAAAAAAGAAAAGAGGAACGGGAACCATCAAACCTGTCTGGTAGAAGGACAAGAGGTTCTGGGGGTTGAGCAGCAGTAGGCTGTGTCAGTCTGGTCACCTGCTGCGTCAGAGCCTGATTGTCTTCTTTTAATATAGTAAGTGCGTGTATTAACGCAGTTACTTGTTGTGTTAACTGTGTCACCTGAGTGGTCATTTCTGCTGAATCCATTTTATCTGGTTCGTTCAATCTGTAACGCTCCTGCGTTTTACGTATGATGTGGATTTTCAGCTGCAGAAATATTCCACTTCAGTAGTCATGTAGAGAAACGCTGAGACACCATTCCCAACTCTCAATGACTCATCATGTGTGGATGATCTCAATTCAGCAAGTAAATACACACACTCAATAAGATGTTTCCTAGAGTGACTTATGTATATAGTAACTCAGTGATGATAGGCTGAAGAGACAGGTTGGGTAGAGATGGTAGATGACAGACACTTGAAAGGAAATGTTCTCTGAAAGTAAGATAGTAGCAGATGGGATGCAGATAGGTTTTAGCAATCATGTATGGTAGTAGATGACAGAGTAGCAGGTGGACATACAAGAGAGATCAACCCAGTGCAAGAACAGGTGGTAGTAGGCTCAAGAGCTAGCAATCTTAGATAATGCAGATGTAGTAATAGTCCTTAGTATGCAGAGCTAGATAGTGTAAGCTTTAGTATAAAGGTTATAGAGGTTTCCCCTGTGGGGTACTTATCACTAATAGCAATGTAGCAGAGGAGAGGTTCGGCAAGAGCGGATGATCCGGTAGCGGGATACAGGGATCAGCGCAGCGTGGTTCCGACAGCGAGGTATGCTTGGAAGCATGTGAGCTTCAAGACAGGTTAGCATCAAGGAACAAAGCAGTTTGAACGAACACATGTGAGTGAGAGCCGGCGATCTAAATAGCCATCCAGTCCGGCGCTCAGTGATGACAGCATCAGTCTTAAAGGTGTATGCGCACCTATATGTGCTTCATCTATCTAGGTAGATGGAAAGCACCTGGAAATGATGTGATAGGAGGCACTGAGAGTGCCAGAACCTTACAGGGGGATTACATCAAGAGGCATAAACTGAAGGTTTTGCCATGGCCTTCACAATCTCCTGACCTCAACATAATTGAAAATCTATGGATAGACCTTAAAAGAGCAGTGCATGACAGACAGCCCAGAAATCTCAAAGAACTGGAAGACTTTTGTTAGGAAGAATGGGCAAAGATACCTCAAACAAGAATTGAAAGACTCTTGGCTGCTACAAAAAACGTTTACAAGCTGGGATACTTGCCAAAGGGGGCAGTACACGATATTAACTCTGCAGGGTGCCCAAACTTTTGCAGACACAATTTTTTTGTTTTCTGTTATTTTGAAAGTGTAAACGATGGAAATAAAATCTAACTTCTGTTGGCATATTATAAGAATGTCTAATCTGTAATTTGATGCCTTTTGGAGATTTTTCCATCTTTCCTTGGCTTCTTTATGCACATTAATACAAATTTATACCTGGGGTGCCCAAACTTTCGATCACTACTGTAAATGTATGGGCATTTTCTGTTGCATCTTTAAAGAATCTGACCTTCCTATTTATTGTCCTCTATGGCAAAGATTGATATCTTACCTGCTTGGGAGAGGAGATGTATATGGTCTATTTTGGCTGTCACTCTGAGGGTAGGCCCACACAAAATACAATAGAGAGAAATGTATTAGTGTTTGTGCTAGAGGAGATCCATGTTTACATCGTCCAAGACACTAGGGGCCTGCATGTAGAAATACGGTTTCTTGGTGAGTTAACTGTAACAGCAGGGTTATAGGCCTGTTTAAAGTCCAAAGTAAGCAGAACCTGTTAAATTTATCTTGCATAGAATGGGGAAGGGTTATCGTATCTCTCAGCTTTTTATTTCGGTCTCTATCAACTATTGGGGAGAAGATGTATCACAGCATCACCAGCACTTTTGTCACTATTTGCATTCAATAAAGGGTCCTTTCAGGCCCCAAAACATCACACCTTTTTCCTACAGCATGAATAAATTATTTTGTGATGATGACACTGTGATACTTAATGATGGCGCCATATGTCTAATTGGCACTGCAGCATTTATGCTTTTCACGCTGTCAGGAGCCACTGGATTACTAGGCTTTCCTGTTCAGGAGATTTTCCCTCACTTCCTTTTAGGACAATACAAAACATATTTTTAGTAGAGTAAGGAAGGGTTAGAATTCTGACAATGTTTTTATTTCTAGATTATTTCTTCTTGTTCTAGAGATGGTCCTTCCCACCCTTTACTTGAATAGGTGTCACTGGGGCAGGGGAATTCTCCCCAGTATACAGGTACTTTAGCTGTCTGCTTTTTCTCTTCAATGTGAAAACTTTTCCATCAACTGAAAATAGATTTCCCATTAAGGTGTGCAAATTCAAGAGTAAATATTAAAGCTGAATTGTTGTTGCCTTCATTCAAAAATAAGGGTGCGACATTATCTCAAGACGTCAACTTGCCTAACAAGTTACTAATAATTATTGTCTTTTCATCGCCAGTTGACACTATTGAGAACATACTGTTATTATTTTGAGCGTACTCTATTAGATAGTATAAAATTTACGATCAGGTAGATATTGTTCTATTTTCAACTATTTATTATCTATCAAATTAAAGGTTGAGGTCACATAAAGGCAAGGTAAATGGAGGGCTGGACGAACTTTGCTGTTATCCAGACATGTGACAATGTCATAATGACACAGGCAGTACAGCTGATTCTTTACAGCTGAACTTAAGGTTCTTAAGTAACTTTTTTACAGGTTTTTAAAGAGGACCTGTCACCATTTTAAAGCGTTATCTGGATGGGATTCTTATCGATTGGTTTATAGAATGAAACTTAACATCTACATACAGTCTGCTTAGAATCAGCTCCATACCTCCCAACTTTCTGAGATGAGAAAATGGGACACATACACAATATACAGTATGTAGGCAAAGAACTCCCCCAGTTGCAAGGACCATAAAGAATATATTCACACTAAATGACTGATTAAACTCATATGTGCTTTTTTCTAACACTACTGTTCCTTTACACTGTTGTTTTAAAATAACAAATGTAATAATTTAGAGGTAGGATAAAAGTTTAAGTATAACACTTTGAGTTAAAGTTAAACCAAAGTTTTGCTTTAGTAAACTGCAAGCAGGTAGGCTCTTTATTTCAGAAGAGACATGCAATGTTTCTTCTGCAATAAAATACACCTACCTGGCTGCTAGCTGTCTTCTCAATCATGTAAACTGAGCTGTTCATGTGCAGATCAGCTTACATCACTGCCACAGTCTCAGTGGGCCGGGATGACATCAGTCATCCCACATTGGTCCATGATGGCAGCCAAAAACCAGCACCCAGTAAAAGATGCCGGCACTGGCAAGGGACATAGACTGTTGAAAAAAAAGTTTAGCTCTGCCTTAAAGAGGTTGTAAAGGTAGTTTTTTTTTTTTTTAAATAACAAACATATCTATACTTAATAGAATTGCACAGAGCGGCCCCAAACCTCATGTTCTAGAGTCCTCCATTGGTACTTCTGGCTCCTCCTTTACGTCCAGTGCCCCCACGGGAAGCTGCTTCCCATGGGGGCACTTGTGCGTGCTCACTCCTGAGCCCTGCTGCAGTATCCAGTAGCACAGGCACTGGGACTCTGCCCTGCCCCCCACTCCCTCATCACTGGCTTTGATTGACAGCAGTGGGAGCCAATGGCTTCCAGTGCCCCGGCAAAGTCAGTGAGCCCCAGACAAAAGGGATGAAAAAAAATGCAGACAGGCACAACGCTGAATCGAAAGAGTGCTTCACTGGGTATAGGAAATTATTTACATCCACTTTAAAGTAAAAAATGTTTAGGTTTTAGAACCACTTTAACCACTTTACCACTAAAGCATTTTGCTGTCTTACGCCTGGGCCACTTTTTGTGATTCGGCGCTGTGCAACTTTAACTGACAATTGCGCGGTCGTGCAACGCCGTACCCAAACGAAATGTATGTCCTTTTTTTCCCACAAACAGAGCTTTCTTTTGGTGGTATTTGATCACCTGTGAGATTTTTACTTTTTGCGCTATAAACAAAAAAAGAGCGTAAATTTTGAAAAAACAACAATATTTTTCACATTTTTTTATATGAAATTCCCCCCAAAAAAATGTAAAAATCAAAATTTTTTTAAATTTTTGGCCAATTTGTTTTCTGCTACCTATGTTTGGTAAAAAAAAAATCACAATAAGCGTATTTTGATTTGTTTGCGCAAAAGTTATTGCGTTTACTAACAAAGGGAAAGATTTCTGTCATTTTTGGTGGTTTTTTTTTTAACGCGTAATGGCGGCGATCTGCGATTTTTTTGCGGGACTGCGACATTGCGGCGGACAGATCGGACCCTTGACTGACATTTTTGACACTTTTGGGGGTACCAGTGACATTACTGCAGTAATCAGTGCTATATATATGCACTGTTACTGTAAAAATGACACTGGCAGGGAAGGGGTTAATTTTATTGGAGAGGGAGGGGTTAATGTATGCCTGGTGCTTACTGACGTGTGGGGGGGGGAGGTGACTGTGTGAGCCAGGGACAGATCGGAGTGTTCAGCTATGCTGAACACTCCGATCTGTCACTCCCTGTCACTTGGGAGATCCGCCCGCGAGACAGGCGGGCGGATCTCCACACTAGATCGCCGACGATCGGGGCAGAGCAGCGGCGATCGCCGTTGCTCCTCCCCTGGCCCGACTCCCGCTGCGACTGAATACAGCGGGAGCGAGCCTCCGGCGGTGCGCAGCGCCGCCCACAAGGGGGAGTGTCTGACGACGTAGGTCTACGTCGTCAGACGATAACGAGCCACTTTGCCGCAGTAGTACTACGGTACTCAGTGGCAAAGTGGTTAAATAGTATATATTTTTCATGCACCAAAAGATTGACAACTGAGGAGGAAACAGTTGCAAAAGAGGGACAGTCCCTTCAAATGAGGGATATTTGGGAGTTAACTCTAAGGTAGCAGACATATGGAATCCATGCCTATGTTTGTGGACTGGTATTTATGGGACAAGGAAATACTTTTTTTTATCCAATGAAAATTGTGCCAATTTAGGAGAATTGGTGTCTGCAACACTTGTTTTATCAACTATATCTGCTGGAGCTAGAAAATATATTTATCACATAAAAACATCAGTTGAACAGTTGTAATATAAATATGGCTATTTTGCAGGAATAACTACATGTCTACATGAATTCAGAGCTTTTTTAAGGTGTAAATGTGACAAAAAAAATATAAAAATAGAAATTGAAAGCTTGCTCGACAACCAAGAGCTCCACGGAATAAGTAAAAGGTCCATTTAAGCATTTTATTTTACCTAGATCCTGCATCTGCTAAAAATGATACAGTCAACCTGAATTTACTGAGTGATATTTTTCTAAAACAAAATCCAACGATGTATCTATTGCTTTGTTCTTCAATAAATCAAAACGTTTTGCAGTGCCAATAAATGGTAGAAGGGTAAAACAAAATAAATAAATAAATCAAAATAACTGAAAGGGAAATTTTGTACGATCCTTACCCAGATAACAAACTTGTTTCAAATAAAACAAACTTGCCTATTTAAACATACTGGTGTAACCAAATATAAAGGTTGGAGGCTTAAAACAATAAAGTTTCATATTAAAAGAACCATTGAATGCTCAGGAAAATTGGTCTCATCGGTGTGTCTGATATCAGCAGATGTCTCATAACTTGCCTTAAAATACCACCACTGAAGGTTCATTTTAGACAGCTCTAGTCCTACACTACTATATGTGTTATGCAGTAAGCCCCCGTTCACACTAAGGCGACCTGTGAGGCGACCTGGTTGCCTCACAGGTCGCCGTAGGTCGCCTCCCATAGGGAAGCTGCGGACCCGTTCTAATAGGAGCGACACAAGTCGCTCCGACTTAGAAAAAGGGTCCGGAGCTTCTTTGGGGTGACCAGGAGGCGACCGCCATAGACTTCAATGTTATGAAGTCCGTGGCGGACGCTCCGAGGTCGTGGCGTGCTGCTCGCACCGCGACCTCTGAGGTCGCGGTGCGAAGTAGCGTCGCTTGCATGTGAACGGGGGCTTAATCTTTTTAAACTTTTTATTTGTTTTTTTTTTTTTCATTATTGTACTCCACACATGGCAACCATCTTTCCATGTTTATTTGTGTTTTACATTATTGCAACTTTTAAAGCTCAATAAAAAATTATTGGAATTAAAAGGACCATTGAGTCATGAAATACAACCTATTGCCATTTTAACTAGCGGCTAAAAAGCAGTCCAGAAACAGACATCCTTGAAATTGTACAATTACAATACAATTCTGTACAATACAATACAAGTCTATGTGCACCAGTCATTCCTTTAAAGGCCAGAGGGTGCCAGAATCTACCGCAGGTGGCATGCTCCGGCCATTCTCCTCTATTGTATGTGCATGCATTTCCACGCACATGGGCACAGCCATGTTGGATATTGCCAATTATGCCAGGTCTCTGGGCAATTCTCCTCCACCTTGTCCCCTGACACCAATGCACACAGCATCTCTGTCAGAGAACAAGACATCAAACTACTACTCTATAAGCATACAGGAGTTGTTGAGGAAATATTATGTCAGTACAAACCCTCAAGATATTTAGAATATTTTCATATATGTTATTTACACTTTTGATAAAAATGAATGTCAAACAGTGTTCATTTTGGCAGCAAATTTCAATTTAGTTTTAGTCTTAGTCTTAGGACTAAAATGGCATTTTAGTTTTAGTCCCATTTTAGTCTTCTGCGAGTGTTTTAGTTTTAGTCGTATTTAGTCGACTAAAACTCCAGTACATTTTAGTCGACTAAAACTCCAGTACATTTTAGTCGACTAAAACTCATTTTAGTCATCTATAATCAAATGGGTGTAGTTCAATTGTAATTTGTAATGCATTATTTAAGCATTTCTCTACAATTTCCAAACTCATTATATACTACTGCTGGTCCTGGAGTGAAACATCAAATATGTTATTATTTATGGTATTAAGCTTTGAGAATGCACCAGTGTTAATTTTGGCAGCACATTTCGATTTCGTTTTAGTTATAGTCTTTTGACTAAAATGCCATTTTAGTTTTAGTCGTATTTTAGTCATCTGAATTGTTTTAGTTTTAGTCGTATTTTAGTTGACTAAAATTGTGTTAATTTAGTCGACGAAAACGTTTTAGTCGGTTTTAGTCGACGAAATTAACACTGATGTCAAATGACAGCTTTACTTGTTTGTAGAATAAAATAAAGTATGTCCAGAGTTCGTCTAAAACAAGTTAACCCTGAGTGTCAAAGATTGCCAGCTCAGCATTCCTATAAACTTTCTCTCTACCTCCAATGCAACAAATGTCTATGCAGAAGGAAATAAATCCAGAAAAGTGCAGCAATAAAATGATCTTTTTGGGTGGGATATGATTATATTTCACGCAATGTGCTTGTCTAGTATAAGTGCCATAAACTTTAGTTTTATGTAAGGAGAATGTCTACACCCTCCTTAGAAGATGGTGATGTGCTGACAATTGTTTTGAAATGAAGCCAGCAATTATTTTGCTGTCAGGGTATATACAAGTAAATTATGGGAGCTAGCATATTAAAGTCGCTAAGTTAAAAATGAAAAAGCCCTAGGGCTTGCATTTTTTTTATTTCCTATAGGTTAAGACTGATTTACTTAAGGTGTAAACCTGGAAACCAAGCCACCAAACAAAGACAATCTTGCAGGGCAGTTAAGGGAGATTTACTAAATGAAAAAGCAGGTACTGGTTATATCTGCTGGTTGCATACATGATGGCACCAAGCTAGAGCACACATCTCCATTAGTATAGCTACCTATTTCTGGGCACTGACCTAACTATTCAGTGGAGCAGGCAAGCACGAACTGTCAAAATAAATAATTAACATAATAACAACACAAATTTAGTCTGCCTAAAAAGTGTAAATAATTTAATTTTTAGCATTTTTTTTTTTTCATTCTGTTTTTTTTTTATAATAAATATTTATTAAATTTCCATGTAGTTCAGCCACCAAGGGCACCCCTTCTTGCATTAAATTAAAAAAAAAAATTGCAGCATACAGTACATACCTAAATTTTATTTGTCTTTTGTCAGTTACCTGAAAAGCTGAGTCCTTTCTCTTTCTCTTTCTCCTAAAACAGTGATTCTCAGCTTTTTTGAGATTAGGGCCCAGTAAATTCTTATAAAACATTCTATGCCTACACAAAAAAAGAAAGGCCAAAAAAAAAACATTGTTTATATTTCTAAAAATGTATGGGAATGCAAAATATGTATTTAACATGCATTAAATGCACACAGAAGAGAAAGTGGGAGTAAAATAAGTCCTATCGTTAGTCATAGTATTACTAAGTTCCAAAAATGGTGTCAGAGGCTGCAATAATAACGTCCAGCACTTGTGTCAGTGTCCTCCAAAATAACCTCCACCATTGGTGTCAGAGAAGACAATGTAAACTCCCAGCATTGGTGTCAGTGACAGTAATAATAACCATCAGCATTGCTGTCATGGCAGCAATAATAATCCTCAGCATTGAAGTCAGTGGCAGTACTGCTAAACCCCCTGGTATTGGTGGTCAGTCGTCACGCTGCTGTCCTCTCATGCATTAGTGGTCAGTAGCAGTGCTATTTAATCCCCATTCCTCATTGGTTGTCAGTGGCGGTATTATTTAACCCCCTCCATATTGGTGGAGGTCATATTATTTAGAACCCCACTCCCACCATACTGGTGGTCAGTGAAAGGTATATTAATCTCCCCTTTTAGGAGTTACTAGCAGCAGGGCTTTTTTTTAGCTGGAACTTGGTGGAACTCAGTTCCACTACCTTTGGCTCTGGCCCTCTGCTCCCTGCTCAGCACTATCACTTGTAAACACAGAAGTCCGGCTTCTGTGTTTACAAGTGACAGCTTGTCTCCCAACGGCTCCCACACATCTGATCTCCTGAGTGTCTCCTGCTGAGTTCAGGATGGGGATAAGGGAGATGCAGGTGCCTGGGGTGCAGTGCAGATGCTGACAACCCAAGTGGAGGATCACCCTGTAAGTGAGAGAGGAAGAGCCAACTACAGCGTGCGGGGAAGTAAAGCACCCCTAAAATCTGCACTCTATTTGTAAACCCCCTGAACTCTGCACTCTGTACATAATGCACTCCTGGTTTTTAATGCCTCTTTAAAACCCTCCCACTGTTAGAGAAATTTGACCATGCCCACTATTTGATGTGGTTTGAAGTGTGTGCGTGTGTGTGTTTGTGTGGGGGGGGGGGCGTGGTTGAGTTGAGAAAAAAAAGTCCTGTGTAGCAGTATTATGTAACTCCACCTATTGTTGGTCAGTGGCCACGTTTTTAACAACTCGCCCCTTCCCCCCCTATTAATGGTCAATGCCTAAAAAAATGATCCCCCCAACATTGGTGGTCAGTAGTTTCTTACCTCATCACATGCTCTTTCTGTCCTTCATCTGGCCTGGTCTATGGTTATAGTGTCTGGTGGAGACCACTCCAGCACCCAACACCCCGCTATCCCGTCTGCTCGGTCTACATAACCACAGAGGTAATAATTCTGCAGAGTGGTTATGTAGACCTCAGACAGAAGAAAAAAAAAGCCATGGTCCAACAGGAGGGTGTTTGCAGCCAGTGTCTTAGTGTTGGCGGTGGGCGGTTCACATTGCTGTAGAGAAGGACATTCACAGATCACAACTTGAACCTTTCTCCTGTGAGTACAGATTCTATGATGATGCACCTCTAGTGAGCTTGTCCATGACAGTCTGGGCTCATAGGAATTTGGCAATCAAGGCTGTAGCTTTGAGAGAATGAGTAGTGCTTGCAAAAAACATTTTAAAACTTGGGGGGAGGGCAGATGTTGGGGGAGAGCTGAGAACATGAAGTTGTACTAACAAAGACATCATCGGGCAAAGCTAAAACCTCTTCCATCCCCCCACCACCTTCTTACCCATTTACTAACCTGGTAAACTCTCAATATTATGCTCATCTAATTCTGATATCTGTGTTCCTCACTGTGTGTTCTGAACAATGATCCAGTGCTGCAGTCCATGCTCCAGGCAGTGACATGGACAACTGAAGAAGGATCTCTCTCCTCTGTAGTGAAGAACATTAAAGACTCAGGACCAAGTGTGTCACGAGGCAATGGATTTAGATAAGTAAATATGACATTTAAACTTCAGATCTTTTTGAACTGTGGGGCATGCATGGAAGTTCATTCATCCCAGCATATGCCAAAATTGTACACTGAGCTGCACTTACGCTACTCGGTGTACATTGCAAGCAGGTAAGAATACTTTAATGCAGATGAGACATAGTGGGCGTGGATTTACTAAACACAAATAGACTGTAAACTTGCAAGAAGCTGAAATATTTTCCTTAACAAATGAGGTAAAGCTTCACTTTGTAGAGAATACCCAATCAGGTGCAAGAAAAAAAAAATAGCATTTTTGCTTGTACATGATTGGATAATGGAAATTAGCAGCGCTTTATCACATTTACTAAACTCTGGGAAAAAGGAGTGCAACTGCACTTGCAGAGTGAACAATCTATTTGCTTTCAGTAAATCAATCCCAGTATGTCTCTTCTGCATTAAAAAAAATAGTTTTTTTTTTCTGAGCTCCACTTTAAGGAATGTATTTAAAAAACTAACGCATAGTAACTTGTCCAGGAAAAAGTGCATGTTCTCTTATTCTGGGTAAATGGGGGAATTCAAAATGAATGTTATTAATGATCGGTGATTTAAATTGAAAAATACCGCAACTGGCTACTAGATGGTGCCAAGAATTGTAGTAATTTTATTTTTTTAAATACACCCCTCAGTGTTTTTTTTTTAGGGCATACATTGTTTTCTTCTTTGTCTTTTTTTTTTGGTTGGTTGTTTATTAGGCCTCATGCACACTGCCACTCCTGACTTTTTTCTAAACACAGAAATTATCTGAGAAGTATAAACAACTGTTATGCCTCCAAGATTCCTTTTTGCCTATATTATGTTACTGCTAAGGGCCCATTCACACCAGAATCCGGAGGGGGTAAACCCACCTTCTGTGTACATTTCCCTCACTGCGTGAGTAAAGCGTTCTGGATATGTGATCTGCTGCAGGTGTCAGTGGAATCCTAATGACACCCCAAACACAGATCGCAAATGCAATGCGTTCGCCTGCGCTGGATCACATGGTACCACAGTACCATGAAACCCAGTTACCGTGCATTTTTAAAAGTAGTGCATTCACTACTTTGGGAGTGATCCAGTGTGATTCCAACCATTCAAATGAATGGGCTAAAAATTGCATCCCACTGAATCACACAGGAATCGCACAGGAGCACACTCTAAACCCAGCTGTCTCTTTGCCAGGTCTTATGCCATTATCCACTGGACTCACCACATTACAGAATCTGTCCAGTCTGAACATGCCTGCTCCTCACCTCATCCCAAGACTTCCAGACTTGACATACAAAATGTAAAATTTGCCACCCCTTGGCCCACTGCCACCACTGAACGTGGCAGGTCTGCCTCCCTCTCTGTAAACCCTCATTTTCCAATGTTTCCCCTGGCACCTATCTCTGGTGATCTTGCCTCATCACTGCTGGACCACATCTCTGCACCCCTCACAGAAAACGCCACATCTACGGCCGAAGAGCTGGGCATTGCAGACCTTCCGCCAACGGAGAAAGTTACTGTCAGCAGCACAGAAGCAGCGGTTACAGAGTCTTCATAAGAGGATCCAGGCTGGCTTAGTGTATTTATTCAGCCACACAATGTGTTTGCAGGTCTTACTGTTTCTATGAAATTCCAGTGTGAGCAGTTTAGATGTGTATTGGTGCATTCAGATGCATTTAGTCATGTTTACATGCATTTACATCCATACATTTACATTCAGCTCCACAAAACCAACACTAAACAGACCATAAATGCCATTTTTTTGATTTGGTAAACTTATCTAAATGTTGACCTTGTAGGCCCTATTCAACATCTAGTGTACATAGAAGACCATAGGATGCTTTTAGATTATTTTAAGAAAGTTTGCTTTGTAGGCCTGAACAGTCAATTTTTTATGCTAGTGTGCAAGAGGTCTTACTGTCATAAGAGCTGTTCTTGTTCTTAAAATCCATCAGTACTAGGACTTCTGGTGCCAAGATCAAATGTGTCAATAAAATTGAAGTATTTTTAGGTGCATTTCACAATTCCATGGAAAAGTATGTATGCAGAACATGGGAGATATACAGCCTCCTAGAACCACCAACACCCTGTAGAGAACATATCTGCCTAAATACCTGACTTGCCAGATCATCATAGATCTAATTTGATTCATATTAAAATAATAACATGCCCTGTACTGTTAGTCATTAGGTTTCCTTACTCCTCCCATACCTTGAGTTTAGAAATCTTGGGTCTACACCTAAAAATCTGTATTATGGATGTTGCATAAAAAATGTAAGGACACCAATGATAAAACCTGCCTATCAAGCTTTAATTAAATGAACCATAATTACTGCTATATTGGCTGAGTCCATCCAATTATTTCAGCACTGGGGTGGACAACAGAAAGTATAAGACACAATCCTACACATCTCTTTTGCAACATCAGGTAGAAGTCACTTACCACCCTCTCCTCCCTAAACACTGCTCCATCACTATGGCTGGTAGAAATAAGCAAACTTCTGAAAATTCTGATCAGTTGTGGATAGAACAAATTTACTAAAAATGTGCAAACTTTTGAAATTTTGAATTTCTGAAAAACGTGTATTACAGAGCAGCAAACAGTTTAGGAAGGTAAAATAATCAAGACAATATGAGCCACTTCCTTTAAATATACTACCAGGGATACAAAGATAGAGGGATGGGATCTGGTGACACTGGCAGTGGCAAGCTAAGGGTACTCAGATGATAGCAAAAACAGATAGAAGGCAGAAATAGCTTTTGGAGCCACCTTTGGAAATCTCAACCACCAAAATCATATCTCAACATTTCTCTAACCCCCTCCCATATCTATATGGGCCAAATTCCCAAAATATTCTTTTTTTTTTTAAAATACGTTTATTATTTTCCAAAATCATATACAAAACATTAAAATTATTTCTCATCCATGAAAACATTATCATTATACAAAATCCCAGTTTCCTTTTTTGTGTATTGAGTCCCACATTTTTAATACTTCCATAGTCATTGTGTGTGTATTTGTGTCCAATTCTCTATATTGTGGTGGAATCCAAACAACCTTACCCAGTGGTGAAAATTCCCATTTCAATTCTTGTTCTTCTTGTTTGCTTAGATTTATATTTAACATTTTTGATTTTACCAAATAGATTTTTAGGTTTGACAGTTCTCCATAGATTTTCAAAAGTTTAATTAAATTCGGCAGTGTTATCCTTGTTGGAGATGTAGAACAAAACATTGTCTGGGTATGCTGCTATCTTATGTTCCTCATCTCAAATCCTGATGCCTTTTACATCTACACAGTTTTGGATCGTAGTTAGTAAGTCTAAAGACAGAACAAATAATAGGGGTGACAGGGGGCAACCCTGTTTTGTTCCATTGGACATTTCGAATGGTGAAGACAATTAGGGATGATCAAGCGGTTCGGGTAGACCATCGGTTCGACCCGAACATTGACTGTTCGAGGTTCGGCCGAATTCCGAACTTTTTCCGCAACCAGAACCGACCAAAATGCAATGGGACAGGAACTGGGCTTTAAAAGCCCGTGATTGGACCAGAACCATCAGTAAAAGCCAATTGAGGGGGCATGAGAATGCTAGGAATGTGATTGGAGTGACTAGGGGGTCCAGAGGCCAATCGTTAGTGAATACGCCCCCCAGTATATAAGATAGCCCCGCCAAATCTCTACCATTTTAATACAGGGCTGTGGAAGAGTGTGGAAGCAGTTCTGTTACTTCTGCTCTCAAAGTGTCATTTAGCAATTATTAGTGTGAGGAAAAGGATATCTAGTGTAGTTAGGGTACTATTTTCCACTATAGTTAGATTTAATAATCTAGTTTCTGTAGGGAAAGTGTTAAGTGTAAGGGGACCATAGTGTAGTGTAGGGTTAACTGACTCTGACTGCTATGGCAGGGTGACAAAACCCTTCCATTTCAGGGTGACCGCTATAGAGAAAAGATCGTTTCTCTTAGAACACTTATAGAACCGGATAGTGGCTTCACCCCTGTCACCCTGCTTTTTGTTGCAGGCGTTTATAGGGCTTTTTTGAGGACATGTTTTCGAGTCAGGCATGACATCTGAACTTCTGTGTAGGGGTATATATACACACGCACGCACACGTATGTATATATACACATACACATATATAGGTGTGAAAGTAGCAGAACACTATGCTTGCGCTAATGAAATAATTAACACCCATATGGCTTCTCTGCTATAACACCTATATATGTGTATGTGTATAAATACATATAAGTAAGTACATATATGTGTGTATATATACCCCTATACAGAATTTCAGATGTTTTGCCTGCCTCCAAAGACCCCCAAAAAATGCCCAAAAAAAAAGCCTGCTACTAAACCGGCAAGGTGTGAAAATAGCGGAGCCACTATCCTGTTCTATTGCAATTCTAATACAAACAAACTTTTTTTTCTGGTTCTGGACATGCTACAGAGCTAAAACTTCACAGGTACACTTTTAGACCCCCCAGACACCAAATCCAAAGAAATCTCATTTTTTTTCAATCATTTTTTCAATAATTGGCTCTCTATCAAAATTGACAATTTTTAAGAACTTTTTTTTGTGTGATTAATAGTCCCTGGGGCATGACCCCGAACCCTAGGCACTTTTTAGGGGCATTTATTGGGTTTTAGGGCTTCAAAATTGTGTTTTTTGATTACCGAAGTTGGGGTCTCATTGATTTCAATGGGGTTCTGAAATCCGGCCTGAACTTTCGGGAAGTTCGGGTGTTCTGGTCGAACCGAACTTTTGAAAAGTTCGATCCTCCCTAAAGACAATGTCCCATTAATCTCACCATCGCCGTTGGATGTTTATACAATGATGTAATCTATTTAAAAGAAAATTATGGCTTTGTTTTTCTTTTTTGTTTTGATTTTATTTGAGTATTATACTTACCTAGGTGGATGTAGCCTTGGTCTAATGCTGCATCTGTCCCCCGGGGCTTGGTTCTGACAGCTCTTCGAGCAGAGTGCTGCTGACTGTCAGTCAGCAGCTCTCCAATATGCCCCCTCCTCGCTCATTGGAGAACTGGGCTGTAGAGGGACAGGGAGTGACCGGCTCAGGCTCTCAGCGACTCGCCGAGAGGCTGAGCTGGATGTCAGTCCAAGCACCTGGCAGATTCCAACTTCCATTGTCATGATGAGGCGGTGCCTGGACTGACATCTGTGAGGTCAGCAGAGACTTCAGCCCACTGCCTGCTGAAAGCAGGTCGCAGGAGTGCAGAACAAATTACACTGTGATCCATAGGAGAAGTACAGCCAAACGAGCTTCCCTTTCTTCTCTTCCCAGGACATCAGGTCTTTCATCCTTGTTGCCGGTATTTTGGCAAATAACTTAGTATAGGCGGTCCCCGGGTTACAAACATCCAACTTACAAATGACTCCTATTTACAGACAGAGGGAGACAACAGAAAGTGAGTGGAAATCTACCACTAGGAAGGGAAATTCACTCCTGGAAGACTTATCATGGAAAAAAGATGTCTCCACTGAAGCTTTATCACCAATCCTTGTTTCCACAACCACCCCTTTTCAAAATCGAATTATCATAGGGACAGAAAGTGAGCACAAATCTTCTGAACGGGGACATAGACAGCAAAACAAATGTTTTTCCCTATGCTATCCAAAATACTTAAAAATGTTTTTTTGTCTGGAGCTACACTTAAAAAATGTACCTGTTCCGACTTACAAACAAATTCAACTTAAGAACAAACCCACAGTCCCTATCTTGTTTGTAACCTGGGAACTGTCTGTATCTGCATGTACTAATGCTATTGGTCTATAGCTCAAGCAAAGGGTTGCATCTTTTCCAACTTTAAGTATAATTATGATAGATGCCAATAATGCTTCCCTTCTCATCTCAATTTTTTTTCCCAGCCTGTTTATGTACGAGCAAGTTTTTGTTGTTAATTGTTCTTTAAATTACCTATAGTATTGGATTGTAAACCCGTCAGGGCCTGGACTCTTCCCTAGAGCTGAATCTTTTAACGCTCTGTTAATTTCCTTTTCCTTAATGGGCTTCTCTAATGATTCTAATTTTTCTGCTGATATTTTAGGTAGTCTGGCCATTTTTAAATAGTTCCTAATCTTTTCAGTTCTAATTGATGCTTCTTCCTGTGATCCCATTTTTTTATGAAGTATAATGTGCTACATCATTTTTGAAAAACTTCAGCTAATTTTGGAAATAAAAATTCCACCCCCCCCCCCCTCATCTTTTATTTTTTTCTATAAAATCCACAGAATTTTTCATCCTCAGCATTCTCGCTAACAGTTTTCCTGATTTATTCCCCAAATGGTAGCTTTCCTTAGATATTTTATTGTAAATCTGTCTAGTCTCCTGTTCTATTAGTTCATGTAGCATGTCTGTTTTTATCACCAGGGACTGCTGAACCTCTAAATCTACTTTTTTTATGCTTTTGTTCAAGTTTGTGAATTTCTTTTATAAATAGTTCCCTTTTTTTTGTCCTTTCCTTCTTTTTTGCGCTCCAAAAGCTATCAGAATGCCCCTTATATGGGCCTTCTGTGCCTCTCCCACTCAAGCCTACAATACCTCCTTGGTTTTGTTTAATTCAAAATTTTGATCTAGTTCTTTCTTTATCCTTTCTTCTACTTCATTATCTTGTAACAGATCCTCGTTTATTCTCCATGTTTTCATCTTTTTTTGGGCTTCCGGTATCCTCATCTTCATTACTACGGGGGCATGGTCTGATATTGATGATATCTCTATTTTCGATTTAACCACTAGTTCGAATAATCTATGTTCTACCATTATATAATCAATCCTAGAGTATGTCCAATGCACCGGGGATTAAAATGTATAATCACATATTTTCGGGTGTTGTACCCTTCAAATATCTATCAGTTGTTTTTTAAATAATTTCTTTTTAATCCTGTATAGTTGTTGGTTTTTTATTCCCAATGCATGTGACGTACTGTCTATATTCGGGTTCATATTAAAATGAAAGTCACCCTTCATGATCACACAACCTACTTTGAAATCCATTAATTTCCTTATCGTTTCTTCTAAATATCCTATTGGATTTTTGTTGGGGCAGTATATATTTAAACAAGCAAAAAGTTGAGGGAGCAAACCCTGAACATGTATTTCTAAAGCTGGTGCAGCTATGAAACATGCATATTAAAAAAGAGTAGCGCACACATGCAAAAGAAATGGCTATCAAATAGCCATATGGTGGGACTAAATCCCCAATTTTATTTATGGATTGTCTCCATATTTGATAGTCATTTATTTTGCATGTGTGCGCTATTCTTTTTTAATATACATGTTGCTTGGTCCATAGCTGCACCGGCTTTAGATATACATGTTCAGGGTTTGCTCCCCCAATTTTTTGCTTGTTTATGCAGTATATATTTGCCAGTGTACAATCCAAGTTGTGTAGCTTTCCTTTCAGAAACAGGAACCTACCCTCCAGGTCCACTATCCTCTTCCTAAGAGAGCACTGTATGTCTCTAGCCATACCTATAGCTGCTCCCTTTGCTCTTTTTGTTGTTGAATCCCCATAGTACCATGTTGGGTGATCTTTTGAGTATATTTGATTCATGAGAGATATGTGTCTCCTGGAGGAAGATTATCCCCGCTGCATGATGTTTCATTTATCTTAATATTTTATGTCTCTTCCCTGGTGTGTTCAACCCCCTCACATTATGTTAAGAAATGTATTGCTGTCATCCTATATCTCTATCTACCCGTCTCCCCCTCCCTCTCCTCCTTTCATGCTTCTTCTTCCATTAAGATATTTGGAGACGATGGGGGAGCGACTGGCACAGAGAGCAGAGAATAAAACTAGGAATACCCTGGCAAATATTCTAATATGCTTGTTAAGAGGATTCCTTCCCACCCCACCCTCCAGTCTCCCTCTCCCACCCTGCCACCCCTTCCCCCCTATCCCTCCCCCCTAACACCCCTGTACCTCATTTAAATTTCCATGAAAAATGTTTTTAGTTCTTTGTATTTGCAAATAGGGGATGGAGGGGTGGTATTTTAAGGCACCAGCACACATTATTATTTATATTCTAAATATAGACTTCAGGTAAGTGTTTGGTAAAATTTGCAAAGCATCAGAACAGTACTCAAGTATTAGAATTGGCTGCAAAAAAAAAAAAGAAAGAGAGAGAAGGCAGGTTTTTCATTGCAATAAATATTACATTATTTGACAATAGCCATTATGTGACAATAGCCACAAATTTTGCTCAGTGACTGGGCAGTATGTAAACAGCTTGGTTAAGTCACAAAATAAGGAAGAGAGATGAGGCAGGTTTTATCTTGGAATAAAAATTTGAGTTTATTATACGAGAGACAATAGCTACAAACATTGAAAAATGACTGGACAGTATATAAGCAGCCAGGTAAAGCTGTAATGTAAGAGGCAGAGACAAGGTAGGTGTTTTTCTCGAAATAAAGATTGAAATATATTATCGGAGAGACAGTAACCTCAAATGTTTTTAATTGCCAGAGCACAAAAATAGGCCACAAATTCAAGATGCAATGCAAGATTTTTCCTGCAGCAAACACTACAAACTTAGGAACTCGGGTCCAACTGTGGAAATATTGTGTGTCACGTTTACAGTGCCTGGGTTATGAAATAGGCTAAAGGCTTTGAGACACAAAGCAGGATTTATTTTGCAGCAAACATAAGAAATTGGCCCACTGAGCTATGCAAGCCCTGGCCAGTTGTATAGCCTGGACACTCAATAATTTGTGTGGACACTCATTACTGAGAGTGTCCACATCAGCCCTATGCCAAATTTATACCCAATGTAGTCAACAATAATATAGTTCAGGCACAGACTATAGTTACTTTGTGCAGCTGGCCTTAGCTTCTGTAGTTTGGAAAAAATCTGAAAAGCTGAAGATTGCACTGACCACACTAAGTATGAGTGCACACCATGGTCAGTTCTCTTGCTGTGCTGGGAACTCAGTGTACTCTTACCAATGATCAGACTTGTCCTGACATGCACCGCTGCCCAGCCAATTCTCTGGGAAGCTCAGTGTTCTGCTGCTTCTCCTTCTCTAGCTCATATGCAGCTGAGAACAGAGGGAATATGATCACTTTTAACCGCTTGCCGACTGCTCACAGTATATTTACTGCGGCAGTCAGCCCCTCACAGGCAGAGCAACGTAGGTCTACGTCGCTAGCCTGTGAGGGTCTGGGGAGCGAGCGCTCGCCCGCGGAGGCGCGCTCCCGCTCCCGCGTGGTCACGGACCCCCCCCGCGCGTGTGACTGGCGGACACGATGTCCGCCGGTCACTCGGCGATCGGCGGGGGAGAGGGAGAAAGTCAGGCAGCTTGTGTAAACAAGCTGCCTGTCATTCCCCTCGGTGTAAAAACACTGATCACACGGTTCTACAATGTAGAACCGTTGATCAGTGTCCCTACAGCTCAACAGACAGCCAATCACAGTAAGAATCACGCCACTAGGGACACACACAGCCCCTCCCGCTCAAATAAAGTTAACCCCTTCACTACCAATGTATTTTTACAGTAACAGTGCATATGTATAGCACTGATTACTGTAGAAATGTCACTGGTAACCCCAAAAGTGTCAAAAATTTCAGTCAAGGGTCCGATCTGTCTGCCGCAATGTCGCAGTACCGCAAAAAAAATCGCAGATCGCCACCATTACACGTTAAAAAAAAAAAAACAACAAAAATTACAAAAATCTTTACCTTTGTTAGTAAACGCGATAACTTTTGCGCAAACCAATAAAAATACGCTTTTTGCGATTTTTTTTTACCAAACATAGGTAGCATAAAACAAATTGGCCGAAAATGTTAAAAAATTTTGATTTTTACATTTTTTTTGGGGAATTTCATATAAAAAAATGTGAAAAATATTGTTATTTTTGCAAAATTGAGGCTCTTTTTTTGTTTATAGCGCATGATCAAAAAATCGCACAGGTGATCAAATACCACCAAAAGAAAGCTCTGTTTGTGGGAAAAAAAGGACGTCAAATTAGTTTAGGTACAGCGTCGCAGAACCGCGCAATTGTCCGTTAAAGTCACGCAGTGCCGAATCGCAAAATACCCCCTGGTCGTTTGGCAGCCAAATCCTCCGGGGCTTAAATGGTTAAAAAAGGAAAAAAAGTATTTATAATGTTTTTTTATATCTTTAAAAAAATGCTTTTCCTTTCATTTCTATTTTAAACTGAATGGGTTGTTTTACAAGGTGCTCGCTTACAATCACTTTAAGTATGTATTTCTGCTTTAGTGCATATTATTTACTGCACAAGTATGAGGTACCATGCTGCAAACAAAGGGCAGCTTGCATGTGTCAACAACAAATGTTCGATGTGTGTCCTGAAATAAAAACATGGACCTTGCAAGAGAAAAAAACATCAAACTCAGAACATAAAAATATGGATAAACATGACATAAAAAACGCAAAAAAAAATGCAAAAGGGGGGTCAGCAGCTACAGTAGCTACAGTAATTGCTTACACACAAAATAGCTGTCCTAAAAAGGACTGTTGGGTCTATGAAATGTGAACACGGGGTGGTACACAAGAATATGTAGCCCACCACACTGCAATTCTCAGTCATTTAGCACAATAGGGAACAGTATAGCACCTTATAGCAACTAACTCTCGCTACCCAAATTGTCAGCTCTCCCTTAACTACTCGCTGACAATACACACTGACAAATAGCTGCTGGAAACCCACCCTTTTATAATTAGAGTGGTGGCACATACAAAGCGTGTGGTTTTGTTCAGCTTAAAGTGTTTCAATTTCCTTCTATAGCTTTTATAAAAAGTATACGTCAATAAAAGAAATAACTGTCTGGGCAGATGTGAAGGTATGGGCGCTTGAGCACAGAGAGATAAAAGAAATTAGAAGGTCTTTTAACTCTCCACTATAAAAAATGAATATATATCAGTTTAGGGTGGACTGACACTTTAATTTAGCACAGACATAGAGTTCTGTGCAAACATAATTATAATGATGATTCTGGGCGATCTTCCACATCCTGTATTTGTTTATGGAAGTGTTTGGAGAACAATGTGGTCCTTGAAGAAATTGAATAAAATACATTGGCTTTAATTTAGACAGTATGCCAAGTGCAGAACTGTTATTGTGAAATTAATTTCATAGTTAGCTGGTAACAAATGTAAAATGACAGTATCACTTTTTACGAGCAAAAAAAAACCCCCCAAAAAAACAATCAAACTTATTCAGTAAACCATTCAATTGATAGAAAAATTGCCAGCTCACTTACCAAAGAGCCTGCAACAAACCAAATTGTCCTGTCTAACAGTTAACGTTAAAACCAAGGGTTTCGTTTGCACACAATATGCGTTTGCTGCAGGGCCACTTCATGGCACCCCATTGTACTGCAGTCCTACATCTTGTTCAAAGGATAGTAGAGAAGTGTAGGACTTCATATTTTGCAGTTTTCTACCTTGAGTGAGCTCCAAATTGTCAGTTTTAGGAACAAAAATGTCAAGTCTCTAAAATTCAAGAACTACAAACCAACCTAACCGGAAAATTGGACTTTTAAGGTACCATATGTCAACCATGATTACATTTGTAACAATGATTTATTTCATCGCGAATAAGTTCAAAGTGTTAAAAAGCCTGCAAAATCCTTAAAATAACAATAAATGTTGTTCATATTTTTCATCCACATATTGTTACTATACATTCCTTCTAAACATCCCCTGCCGACAGTCTTATCATTTATATCAAAACATTAGATATTTCCATTTTCTCATCTTGATTGGCAAGGGATTTCTCCCAACATGTTTCTCAGGTCAACAGCCTGCTTTGCATATATTTGTTTAATAAGAATCTCTCTGCTGTCTGATTGAGGTACTATATGTGTTAACTATTTGTAAACACCAATGAGTGTAAAAGGTATCTTTGTAGTAACTACCTTAAAATATATTATGGCTCATGTTGCAAATACTTACCTCCTTGTACCTCCCGAGGAAGCGGGTCATTTTTTCATCTCTCTCAATGCATTTCTCAGGTCAACAGACCTGCTTCCTTACAAAGAGTTAAGTATCTGCAACATGAACCCTAATACATTTTCAGATAGGTATTATTACAAAACTAGCTTTTTACCCTCATAGGTTTTTACAAATAGTTAACATATCGAACATCAGAGAGATTCCTTTAGAACAAATATATGGTCTGCTGACCTAAGAAACATGTTGAGAAAAATCCCTTGCCAATCAAAATGGGAAAATGAAAATATCTAATGTTTTGATTTATAGGATAGGGCTGTTGCCAGGGGATGTGTAGGAGGAATATGTATATAATAACAACATGTATACAAAAAATATGAACACAATGTATTGTTATTTTAATAATTTTGTACTTTTTTTTTTTTTTGCACTTCTTCATGAAGTTCCTAATTAGTAATATAAAGTCCTAGTAGACTACTACTGGCAGATCCTCTGGGATTCCAGAACCTAATCTTGATCCCTGACCCATCCTAATCCCTCTCCTTCTCCATCCCTCTATTAAACTGTAGGTGACATTGGTTGCCTAGTTAATTGTTCAATGACTCTACGGACACTTGACCATACTTGGCCACCTATCTACATCTGCAGTCTTTCATTATGCTATTTGACTAACAGACAGGTTCTTTCTTTAACTGTGCTTATGCTAATGAATATTATCCAATCTATAATGAGCTTGGAGACATGCTTGTCCATCTGTTCTAACCTCATTTGTTAAACCTTAAGAAGTTAACCTGGCCTTACAGGCAAGATTGTCTTTTATCATACTTGTAACCCATGTGTCTAACAACCACTGTAATTTTACTAAACCAATCAATATATTGAAGAAGAAACACTTGATGAAATCAAACATTGTTGCAATTTTAATCATGGTTGAGATGCAGCCCTGGTTCACACCAATGTGATTTGTCATGCAATCTGACACTTCAAAATTGCATGACAAGTCACACCCCATTTGCGGCGACTTTTAAAAAGGTTCCTGCACTACTTTTCAGTGATTTCACTGTGACTTGCATTGACTTCTGTTAAATGAAGTCACAAGCCCCAGTGAAACCACCCTTCAAAATCACTCTGATTGGTGGCTTTGAAATTGTGCTGAAGTAGTGGGATTTTAAAGCTGCACCGGTGGGAACCAGGGCTTTTTCAGGTATGGCACCTTAGTGGATAAGTTCACCTTTGGCGAATGCTACACCCGTTTTTGGGGTGTACTGTGTAACATGCTCAAGCACAGCTCTGCTCACTCCAACTCCCCCCTCCCCATCCCACCCGTGACAGCAGAAGGTGGTTCCTCCCCCCCCCGCATCTGCTGTCAGATTTCAAAATTGGTGCAGCTGTGCTGGGCTCCACCCACACAGCTGCATCATTCATTCACAGGAATCTGTAAATGAGAAAACTACAAATATCATCTGCCAACACTGAATACAAATTGTAGCTCTCAATGAACTGATGAGCACCATTGTAGTTTATTCACATTACTGCGGCTTTCAAACAGAAATACCTTACAGAGGTACGAGCAGAAAACTGTAAGACTTGTCTGCAGGAGCCTGACATTGCACCCATCATCCACTGATCACGATTACAATGCTTTGCAGCCTCCTTGGAAAAAAAATAATAAATGTACATTTTGTTCCTGCAAAAAATGTGTGCATTTATTATTTTTTCACCAAAGATGAACTTAGCCTTCAAAAGTGCCAGTTTTTCCAGTTATATTGGTTTGCAGTTTTTGGGTGTTTACTAAGAATGTTGGTACATGATTTGCTATCAAAAATGTTAAAAGTAAATCCTGTCCTTTGTCCTAACTAATCAATAAATCTCTAAAATCATCATCTGTCGTGGCAGCATGCAGCAGTGCAGGAGCTTCTTTGGCTCCTGTTATATTGTAAAGGTTACTGTAGATGATATGAACAGTCTAACTATGCCAAGAAAGTACAGTCCAGTCAGTCTTCTGTACTTTAATTCACCTGCCAAATATCCATCAGAGCTTAGAGCAGTGCTAAGCACACTGCTGCATCTGCTGACATAGGGCCCAGTGGTACCAGACTGTGTAGAAGACTACAAAGGCTTAGTGATAAAAGGAAGCATTGTGCCAGCAAGCAGGATAGAGGGACAAATGGGCAGTTTGTTAGCTAAACTCAGAACTAACATGGATGGCTTCTCTATCTCTGGTCAATGTTCGTTCACTGGATAACAAAATGGATCTGAATGTTTGTTGGGAGTTGACTAGCTGTTGTGTCTTTTTCCAATATGCCAGATTCAGTTTTCCAACTTGATAGGATGCTACACTTGCCGGCAGGTCATGCTGCTGGGGAGAACTCAAGGAGATGGACTTTGTACCCAACAAAGGTTGGTAGGAGCTACTCTGAATCAGTAGATTATCCAACAGTAAAATTCCAGCCGCATTATAAGCTACGGAAGTTTACAGTAGTGTGCTTTCTTGCTACATTCACCCAAGTGCTATAGCTAATAATGCATTGAAGGAGCTTCATGACAACATCTGCTCACTTCAAAATAGGCACCCAGAGGCTCCCTATGTGACTGCTGGTGAATTTAATCATGTCAGCTTGACAGACTTTCTACCAAAGTTTTATCAGCATGTCACTATTGCTATCTAAAGAGTGAACACGCTTGATCGAGTATATATAAACAGACAAGGGGCATTTAAAGCTCTCCATCATCTTTACCTCCACTTGCTTTGTTTACTACATTTCTATCATGTTGGTCCCTACCTACATCACCCTGCTTAAAGTCAGTAAACCTAAAAAAAAAGGATGTTACAGTGTGGTCTAGTAGCTCTGCCTTAATACCACAGCACTGTTTTGAATGATCTATAAATAGGCAGTGACTAGTGTCAAAGGTGTGGACCTGTAAGAACAGAGTTGTATAAAGTACTCAAAACCCATACTTGAGTAAAAGTACAAGTGCTCGATCAAAAAGTGACTTGAGTAGAAGTGGAAGTGCTCGATCAAAAAGTGACTTGAGTAGAAGTACTAAAGTATTCAACATTTTTTGTACTTAAGTATTGCAAGTAGTTTTTTTTTAAAATTTTGCTACTCAAGTACTGAAAGTAGAAGTACCAGTAGTTTTGAAAAAAAAAATGCTACTCAAGTACTGAAAGTAAAAGTACAAGTACTGTGTTATGTAGTTATTAAAGAAAGAAGTCGAAAGAAGTCAAAAGTTTGAACATCACATTGTTTTTTATTATTTCAAATGCAGCTTTTATTTATACATACAGTAGCTTTTATTTTCGTATGCACTGATAATACACATGTTTTGAGCTTCATGAAACCTGCCATCTACTGTTCTGGCAGTGGCAATTTTTATAATAGTAACGAGTAACTATGCAGCACAAAAAAAAAAATATCAGAGTAGAAGTATTGAAATCATTGAAAAAATGTAGTGAAGTAAAAGTGGAAGTAGGAGAAAAAAATTCTACTCTAGGAAAGTACAGATACCGCCTTTCGGTACTTAAGTACAGTAGTGAAGTAGTTCTACTTAGTTACAATACAACTCTGTGTAAGAATATGTATCTTCTGTTGTGGACTATATCAGAAAGTGTGTGGATGATTTTACTACTATTACTGTATACCCCAACCAAAGACACTGGGTGAATGCAGATGTTCTCTCTCTCCACTGAAAGCATGCCAGTTTGTGTTCAGGTCTGGTGATTAATTTATTATTATACAGGATTTTTATAGTGCCAACAGTTTGCACAGCACTTTACAATATAGAAAGAGACAGTACAATTACAATACAGATGCATGTGAACTGAAAGCAGTAAGGAGAAGCCTTATTGTGAGTATTAGGAAAGCCTAGGCCTGTGATGGGGAACCTTGGCACACTAGATGTTTTGGAACTACATTTCCCTTGATGCTCAACTATGCTGCAGAGAGCATGAGAATCATGGGAAATGTAGTTCCAAAACATCTGGGGTGCCAAGGTTCACCATCACTGGCCTAGGCTAACTAAGACAGATACAGTCTCCTGCGCTTGAGTGCTGTGTTACAAGGATGGGTGTTTAATTGGCTTCTTTGCTGCCTTCTCAGGACGATGGGTATCCATACAGACTGCAAACATAGAAAACAAGAGAAGGGCACACTAACTAGCGCAATTTTATAAGAAATTTATTGAAAGACATGCCACACATAGTACTCACAAACATATGCTAATGGTAATGGTAATGGTAAGCAAGGGAAAGGTTTCTTTTTGCAATCCGGAGACCTCCAGAAAATAAGTACTTTTCGATAAAGCAGGAGGACTGGAAGGCGTCTGTGGTGATGGGGCTGACACGTTTCAAGGAAGAACCCTCTTCATCAGAGCCCTCTCCCTCTAGGCTAACTAAGCCCAGCCATTGGTGGTTTGAATCTCAGCATGAACTGGCTGAGATTCGAACCAGTAAGGGGCAGGCTAAATTTTACCAAGCACCAAGTACCATTGATCGATCAACTTGGGTACAACAAGCCTGCCAGACTCTCTTGTGATCATCATTAGTGGCTGCTATAAATGCTAGCCATAATCACTGTCTTCTCCCAACTTTAATGGCTTCACCTTGCCCGCCCCCCCCCCCCCCCCCCGGTTGGAAGCAGACAATTGCCCAGCTGATGGTAATCACCTGATAGCACTGTCTTTGTTGATGAGGGAATTGTGCGTTGCAGGAAAAACATTTGCACCGTGTATGGCCTACCTAAGCTTTTTAGCTAATTTAGAGTCTCTTTTTCACCAATTACCCTTGAGACATATGGAGGGACAGAAATTGCATCACAGATTATACTGATGTAGAATGTCCAAGAGATCCTTCTCTTCTGATGCTCAGAACACGTTTTAGGCTCATTTTGAAAATTCCAACACTTCCTCTAGCTTCAGACTCACTAATTGACAAAGTAGTCAAAGTGACAAAGTACTGTAGTATTTATTTTCTGGGCATTGCTGCAAATAAGATTGATAATACTGCACTTTATAATTGTTTAGGAATAATTCCAGGTATCGGCAGGTTATACCTAGCTACATTGGTACAGCTTGGACCAACGTAAAAATGTATATGACATACCTGGCTGATGCTGTTGGAAGTTGGATATCACTGAAGTAGACACTGCTACTACTGTGATCTCCACTTGCTCCCGGGTCCCATGCCGAGCAGCTGTTTTCCTGCATTATTACCACAGAAAGTTGGCTGCTCAGCATGGGCACCAATTTTCTGAATTAATACACAGCAATCTCTGATTGGACGAGGTGGAGACGCAGAGCAGTGAACACTTTGCATTCATTCAAAGAATTCTCTGAATGGTGCCCGTGCTGAGCGGCCTACCTACTGTACTCGCAATGCCTCCAGCTGGCCGCTCAGCAGGGGGCCTGGAAGCAAGTGAAGATCACTGGAGTAGCGGTGTTCAGTGATTTCTAGTTTCCATGGACATCAGTCAGGTATGTCATATACACAATTACTGTGGTCCAAGCTGAACCAATATAACTATGTTTAACATGCTGATGTCTGAAATGATTCTTTAATAATTGCAATACTATGTTAGGTACAGTATTTATATTAATGTGTACTGCTTTATTACTTTTGTATTTGTTTATCTTGATTTTATTATTGCACACTGGGACCTGAGCAATTTATTTTGTTCCTTTATCTAAAACATGTTTTTGGAAAGGCAGTAAAAATATCCTATTCTTATTATTATGTATCCAGATCCAACTTTACAATACATTTATAAGTGACCAAATATTAATAGCCAAAAACACACTAAAAGATAAGGCAGAACTATAGGTCTTGAAAGGTGAACACGCAGTGATGAAGTGTTATTTTGATGTTTCGATGAGGCATGAACTTGTTTTCTCAAGACGAGCTTATGCCTTTGTTCGAAACGTCAAAGTAAAACTTCATCCCTGTGCTTTCACCTTTCAAGCCTCATGAGTGCTGCCTTATCATTTAGTTTATATGTACTTCATACTTTTCAGAGTACATGGGCCCATTTTCTCTTGAATATGTTGCAGTGGAAACTACTGGATTAAATATATTTATATACATAGGTACAGTATATCACAAGTGTAGCACCTTCTAGTTAAGTGTGCTAGTGTTAGTTGTGGTGTAGGTAAATTTGGCCTGTCTGAGAGCCAGACCGGGTTGAATCTTGGTCAGGGTGAGTGACTGGTGGTGGGGACCAGTGACATTCTCTACAGTAATCAGTGCTCAAAATAATGAGACTGGCAAGGAAGGGGTTAACACCAGGAATGATCAAGGGGTTAAACGTGTCCCTAGGGGGTGCTTTCAAACTGTGTGGTTGATGGGCTTGGTGAATGAACACAGAGACCTGTGTTCCTAAATAGGATGAACACAGGATCCATGTTTTCATTACTGATAGAACAGCGGTCTGCTGTGTTTACAATGGCACACTGTCAGTCTGTCTCCACAGGGAGTGATTGCAGCTGCTGGACGAACTGATTGGCTTCCCCTGCGGCCAATCAGCGCGTGCGCGCACCTCCGGTATATGCAAATCATTTCGTGGGACAGAGTCAACCTGCCGCAGTAAAACTACGGCGGCTGGTCAGCAATTGGTTAATCATGCACAGGGCTTTTTTTCTGCCAGAATGTGGGGGAACTCAAGAAGGCAGTATGAAGTTAATGGACTACTCACTTCCCCTACTGGCTTCTGTGTCCTATTGCCAGGCACTCAGGACATGTGTAGAGCAGTGCATATGTCAGTGGATGCCCTGGGTGCCACCTCACAACCGTTGCATTTTGTTTTTATTCCTCTGGTCCTTTGAGAGGTGGCTCCAATCCAGCCTGCCTGTCAGACCTGTGTAGCTCAGAGCCAAGGAAGGTGTTCTATAACTCCTCCTCGGCTCTGTGCTACACAAGACCGACAGGCAGGGACTGCACTTGGCAGCTACATCGCTAATACGATTTTGAGAGGAGGTGAGTGAAAGCTATGGAGAGAAAGGGAGAAGGGGGGGGGGCAAGTGGTTGTGCAGAGTGGCGTCTGTGGTAAAGGTGACAGCTGTGAATTGCAGTGGTGGTGAAGTTGTGAAGAGGAGGATGAAGTTGTCAGAAGAGGTGAGAGCTGGAAATGGGGAGAGGTTGTGCAAAGTAAGAACTGAGTAGTGAGGTTGGGGGGGGGGGAGAGCAGGTGGTATAGTGGCAAGAGCTGGGCAGGAGGGTTGGTAGGTTGCGTAGAGGTGGCAGGGGGTGAAGAGGTGAAAGTTGGACGATTGAAGCGATGAGAGCTGTGGACTAGGGGAATTTGTAGATGGGGGTGCAGAAGTAATATCTGGAAGGTTGGTGGAGACAAGCTGTAGTTGTGGACTGGGGGCGTAAGCTGTAGATGTGGGGGATGTGAAGAGTTGGGTTGTTAACAAGGGGTACAAAGGTGAGTTGTGGGGGTTGCTAAGGTGAACTGTGGACAGGGGTGCAGAAATAAGCTCTGGGCAGAGGTACAGAGGCGTGCTGCAGTTGGGGGGGGGGGGGGAAGAGCGGAGCTGTGGACAGGGGAAAGAAGAGCTGAGTGGTGGAAAGGGGAAAAAGAGATGAGCTGCGGACGGGGGGAAGAAGAGGTGAACTGTGGATGGGAGGCATAGATGAACTATGAACAAGAGTTGCAGAGGTGAGGAATGAATGGGGGGCACAGAGGTGAGTAATAGATGGTTACATTGGGGGAGATCTTTAAATACTGTTCCTTGTGCTGATTTTTTTCTGTGCCCTGTTTAATACACATACCTCAGCACTGCACAGTACACTTTCCTGAGCCGTGTGTGTTATGCGTTTCTGGGTGCAGTACTCTGTGCCTTTTGGGCCTTGAGCATTGCGGTTTTGGCGCCACTTTACTTCTCTCCCCGTGGAACAATGGGGTTTGGGGGGGGGGGGGGGGTTGGTTTGGGAAGGTGAGTTCCTGCACCTATTCTCTGAGAGAAAAAGTCCTGATGATGCAATATTGTGTATGTTCATATCTATTTTGTGCAGACCTATGTGGTCAGCTTAGAGCTGATATCCAGACACAAAAACTTTTACTCAAATATATTCCTTATAGATACAAAGGAAATACATTCACTTTGTGAACACCAAATGCCTTTACATGCGCTGTTAATACCTTGTAAAAAAAGTAATAGTGTCATCATCAATGTGCTAAACATAGCCTGAGCTATGTGGGCTGTGGGGGAGATCCAACAGGCTCCACCCACCACAGGCTGCCTCCAGAGGGGGTGGATACAAAACCAGGCCCTTTGCATAAAGAAAGAGAGCAGTAGTGACCGGTCTTTATTACAGGAAACTCTACAGAGGTAAAGTTTCACACTGGAGTACTGCACTAATCTGGAAGAAATACACAAAGAACACCAAGATTTGAGTAAGAATACACACACCTCTTGTATTTTAGCAATATTTGGTCAGTGTTTATTCAGTGAAACATCTTAACCACTTAAGCCCCGGAAGATTTTACCCCCTTCCTGACCAGGGGGTATTTTGCGATTCGGCACTGCGTGACTTTAACGGACAATTGCGCGGCCGTGCGACGCTGTACCTAAACGAATTTGACGTCCTTTTTTTCCCACAAACAGAGCTTTCTTTTGGTGGTATTTGATCACCTGTGCGATTTTTTGATCACGCGCTATAAACAAAAAAAGAGCCTCAATTTTGCAAAAATAACAATATTTTTCACATTTTTTTATATGAAATTCCCCCCAAAAAAAAAGTAAAAATCAAAATTTTTTAAAATTTTCGGCCAATTTGTTTTATGCTACATATGTTTGGTAAAAAAAATCGCAAAAAGCGTATTTTGATTGGTTTGCGCAAAAGTTATCGCGTTTACTAACAAAGGGAAAGATTTTTGTCATTTTTGTTGTTTTTTTTTTTAACGCGTAATGGCGGCGATCTGCGATTTTTTTTGCAGTACTGTGACATTGGGGCGGACAGATCGGACCCTTGACTGACATTTGTGACACTTTTGGGGTTACCAGTGACATTTCTACAGTAATCAGTGCTATACATATGCACTGTTACTGTAAAAATACACTGGTTGTGAAGGGGTTAACTTTATTTGGGAGGGAGGGGCTGTGTGTATCCCTAGGGGCGTGCTTTCTACTGTGATTGGCTGTGGCTTGAGCTGTAAGGACACTGATCAACGGATCTACATACTAGATCCGTTTGATCAGTGTCTTTACAGCGAGGAGAATGACAGGTGGCTTGTTTACACAAGCTGCCTGACATTCTCCCTCTCCCCCGCCGATCGCCGAGTGACCGGCGGACATCGGGTCCGCTGGTCACACGCGCGGGGGGGTCCGTGACCACGCGGGAGCAGGAGCGCGCCTCTGGGGGCGCGCGCTCGCTCCCTAGACCCTCACAAGCTAGTGACGTAGCCCTACGTCACTTTGCCTGTGAGGGGCTGACTGCCGACGTAGATCGGCGTTAGGCAGTCGGCAAGTGGTTAAAGGCCTTATTAATTTATCTTTATGTTGAGGAAAACATGGTTTAAATCAATTACCTTCGTTGTAACAGGAAGTAGATTTTTTTTATAGAAGATTTTACACCATCCTAAATTTAATGTGCTCCAGGGGTCCTTGCTTAACAAACGGCAATTTAAAAATCCACTGAGCAAGGTGGAAAATAATTGGCGAACAGTGACTGCATCTTATCAGACGCAGTCAATATTCAGTGGTGCCCTTGTATGAAGGCAGAGGACGTAAAGATAATCGAGTCATGTAAAGTGGCCTTTAGGGGCCACACTTATTTTTTATTATTTTTTATTATTTCTATAGTGCTTTTTTTTATCCTGGGAATGCAACATGATGACACAGCCATCTTGGGCACCTAGAATATCATTCTATGACTAATTTATAAACAGGAGCATCTCTTTGCACTGTAGGTGGAATTCCATGTAAGTAGAATACACAAACTCCATGAGATACATTGAAACCAAGGAGCCCTGTGCTGCAAAACAAAAGTGCTGGCCAAATAAGAGGTGCCTTTGACGTGGTAGTGTGGCTTCAACATGTATTTGCAAATATATGCAACAAAAACCTGCCTTACTCTCATAACTTTAGTACATGAAACAGTTTTGTTTTTCTGTTTTTCTTTTTGTTTTTTGTCTACTAGGATACTGTTAACTGCCTTTAACTGTTATTTATAGAACAAACAACTGAATTAAAATGCATGTCAAGACATAAAATATATATACAGTACATCTCTAAAATACATACTAATTACCCCATGTTTTAGCCTTTGAAAACCCTGAAAGTGCACTCAGCTCCTAAAGCCTCGTACACTCAATAAGAATATCAGACGAATGCTCCTCATTTTTTTTTGCATGCTAGTCTCATCTCGAAAACCAATGACAGAATACAACTTCAGAAGTGATGTAATGTATTATATTGTATTGTAATGTACTCTTTTATTTCTGAGCACGTGTGGTGTTGGTCACATTATTTTTTTTTGTACAAATACCCTAGTAACTTCTTTACAGCATAAAGGCTAAGCATTCCGGGGGGAAATGGCGACTCCTCTTTAATATCAAAACACAGCTTTGCAACTTTGACATTTGTTAGTAAAACTGTATATATAATAACAATTACGTGATGTATCCAGTTAGATACTACCTTGTTTTTTTCAGGACAAATGGGGCTTTCATTTGGTGGTAAATAGTAATGGACATCTCCTGATTTTTTTTAAATTTTTATTATCAAAAGAAACTTGGCACGAAATCGTAAAAAAATATAATTTAAAAATATTTTTGTTCATGCTATTACCATATCCTACCACCAAAGAGCAATCCAAAATAAATTCTTCTTCTCCCCACATTTGCAGTGATACCACATATGTGTATGTTATTTGTTTGTTTGCACCGTTGTTGGGCCCATAAATAATTGTGTGCATTTTGCTTTTTTTTTATTCTAAAACACTGACAATGACAGTAGGGTCCTTTCACGCGGGCGGTGCGCCCTACGGACTCTGTTTTGCTCAGCAGGGATTGATCCACCGATCCCCACTGAGCAGGCGGATGACAGCTCCGTCTCCGCTCTCTGTGCAGAGACGGACCTGTCAGACTCCTGCTCTCCTCTATAGGAGATCAGATGAAAACAGACCGCCTGTCCGTTTTCATCTGATCTTATCTGATCCGATCCTCCAGACGGATGGAAAATAAGGTTTCCATCTGTGCGGATTTCACGGACAGGATCGGATCAAATAGCAGCGGGTGTCAGCGTACATGTCTCCGCTACATGTCTCCGCTGACATCCGCTGCTCTATAAAAGTGACAGACGGACCGGATCAGAAGGCCCATGTGAAAGGGGCCTAAGGGGGACATTTACTAAAACTGGAGAATGCAAAATCTGGTGCAGCTCTGCACAGAAACCAATCAGCTTCCAGGTCAAGCTTAATTGAAGAAGCTGAAGTTAGATTCTGAGTGCTACAGTTTTAGTAAATCCCCCCCTTCCTGACATTGATACAAATTTAAAAAAAGGTTTTCTCATACCTAAAATACACTGACCCTGACCTTTGACCTCTACCTTGACCCTAACCTCAACCCTGGCTTTGATGTAGATCGAACCTTGATCTAGTCTTTCTTTCTTTCTTTTTCTTTCTTTCCTTCCATTTTTCTCCTCTAGCAAAAAGAAAAAGATAGAAACAGGCTGTACAGTGACTGATCACTGTGATAGCCAATCAGAGGCAATCACATCAATCAGATGACAGGGAACCAGGGCTCTTGGTTTCCGATTTTTATTATGGGCCCAAGGGCTCTTGGTGAGAGCCTGGTCTCTGTGCTGGGAGCGAGGTGTGCAGTGCACTCCCAGCACAAACACAGGTATGCATATATGAAACCTCACAGTTAAAGACTCACTTCCATAAGGCTGCATATACAGTCAGGTCCATAAATATTGGGACATTGACACAATTCTAATCTATTTGGCTCTATACACCACCACAATGGTTTTGAAATAAAACACACAAGATGGGCTTTAACTGCAGACTTTCAGCTTTAATTTAAGGGTATTTACATCCAAATTAGGTGAACGGTGTAGGAATTACAACAGTTTGTATATGTGCCTCCCACTTTTTAAGGGACCAAAAGTAATGGGACAGATTAACAATCATAAATCAAACTTTCACTTTTTAATACTTGGATGCAAATCCTTTGCAGTCAATTACAGCCTGAAGTCTGAAATGCATAGACATTACCAGACACTGGGTTTCATCCCTGGTGATGCTCTGCCAGGCCTCTACTGCAACTGTCTTCAGTTCCTGCTGGTTCTTGGGGTGTTTTCCCTTCTTTTTTGTCTTCAGCAGGTGAAATGCTCAATCGGATTCAGGTCAGGTGATTGACTTGGCCATTGCATGACATTCCACTTCTTTCCCTTAAAAAACGATTTGGTTGCTTTTGCAGTATGCTTCGGTCATTGTCCATCTGCACTGTGAAGCACCGTCCAATGAGTTCTGAAGCATTTGGCTGAATATGAGCAAATAATATTGCCCGAAACACTTCAGAATTCATCCTGCTGCTTTTGTCAGCAGTCACATCATCAATAAATACAAGAGAACCAGTTCCACTGGCAGCTATACATGCCCACACCATGACACTACCACCACCATGCTTTCTGATGAGGTGGTATGCTTTGGATCATGAGCAGTTCCTTTCCTTCTCCATACTCTTCTCTTCGCATCACTCTGGTTCAAGTTGATCTTGGTCTCATCTGTCCATAGGATGTTGTTCCAGAACTGTGAAGGCTTTTTTAGATGTTTTTTGGCAAACTCTAATCTGGCCTTCATGTTTTTGAGGCTCACCAATGGTTTACATCTTGTGGTGAACCCTCTGTATTCACTCTGGTGAAGTATTCTCTTGATTGTTGACATTGCCACACATACACCTACCTCCTGGAGAGTGTTCTTGATCTGGCCATCTGTTGTGAAGGGTGTTTTCTTCACCAGGGAAAGAATTCTTCGGTCATCCACCACAGTTGTTTTCCGTGGTCTTTCGGGTCTTTTGGTGTTGCTGAGCTCACCGGTGCGTTCTTTCTTTTTAAGGATATTCCAAACAATTGATTTGGCTACACCTTATGTTTTTGCTATCTCTCTGATGGGTTTGTTTTGTTTTTTCAGCCTAATGATGGCTTGCTTCACTGATAGTGACAGCTCTTTGGATCTCATATTGAGTGTTGACAGCAACAGATTCCAAATGCAAATAGCACACTTGAAATTAACTCTGGACCTTTTATCTGCTCCTTGTAAATGGGATAATGAGGGAATAACACACACACTTGGCCATGGAACAGCTGAGTAGCCAATTGTCCCATTACTTAAAAAGTGGGAGGCACACATACAAACTGTTGTACCGTATTTGCCGGCGTATAAGACGACTGGGCGTATAAGACGACCCCCAACTTTTCAAGTTAAAATATTGCTTTTGGGATATACTCGCCATATAAGACTACCCCCCTTCCGAAGCAAGGCAACACCATTGAAAAACATTTTCTCAGATCTCTTGTATGTCTCCAAGGTACTGTAAGAAAGTGAGATAACCATTCAAACAGCACACTAGGTGCTGCATGGCTCTGTCACAGTGTGCCACATAGCTTTTGGGTACCGATTTTGTTATTGCTAAACTGTGTTATAGTCTATCATTCAGTACAGCTATAAATTAACAAAGTTAGCACCCAAAAGCCATCTAGCACACTGTGACAGAGTAATGCAACAGCTAGTGCTCTGTGTCCTAATGCTAATCATCGTAAGGCACTTTAAGGATTCTACAGTGCGGTACTTAAGACATTAGACATTACAATATCCATTTAGTCCCTACTCACTGTGTGCTGCCAGTGCCATGCTACCCGCCGCCATCGGGATTAGTTTTAAATCTCCCGCTCCCTGCGAGTCACCTCACATACCGTAGTCCGAGTATACCGAGTGCATGACAGTCAGATCACTCCGCCGCCAGACAGAACTTCCTGAACATGCGACGCGGCGCCGATAATGTACATGCGCCCGAAATAGAAGAAAAAGTCCCTGCATTGCTCCAATCTCCTCTCTTGAAGGTACCTTGAAAATGATATACTCGGTGTATAAGACGACCCCCGACTTTTGAGAAGATTTTCCTGAGGTAAAAAGTCATCTTATACGCCGGAAAATACGGCAATTCCTACACCTTTCACCTGATTTGGATGTAAATACCCTCAAATTAAAGCTGAAAGTCTGCAGTTAAAGCAAATCTTGTGTGTTTTATTTCAAATCCATTGTGGTGGTGTATAGAGCTAAAAAGATTAGAATTGTGTCGATGTCCCAATATTTATGGACCTGACTGCATGTCTACAGACAGCAGGAAGGGATTAATGATAAAGTTAGCAGAGGAAAAAGGGAGCAAATAAAAGACGTTCGTTGTTAGGGTTTACAGCCACTTTAATCTTTACTAATTCCCTACCCTGACCCTGCCTGATTTTTTTAGACAGGGCACACTAAGGTTCAATCAAGGAGAAAAAGTCTGAAGGAAAACAACTTCTGTATTGCACACTTTAACACATTTCTAAAATGTTTACTTGTAAAATATACATTTTATATAAATAAAAAATATAATCATTAGTTTAAAAAACTATACAGTTAGAAAATATAATATTAAGTTGACCCCAAACTATTACAGTTTATCGGTACTGTAAATAACCTCTAAACAGATGATTTGTTTCTCTCCTTTTGTTTTCTTCTTAAAAGATTAAAAATGATATAATTTAAAAATGTTATAATCATATTTATGTAGCGTGAGAGAAACATTTTAATAGTTAATAATGTTGTAAGATACAGGTATAATTAACATCCATTTATAAATGTTAAACATATTTTTTTTTTTTAAATAGGAAGACTGGAAATGGAAAATACTGACTTTCTATTCAATAGCTATGTAGAAGAAAGCTATTCCACAGATTGAAAAATGTCACACGTCTCACTTTCTGCAAAGGTGTGAGACTGTAATTTATGTAGCTGTGATTTTTATTAGATCTTTTGAATGAGTACAGTGCTTCTTTGGACTCATTCTCGCTTTCACAATCTCTTTCTTCAATGATCTTCTCCTTCGAAACTGGTAGATCAGTTGTACTCTTCACCCTTAGTAAAACCCAGCTAGTTTTTTTGTTTGAAATCTGTTTAGTAAAAAATTGAACATAGTATTACAGCTACATAGCTGTGCAATAAGGATAACAATTGAGAAAATTATTTATAGCTAGAATGTATCAGGTAGTTTTTGTTTTAACCAATTTTTGTGTAAGACTTGTCTGGTTTCCCAGTGCAGGATAAGGTTATTTTAACCACTTAAGGACCAGGCCTATTTCTGACACTTGTTGTTTATAAGTTAAAATTTTTGCTAGAAATTTTTTTAGAACCCCCCAAACCTTATATATATATATTTTTATCAGAGACCCTAGAGAATAAAATGGGGATTGTTGCAATACTTTATATCACACCCTATTTCGCAGTGGCCTTACAAACGCAATTTTTTGGGAAAAAATACACTTTTTTTAATAAAAAAAACAGTAAAGTTTGCCCAATTTATTATTTCTATAATATGAAAGAGATTGTTACGCCAAGTAAATTGATACCTAACATGTCATGCTTTAAAATTGCTCACCCTCGTGGAATGGTGACAAACTTTGGTACTTAAAAATCTCTATAACGCTCCATAAAGCGACGCTTTAAAAATTTCTACAGGTAACTAGTTTAGAGTTACAGAGGAGGTCTAGAAATATTGCACTTGCTCTACCAATCGTGGCGATAGTTTGAACACCATTTACCCTCAGAGGGACGGGGTGCTTTACATTTTTTTCTTATTTATTTTACCTTTTTTTTTTTTTTCTTACACTGTTTCTTTAAAAAACATTTTTTTGATCACTTTTATTCCTATTACAAAGAATGTAAACATCCCTTGTAATAGAAAAAGGCAGGACATGTCCTCTTTAATGTGAGATCTGGGGTCAAAAAGACCTCAGATCTCACATTTACACTAAAAAGCAATAAAAAAAAATGTCATTTTTTTTCAGCCCCAAAAAAATAGACCTTTTAAGGCAGTTGGGCAGAAGCGACGTATGACGTCGCTCCGATCTTTCAAGGCCATAGAGTCGAGTGGAGGCCATCTTGCCCTCACTCGACTTCCTGCACAGCACTTGAGAGACCCGGAACGACCGGGAGAGGGGGTGGCGGGGAGGGGGGTCACGCCACTGGGACCACTTTTATGTGAAAGAGGACCGCTGGCCACGTATAGAAATAACGGGTTATGACAGCTATCTGCTGCCATAATACTGGTATTTAACGTCAAAGTAGCGACGTAAATATGTGGCGGGCGGTGCGGAAGTGGTTAATAAAGAAGGGGGTTCTCTTAGTGTTAGTGTTTACTCTTGTTGTTCCAACCATTTTTGTGTTTATTAAAATGTAATGTAAGCTAAGTTGCTTCCAAAGGAAGGATCATAGGCTAAACTGGAAACAACATAAGCAGCAATGCACTATTCAATATACCAGCTGACGGGGGAAAAAAGGCAGACCAATCACTAAATGTTAAAAGCTAAGTTCACCTTTTCCAGAAAATAGCCTTAGTTAAGAAGCCCAGGTAGCATTTAAAAACCTTTGCAGCTTTTTAAAATGTTCATTAATGTTATTGCCTCATACCTGTAGGACCTTTGGGTCACTAGGTACCTTGTCAAAACAAATCAACAATTAACAATCCCTAATAAAAATTTTAATTCCAAATCCACAAATGTTTTATCTGAATTTAAAAGGTAACTTAATTCACTTAGCAAAGCATAACCATATACAGTGCATGCAGAAAGTATTCACAGCATTTTTTATTTTCCCCAAAACTCTACAAACAATACCCCATAATCACAACATGAAAGAAGTTTGTTTGAAATCTTTGCAAATTTATATAAAATAAAAAGCGAAAAGATCACATGTATATAAGTATTCAGAGCCTTTGCCAAGACACTCAAAATTGAGCTCAGGTGCATCCTGTTCCCACTAATCATCATTGGAATGTTTCTACAAACTGATTGATGTCCACCTGTGGTAAATTCAGTGATTGGACATGATTTGGAAAGGCACACACCTGCTTATATAAGGTCCCACAGTTCACAGTGCATGTCAGAGCACAAACCAAGCCATGAAGTCCAAGGAATTGTCTGTAGACCTCTGAGACAGGATTGTCTTGAGGCACAGATCTGGGGAAGAGTACAGAAAACTTTCTGCAGCATTAAAGGTTCCAACATCCATTTTTTGTCCAATCCATTTTTTTTTTAATGGAAGAAAAATAAAGCTTTGATCAGTTTCAAAAAACAGATGTTCACGGATGCGGATGTAAACTGATTTAAAAGGTTCCGTTAACAGATAGATGAAAAACGGACAAACGAATAGCATGTGTAAAAGGGGCCTTAGCCTTCAAGACTTTAATGAGTAATTGATATTAGATGCCATCCTTAAGGCCCAGGATGTCATACAACCTGGGGCAGTTTACGTGATCATTGCATATACTACTTCTTGAAAAAGCCCTATTTGCAATTCATTGTTTAAATAATTGGTTAATTGCAATTAATTGACATAATTTAAAGGAGATGTGTGGGAATAAAAAAGAAAACCCAAACATCTTTATTCACCTCTCTGCTGTAACATCGGTCCCCTGTGGGCACTAAGCCTGAGAAATGACCACATGTGACCACTGACCACTCAGTTCTCGCTTTGCTCTGAGAAGAGAGCTGTGACTGTCAGTCACCACTCTCTGCTGTGCCTATCCAGCAGTCACTGGAGCGCCAGGCTGGGGAGGGGGCGGAAGCAGCTGGCTTAGACTCTTGGCGGCCCTCTGAGAGGCTGAGCCAGCTTCATATCAGCCATCTGGGTGGATCTCAACACTATTGTCAGGATCCTTCCACAGCCTGGAGCCGTTTGGTGACATTATCCGACAGTGGGTTTTAGCCCACTGTCAGCTGATTCTGATTCACAGGAGAGCACAAGTAAATCTATTCCTGTAACCCACACAAATAGCATAGCCAAAAAAGCTTTGGCCGTACTTCTCTTTTAATTAATTGATTGATTGCATAACATGAATATATTGTTGGTGAATGTCTGCCAAATCACAAAGAGCAGCACTATAACTAAGGAAGGGAATGCTTAGAGGCATTTTCTATTACTTAAACAAATGATTTTAAAGTCATAGGTACATGTAGCTTGCTAAGTCTTCTGGGTTTTCTCATCTTTAGGAGAACCTCCACCAAATCAGTATACTGTATATAAACATATATTAGGAGAACTTTGTTATTTTAGTTGTAAAGTTTCCCAGATAACACAACAGATCACTAAATTATTTCCCTGCTGCCCAGAGTTTCTCTTTAATGGTATATTTCTATTTAATGGCATATAATGGAGACATGTTTTAAGAGTAGCTTGCATTGCACAGAAACAAATATCACTGTTATTTTCATTGTACTTGCCAATCAATCTCTAAAGCATTGTATTATGAAAACAGTCATAAAGAAATTTTCCCTGGCTAGATCTATGAAAAATACGTGCTGTATAATGTGTTTGGGAATCTATAGTTTGACTGTAGATAACAAACATTATAACAAATGATAGTGAACATGATTGCCTTCCCTTCCCCTGTGCCCTTAGCAGCCAATACACTATTTAGATAGATGAGGTGTAACGTCACAGCTGAAGTCTTAATCTTGCATACAGAGACACATGGTTCATGCTTTGCCATGGTCGTTCATCTTCTGAATGGTCATCCTGGCAAAGTAATTATCTCGCTTCAGAAAAGTGGAGTAATATCTATATTTGAGTGTGTAATAACTAGAATTTTTAGGCATTTGCTGGCTTGGATAACCGTTTTAAATTGCTATGTTCTACAATAATGACATAGAAACAGCCATATGTCTCGCTGATAAGGGTATAGTTTGTAAGCTGCACTGTTAAGCTAAAAAAGTTAATCTTGACTTTAGCTAAAAATAAATTTTCAGAGTGACTGAATGGTGGAAGTATAGTGGGAACATGGCACCTAGCTGTACCCAAAAATTAATGGAAGGTCTAAAATGCTTCAGGATCCTCTAGTCTTAAGCATCATACAGATCCCCTTTCTCTTTTTCCTACAAAACACATTCCCAGTGTCTGGCTTCACTTTTATGAACTAAGGTTAGATAAATGGGAAACAAAGGCTGCCTTGGTTCCCTGCCCATGAAGTTTGAAGAGGCTCCATATTGCAAGCAGCAGCCTGGTCATTCCCAATTTATTCTATTCAAGCCTCTGTTTCCCTTTAATACAACTGCGTTTTTCTATAATGTTAAAGGGTTTATTCACCTTTTGTAATATGTTTCATGTTACATCCATATTTAAGGTGTAACGTATAATATGTTACAGATACACCGGCCCCCGTCTAATCTTAAAAAAAAGTGCTGTGCGGGGCTCCGTCCGACAGGCCGTGTCATTTATTCACAGTGTTCTGTGAATTTGAAAACTACAAGTACCAACAGCCTTTATGAGGGCGCTGTTGAGTGATTTAGTAGTTCATTGAGTCTACCAGTCAGAGTGTAGCTGCCTGTATCAGAGGTATGGGCAAACAGTATGCAGGATACCCAATCACGTGCAATGAAAATAGAAAAAATATATATATTTTTGCTTGCCCATAATTGGATGATGAAGGTCAGCAGGGCTTCATCTCATTCGCTAAGCTAAAGGAAAATGACCATGCAAAATTATAATTCCCTTGCAAAATAAACAGTCTTTCTACCTTTAGTAAATCAACTGCTTGGGCTTTACTCCTGGGGATTAGGCCTATAATCTTTATTGTATCTTAGACTATGCTTCCTTTTATATAACTACAGTTGTTTATGAAGTGAAGCTGGAGTCTGGGTATATACTCATAAACTATCATGGACTGTTTTTCTTTTATATGTCTGTGTTTTTTTGTAAAGTGACACCAGAGGTCATTCCTATACTCCCGAGGACAAATATAAATGGAAACTGTGTGGAGCTTCAGACCTCTTATTTCACAGGCCCTTATGTATATTTTTCTCTACATTACAGACAAAGCTTACTAGAAAAAGAGAAAGTGGCAGGTGTTGTGACATGCTGTACTATAATACTACCAGGGGTGCTTGAACAGTTGTAGCAATGTATTTTATGAAAGAAAAATCTTCAACCATGTGAATAAAAGGTCACCATTTCAACCGCCACCAGTAGCATTGTTGTTTGTCCCAACCCCTGCCACTGTTACTCGTGGGATGGCTTGGTCTATATGTAAACATGGAGAGAAATATAAAGAGTAACATCCCTATATAATTACCAGAATACAATATCTTTCCCATTAGTACTACTTTAAATTGTGAGTTGCACAATTTGGTGAACATGTTTCTATGTGTCTAGCTTTGTACACCTACGGGAGAGAGATTGCAATGCAATGCAGTATTACTGATTGGCTGAGCATTGAAATAATATAATAATACTGTGGATATTTATTTTCTTTACTTCTAAGATTATTTTTTCTTTTACTAATAGCACAGGTGAACATAGACTGCAAGGATGGATTGAATCAGATTGTTCTTTTGACCACCATTCTCGTGGATACTATACAGGTAGAGACTTCTGATGATAATCACTCCAGGATAAGCTGGGGTCATTGGAGGTCTCACCTTGCATGTATAAGACGATCCCTGTGTGATGGCATTATCCCTTTCCAAACATTGAGTCATTACTGCACCAGGGCTTGCTAATGGGTAGATGTATTTCTGATATAATAGAAATGTATATTTAGACACTGCAAACCATATTTCCATATTAACATAATCAAATTGCAAAGTGAAAAATCTGAAGCACAGTTCTGAATAAATAAGTCTGTTTTTATTTTAAGATGCAGTAAAAGATGAATATAACCTTCACTCTGTATTCTATTAAAGTAGCTCAGATGCATATAGTTTATTTTATGACTTATAGTCAGCTCATAAATAGCACAAAATTTAAACATTTCTTCTTCCCATAATCCATTTTTCTGCTTACAATGTGCCTTTAAGTTTGCTAGGGAATTTAAACAAATTCCTAAGTATAGCCACAGATCAATGTCCCTGCTTGTACATCATTGCCCTTTCATCTTCTGAGTGTATCTAATAGTGTGTCTGTGTTGGCCCAGCTACTCCACCACTCCTCTCACCTTCTTTCACAACCTTCTCTGTAGCTTCTTGGGTAACAAATCTTTGTCTGCTGGCACTGATGGCAGTGTGCAGCAGCAATCTTAGGCTCTTTGAACACAGGGGGGGGGGGGGGGGCGTGTACAGGTAAATAATATGCATAAATTATGTTAAAGGAGATATAAGGGGTTAAAAATAAAGCAAACAAACATACTCACCTCCATGTTGCAGCTGTCCCCCAGTGACTCTAAGCCAGAGAACTGAGCTATCACATGACTGCTGTGCTGACTGTCAGCACTCACAGAAGCACTGGGCAGGAGAGAGGGTGGGAGCTGCTGGCCTGGGCTCTCAGACAAGTCTTAAGAGGCTGAATCAGCTGCGTATTAGGCATCTGGGTAGATACTGACATTATTTGTGGGATCCTTTCACAAACAGTGGTTCTGTGATTATGTTGGGTTATTCTGGGTAACAGGAGAGCACAGGTAAGTGCACTCCTGTGACCCAAAAGAGAAGTATGACCAAAAAAGCTTGCGCCATACTTCCCTTTTACACAAATAATGTTATGGGAGTCCTTTTGTTGAAAGAAATGGTCTTACAATAGGATTCCTTTAATGTGATATGCCAACACGAGACCAGTTCTAATACCTACTGTACCTACCATACCTACCCTATATGTTCATTGTAATGGAACAACCTTTCACTTATGCAACATTACATCTCAGAAAAGTGAGCATTGCTGCAGTGTAAGTTTGGAACACTGACAAATTTCCTTCCATTTTGATTTCTTAAGAAACATAGCTTATCTGTGCCTCCCCAAGTTTCTGCTAGTTTAGAGTAGGTAAATAAACATGTAGGTATTATTCTATGAAATATAAATGACACCAGTGCTGATGACATGATGCTATACTTCACTCTTAACCTCCCTAAAGGTTGCTAAAAGTGGTACATTGTTTTGCATGGAAATATGTTGTTTTAGATTTTAGGACTGTAATTCTTAGGAATAACTCACTTAAATCTGTCCAAACAAGAGTCTAGTAGACATCTTGGGTATGGTAAAGTTTGAAACACGAAATCATAAATTATAATAATAATACATTTAATCAATTTCTTCATTGTTTTCGAAGTGGAGATATTTCATTATGAGGGAGAAGCTGTACTCTGACATGACCGTGCCAAAGAATGGAGTGGCAAGTAAAGTATTTATTGTCCAATAACACTTCTTCAGGGGTTTCCCCACCACTCCCTGAAGAATTATTAGTCCCAGAAATTTCCAAATGTCATCTTTGGTCAGTGGTTCCCACTTTCTGCATCTTGCAAACTTCCGACGTGTAGCCAATTGTTGCTCTTTGTACCGGTTTGTCTCGGTAACTATTTTTTCAATAATCTAATCAGTCAAAAATAATTGTAGGTATGCCAAGGGTTAACGTCAACTTTCATACCAGGTGCTCCAGTAAATGGGAATCTTGGGGGCGCTGCCTGATCCATACCGCAGTCAATAGAGCACCAAGTCCGCACATTGCTGAGCTCAATCGCAGAATCATCGCTGTTGTCACTTTTAGTACCTGATGACGAATTTTCCTACGAGTCACTATAGCTCAGTTCTTCAAATATTTCCAATTCACCATCGCTGTTTTCCAGTTCGTCCAAAAGCGTTTTTGAGCTAAAAGAATGCTTTTTGGATGCCATGGACGTTATCAATTTTCCAGTCACAAAGTACCGCAAAAAGTACAGGCAGGGCACTGGAAAAGTCACTAGGTGAAACAGCATGATACAAAATTGTAATCCTAACAGATTACACTGTATCATACAATTTTTTTTTTTAATCTCCCGCTGGTTCCTCCCCCCTGCGACGCGGCGCTCGCAGGGAAGGGAACCAGAAGAAGGTGCTGGCATCGTCTGAACACACAGCGAGAGGACAGCGGGAGGATGGCTGGAGGAAGGCTGGGGTGGATGGCGGGGGATTGCAGGGGAAGGTGAGTATCATTCTGGGGTAATCCCGGGTGTGGCTCGGGGTTACCGCTTTTGGCACTGAATATTAACCCTGAGCCACACTCGGGAATACCACTAGGAAGGTTAAAGTCTTAAGGAGAAGAGGCAAGGGCAATAGTCACTTTTGCAAATGAAAGGAGTGTCTGTAACTGTTCATTGTAAAAAGAATTAGACTCCCCTGATGATCATGTGACCATGGCATCTGGTGAAAAAAATTTAGCTGTTAGAGTTAATACTTAAAAAATAAAAAAGATAAAGTCATAAAGACCTGGGGCAGATGATTCCAAATATGCTTTTTGTAAATTCACATACAGGTAAGCTTTAATAAATGTCTGGGTGTTTGCATATACCATTTATACTGAATATTAAGGTACCAAATTAAAAAAATGTAATTCAGATATAATCCTCCTGATAATTGAAATCACATTTAAAGTTATTTTTTCTATGAAGTTTAGGCAAAAATAAGATTTTGGTGAAATTATGGCAATGGAGATGAAACTGGGTGATTTTGGGGTGGGCTTTAAATTACTTCTTGGGGTTAAAAAAGCTTATTTTGATTATCCTGGACAATCTCAAAATGGACCCCTAATATTTTCCATGTTAAAAAAAAAAAAAACTCAGACAGTATCAGTACACAAATATTAAAAAGCACAAAAAGGTAAAGAAAGCACAATTACAAAGAACTCTAAATTAAGTAAACTGCACTAAATATACCCCTCCCCCCAAAAAAATGTAATTCAAGAAGCTCAAAAAGCGATATTAAGATTTTCTTCTTTTTTTTTTTTTGCTAAATTTTACCAAAATCTGTTCACTCAACCCGATTCACAGGGATATGTGCTTTCCCTGCTGGATTCCTTTATTAGGAATTGAATCACAAAACTGCTATATCTTTTGGTATCTTATGATGCGAAACACTTGGATTTCTAAGTCCCTGAAGTCTTGTATACAGATTGATGTGGATTTATCAAATTGTCTTAGAGATGGAAGAAGCTATTCTTGATGCCTACAGCAGGCAATCTTCCATTCATTCTTACGCTGAACTAGTAAAATAAAGAAACCAATAAGTAATGGTGAATTTGATGGCTTGTTATAGAGACAAAACAATAATTCGGTATCAGGACTAATAAAGCAGAATATACTTCTTTGGGGTGACAGTTAATGACCTTGCAAACATTTAGCCTTTGTCAAGTGGAAAGTTCACAGCTAATCTTAGAAAGTATTTTTAACAGAAAAAATTGTTTATGCTTGGAATAGATTTTCAGTAGTGAGTCAGTCAACAGTAAATGGTTTCAAACATGCTTGGGGAAAACTAAGTTCTATAAAATAAAAAAAAGAAAGGGTGCCGACTTGATACTCCACTTGGTCTTTCTTCTGCTGTCACTTTTCTATTTTTCTAACTCATAACTGTTCTTGTTTTATATAAGTTGGGGTACCAAAAAAGACTGGAGATTTATACATCATATAATATCCCAATATTTAAAGCCTAAATCAAATCAAAATACGAATTAGTACAGATATTTTTTCGTAAACAAAAAAAAAGTCAAATGTATTTTAAGTGCTTCTAGTACATGTACCAGATTTGATGGCAGCCTCTTCTAATTAGTTGGCTCAATAAAGTGGCAAAATTTGTTTTTTTTTTTTTGATTTATAGTGGAGATGCACCCAAAGCTCTTTTTGTGTTTCTGGGTCCCAGGTTTGTATTCCCTTGTATGGTAAAATTGAAACTGAGAGAGAGAGGACTACCACTAGAGGCCAAGCAGGGTCTGCTACATGCACATGTCTACCAGATAAGGTGCTGCTCGCAGAAGGAGAAAAAAAGGGGATGAGCTCCTAAAGCCCCGTACACACGAGAAGATTATCGAACGATCTGTCATCCGTTTTTTGTGGCATGCTAGTCTGATGTGGAAAGTGAAGAGGTTATTTTCATACGAATTTTCCCGTACGACAGAATTCACCTTCAGAAGTGATGTCATGTGTTGGATTGCTTTGTATGTGTTCTTTCGTCTCTGAGCATGCCTAGTCTTACTCTTAAGATTTTTTTCTGTCAAAATCTGTACTAATGAGACGAAAATCGGATGTTATATTACGGACAACAAAAATTTTATAGCCTGCACATCAGGATTTTGTGAGCCGAAAAGTCGGAGTTGGCTGTCGAAAGCACCATACTAACAATCCGAAAATCGGCAGATCGGTCGTCGGACGAATTTTCCCTTCAGATTTTCTTATCGTGTGTACGGGCCTTAAGTCTTCCGCATCCTCATTGTCCAATTGCAAGCTGGAGCCACAGACGTGAATAAGATGTATTGCTTAATTGCAGAAAAGAAAAGCGAGAACACAATCCTGGCTGTGCTTGAAATACAGGACTGGATGGCTTGAAATACAAAACATCTGGCAGGCAAAAACAGCTTCCATATAAGTATTCCAGCTGTATATTTAGCTATTTGCCTGTTTAACTTCAATAAGCAGATGCAACTGAATTTGTTTTTTAAATATATATGAATTAATTACTGTTTTCAGCTTCAACGTGGTTATAGGAAAGCTGTGTCACATTACAATCTGTATCTAAAAATATGTGTTAGGCGATGCAGTTTGGGACTGTGGATATGAAATGCATATTTTAACCGTAAATCCTAAATATCCCACTTTGGCCATTAGAAATGTGTCACAGCTGTGTATGCTGAATATAAAATGAACTGGAAATACGATGGCGTCCAGCCCACTGTGGAAACTAATAGAGCTAAGAGACTTTTTCTTTAATTTATACTGAGGCCTTTCAATGAACTAATATGGGAAAAAGCTTCTGAAGGGGTTAAAATAAATGTTGCAAATTATTCAGCTTGTCTCGTGTAATAGATTAAAATGACAAATTGCATTTCTTGTCAGCTATGTGTCATTATTAAAAGCATTTAAAATGATAATGGTGTCTCTGACATGAATATAAAATTCACATATAATGTGGCATTTGGAAGCATTTTTTTCAGGTACCAACGGTTGTTCTTTTAAGACAAGTCTATTTTTTTTGGGTGGTGGTATAACATACATGTAACAGATATGCCAATAGTGTCATTGTGGACCTAAATGTCCCTATATTTCTAATAATAATAATTTAAAGTAGAGCTATAGGCAAAACTCTTTTATTTTGGATAGAGTAAGAGATGGTTATACCCCTGTCAGATTTATTTCTGCCATCTATGTCCCATTGCAGAGATTTTTCTTCACTTCCTGTGCCATAGCCAAAATGGAAGTGAGAGGAAACTCCTGCAAATTAAGGGAATTCCTTGGGTACCCCCAGGTCACCAGAATTAGTGTCCGCACGGGAAGATTTCCCCTCTATTACTTTTCTCGGGACAACCTAAAATTTGGAATTTTCTTTTACTTTCACTTTCAATGTTAAAGGTAAACATGACAAATAGAGAGGGTGAATCTTTCTAATGGGGGCAAAGACAGCAATAAAAACCATTCATCCCTCTCCACTCTATCCAAAACTAAAAAAAAGTTTTGCCTTTAGTTATACTAAATGCCACCCTCCACTCCATTTATTACCCCCTCCTTTTCCATTAGCGTACCCCCTACCCATGATACCTTTATTTTTTATTTTATTTATTTAATATATACCATTTTGTT
>NC_138769.1:661844407-662019407 GCF_965119305.1 Pelophylax lessonae
CATTCACAAGAATTACATGCTTTCAGCACCTAAAATAATGGTACCGCTTTCAGCACCTAAAATCCAAAAGAATCATACCGCCAGGGAGGTTAAGTGAGGAAAAAAGATAAAAAAAAAAAACCCCATGAGTGATCAGATGCATCAATTATGCAAAATACTCATTAAGTGATAAATAAAGAAAAAAAAAAAGAAAAATTCCACACGTGTTCCAAAATTTCAATTGTGTAGTAATAACTTACGTGATGTTACACAAAAGAGAAAAAAAAATATATATATATAATATAACCTCTATGAGCACCCCACACATGTAGCTTCCCATCATATTAAATGTTACAACCAAAATTATATTGTGTGTCTTAAACCCAAGTGCATCCTACAACTATTCCCTATGCAGTTGGAGAAACCTCGGGGGGAGGAAAAAAAAAAAAAGACAATTGCTTTCCCTATTGGGTTTCCCCTTACATCCTATCTCTTATGGGAGGGGGGTTGTGCTGAGCAATATCTATCATAGCGAGACATGGGGAGCCAGCCCCTCCATCTCCTGTTGATATACATCAGTTCCTGTATAATGCATCCATGGTAGCCATAGTATTCTAGTCTGTTCCTCCGTACCCCTCAATGCGGCAGTCAATTCTTCCATTTTATGGATCTCATTAACCTTTGAATACCAAAGCTTAATTGGTAGTGGCATATTTTGCCTCCAAAATACCGGTATACATGCTTTTGCGGCATTGAGGAGTCGGAGTGTCAACGACTTTCTATACGTCTTAACTGAATTCGATGTCAGATGGAGCAGACATAATGCAGGGTCGTCCAGTACCTTCACATTAGTCAGTTGTTTAATGATTGAGGCAACCTTTATCCAAAAAGGCCGCAGAAGGGAGCACTCCCAAAAAATATGTAACATGGTGCCCTCCTTCAATCTACAGCGCCAACACTTATCTGAACCTCTCGCATCCATTTTATTTAGTACTACTGGAACCCTATACCATCTGGTCAGAATTTTATATCCTGTTTCCTGTATTTTACTATCTAATGAGGATTTGTGTACCAAGCTCAATATCTTATTTATTTTTTCCGGTGTCAATGTAATCATAAGATCCCGCTCCCACTTTCGTAAAAATGTCAAATACTGTTCTACCGGGTCCTCTAATAACATAGTATAAAACCGAGATATTAAGTGACTAGGCGCTTCTCCTGATAAACATAAGGTTTCAAATTGAGTCGGATCTCGTGGTATATAGCCTTTTTGCTGGAATGACCAGATAAAGTGTCGCAATTGGTAGATACTAAAATAATCTAATGACACTCCAGGCCATGCCTTAATCTCCTCTTGAGAAGGCATATGGCCTTGTTGCCATACATCACACACACGTATTCTTCCCAATTGCACCAACTTACGTATCCTGGCATTCGTACGGCCGGGGGGAAAATCCAGATTGCCCAAGATAGGCGTTAAAGGCGAGGGATAGGGTGCTATCTTAGGATGGATTTGCATTCGTCGGGATTCTCTCAGCATTACCCCCACTGTTGGGTGTGGCCATATTGCATCCGTAGGTGCAGAGACCGACCATGGGGCCGGCGGGGTTGGCTGTCCGGCCTCTTCTACCTCTATCCCAACCCAGCGTTTAGTGGCTCGGCTGCAGTGCCAATCGACCACTCTTACTAAGTGTATGGCCCTATAATACCGAAGAATATCAGGTAGTCCGACTCCTCCTCTTTCCTTGGGCAGAAATAAGCTCTGTAGCCTGATCCTAGGTGATTTGGTTGACAATATAAATTTTCGAAACAAAACGTTAATTTGATGAAAAAATTAAGAGGGGATGGCAAATGGTAGAGCCTGTAGCCTGTACAGTATCCTAGGAAGTACATTCATTTTAATTACACTACACCGACCAAACCATGTTAAGGCCAAGGGTTGCCACGTGTGTAGATCGGCCTTAATTTTCCCCACTAATGTAAGGTGATTCCTTCTATATAAATCTAGTGGGTCTGGTGTAATTTGTACCCCCAGGTAATCCAGTGAGCCATTAGCCCACTGGAACGAGAAGGACCTTCGCAAACAGAGTTCTTCCTGGGAAGATATGGATATATTCAGAGCCGCCAATTTTTTTAAATTAATCTTAAAGTTAGATAGATTACCATATACTTGCAGGGCGTCTAAGATATTAGGTAATAGATGGATAGGTGGCGAAAAACATAAGGTCGTCCGCAAAAGCAGCCACCTTATGTTGATCGTCACCATGCGACACCCCCATAACATCATGGGACTTACGTATCCAGCACAGCAGTGGTTCAAGACTTAAAATGAATATAAGAGGAGACAACGGACAACCCTGGCATGTACCATTAGAAATTGAAAAATAGTCTGATCTCCACTCATTCACCCACACAGCAGCCGACGGTGCAGAATAGAGAGCCAATATATATTGCTGAATTTGGGGGCCCAATCCAATATATGACAGGATGGCCCGTATAAAACGCCAGGCCACCCTGTCAAAGGCTTTCTCAGCATCAGTCAACAGTAATACCAATTTGCTCTGTGTAGTTCTGGCTGAGTGTATAAGATCTATTACACGTGTCGTGTTATCACGTGCCTCCCGGGACTGCACAAAGCCCACCTGATCTACATGTATCAAGTGGTGAATATGGGGCATGAGGCGATTTGCAAGGATCTTCGAATATAGTTCAGTATCAGAATTTATGAGGGATATGGGTCGATAATTTCCACATACCAGGGGATCTTTCCCTTCTTTATGTATATTAAGGTAATATGAGCCCTTAACGAGTCAATTGGTAGAGCTGAGCCGTTCCGTACTGCATTGAAATGTGCTAATAGAGGCTGTTTAAGACACACACTAAATTTCTGATAGTAAGATAGGGGAAACCCATCAGGGCCAGGCGCTTTATGTGATTTAGATTGTGTAAGGGCTAGCATCAATTCCTCTTCCGTAATTTCCCCCTCAAGTTTTAATGCTTGTTCCTCAGATATAGTAGGCATACCAGAATCACCTAAGTATGTCTCTATTTGTTCTGCTTTTTTAAGGAGGGGTATTTTTTGCCCAGAGTTATGTAAAGTATACAAAGAATGGTAAAAGGAACGAAACTCATCTGCAATATCCTTAGAAGTATGTACTATTCCTCCTCCCTCTCTCTAGATTCATGATATATATGTTCGACGTCTCAGTCCTTTTAATACCCGAGCCAACATCACCCTGGTTTGTTTGAGTAATAATGCCTTCTGGTCCACATTATGCTTCGTATCGTCTTTTGAAAGAGGGTGCGATTAAGCTCCTCTCTAGCACACGTGAACGGAGCCAAATGCACCTCTGCTAAGGTTCTCTTATGGAGCTTACTGAGAGAATCTATTTTGAAAAGAAGATCTCTTACAACCGATTCTTGTTCTCTTTTACGTTGTGTAGCAATCCGAACACATACCCCTCGTATTACACATTTATGTGCCTCCCAGGCAACTGATGGTGATATAGATTCATCGTTATTTTCCCGGAAATAATTAACCATTGATTCGTCCACCTCTGTTACCGCCTCTGGGATTTGTAGAAGAGATTTCGTTTAGACACCAGGACGCAGGTCTAGGGGGTCTCGCCTCCCGTTCTAAAGTCATATGTACAGGTGAATGATCTCAAATGGAAAAATCATCTGTATCAGACGAAGAGACCAAAGGCAGATCAGACTGTGTTATAAGGATTCGATCAATTCGAATATAGGCGCCATGGATTGAGGAGTAATATGTATAATTTCTCTCTCTAGGATGCATCAATCTCCATGGATCAGTTAGCTCCAATAACGAAATTTCTCGTTGTAACCTCCGTAGTCGGGCATATGAGATACTTGAGGTTCTCCTAGAGGCATCCAGTAATGACATAGTAGGGACATAGTTAAAATCCCCCCTCATCACAAGATGCCCCTCACGGAAACTCAATATAGCCGGTATCAATTGCTGTAGAAACACCAAGTGGTCTGAATTAGGGAAATATACATTCAATAGTTTTACGTCTGTACTCCCCTTTGACCATTAGGTATCTACCAATAGGGTCAACTAATTCCTCTTTGTAAATCCAAGGCATAGATTTAGAAATAAGGGTACTTACCCCCTTGGATTTAGAAATAGGGGATGGAGCATGGTAAGACCACGGAAAATTCTTATACAATTTGGGTAGGCACTCTTTACGGAAATATGTCTCTAGTTTTTGATCACTTAATAGACAAACACGTTTTTGTGGGGTAGACAGCCCTCTAAAATTATATGTAGTAATCTTACAATCTGTAGTTGCTCGTGGCAACATAGCAACCTTGGATGCCATCCCCCGTCCCTTAGGGCAGCAAAAAAACAAAGGGCCCCCAAAAAGAGGCAGAAATCCCTATAAATTGGTTAATCCTTAACCATGCTCAACCAGGCGCCTACCTGATGTAGAGAAATGTGGTTGCAATAACCCCCGGAGGATAGATAGAAACCCCCCCCCCCAAATTATGGATATAACTATATATATATATATATATATATATATATATATATATATAAAAGGAAAAACAACAATGAGTCTATCCACAAAGAGAGAAAATAGAAAAGACAAAAAAAAAAGGTTCTGGGAGACATCATTGGTATATACCAGCCTCTCATAATTATTGCGGTCAAATCCTGCCAAAAAAAAAAGAAAAAAACTGGCAGGCATATTTGATCGCATATATACCTCTATCCCTCCTTCATCCTCCCCTGCCCTTAACCCATTCCCCCTCCATCTGTCTTCCCCATCCCCTCGTTTTAAAATATATGCCCATCTCCCTAATATCCAGAGAAATGGGATCACCTTAGGCTGGCCATACATGTTCAACCTCTGTTGCACAATCCTCTGCTAGATCTACCACAAACCACACGACGTGAGGCCAAAGCCAAACAACACATTCGCCTGCATCCAATTAGGCAGGCCCTCGCACTACACACCTGAAGGCAAAAAAAAAAGAAAAAAAGAAAAAAATTGGACAGAAAATTGCATGAAAATTGTATCATGTATTGCCAGCCTTACTCAAATAGGGGAGACAATGGATTTTTAGCAGTTTGTCTCTAGGGTATCTATGTGAATGTCCATCATACAAACATATGTGTTTTTTTTACGTCCTAACTGGACTAATTGGTTTCTTCTGTGACTGACTTGCTGCGTTTTCTCCGACGTCGGTAGGGCCGATTTAATCTCGTATCCCATATACCTTGATCACCTAATATTTCAAGCCAATCCATTATAGGGATAGGAAAAGTCTCCAAAAAAAAATAAAAAGATCCGGGAGTTGATCGGGCCATTTCAAATTAAACAACCTTCCATTTTTCTGTACCACCAGATGGAATGGGTGACCCCAATGATATGTCCCCCCAGTATTTCATATAACCTCCAAGAGAGGTTTCAACATGGACCTCATCCTAAGCATATTACGAGACAGATCTGGTAGCAGTTTTATAGGTATGCCTTCAAATTCAATCAGGCACCTTGTCCACGCTCTTCTCATAATATCCTCTTTAAGGGAGTATAACTGAATCTTAATCAAGACATCAGATGAGAGGTCTGGGCCCAACTTACATGGGGGTTTAACCCTATGAGCTCTATCAATTTCAATATTTTCAGTGGGGGGTCGTCCCAGCACCCCATTCAAGATCTTTATCACAGTAAACTTTAACTCCGGGCCCCCTATAGTTTCTGGTAGGCCGCGTAGCCGTATGTTGCTCCTACGGTTGCGATTCTCTGTATCATCTAATTGGAGTTGCATTATCACCAATTGTTTTTGAAAGCATGACTGTAAGTCCTCTAATTCAGAGATTTTAGAGACCTGTATAGAATGAGCTGCTTCTATAGCACTGACCCTAGTGTCTGTTAATTCAATTTTCTGTTTGAGCGATATCATTTCAGTTTTAATGTCACTCACGATTGAAGCAGCCATCTCGCTGATATCCTGTTTAGTTGGAATCTGTGCTTTGAAGTCTTGCCAAGCTGCCTCGGGCGGGGGTTGGAGTTGCTGGTGTTGTATGGCCATCTCGCAGTCTCCTGCATGGGCCATCTTTTCTGGGGTGTCCGGGTGGGGAGGGCTCCTTTCTGTTATAGGATTGTCCGCCGCCTGATTCAAACCTCCTTTAGCATTTTTTTTCAGCGCTGCTGAGCCCAATGGAGCTGTTGGACGCATCTGCGCCATCTTTGGTCCCACAAAGCCCTGTGGACGCTGAAGAAAATAGGACATTATGTCCGGCCGTCTACCGCTTGCTAGAGCCTGTTCAATGCTGTCAGCTGCAGACATGTGGACAGGTGGAGGGAGGAGGTTCAGACACTGGCTTCAGAGGCTGGAACAGCTCACCAGATCACGGGGCTCCCATACTGTGTGTCCTCACGGCTCCATTGCTAGACCACACCCTCCTGTGTAAATAGAAGATCTTTACCAGCTTTAAAACTATTTAAGATATATTTTTTTTTTACACACAAAGCAAGTGTAGTAAACAGTTACTACTTAAATGTGCCCCTGATTTTTCTTCAAACTTAAATAATGATAATTATATTGAAAGGTAAAATCATAGCACGTTTAATCTATTAAAAAAAACCTGTAATAGGAGAAATGAGTAGGTTACTTCTGGCTTTTTCCTGAAAATGCTATTTGCCCTGATCAGTATACTTGTCCTAATCAATTACTCAGAATGTATTGAAGCCATAACATCAGGTTGACAGCTAGGCAGCTAACATACTCTCATGGAAATTACTAGTACCAGCTTATATATTTTGCTAATAACAACACATTTATATAGTATTTTGGTGGATTAGTACACCATGCCAAAATCCTGCAATTGCCCTTGCTTAATTTGCTTGTTAGTAAAAAAAATTAGAGAAGAGCATTGCACAATGCTGAATACTGTGATTTGTAAAGGTGTATTGTTGTGTCAAAGATTGCCCAAACTTGTGATTTCAGGCATTTAAATCTACATTGCAGATAATCCATACTTTCTGGAAGACTATAGAAACATGTAAAGTGTTCCTGTGATAAGGGTAAAATGTTCTTTCTTTATAGCTTGACTAAAAAAAGAAGGAAAGGCGAGACTAACTCCTTTCTGAAGACGGTATAGATGTAGGTAACTGCTATTACCTCATTACATAGTTACAAAGTTATTTGGGATAAAAAAAAGACACACATACGGCTAGTTCAACCAATGGAAAAAAATAATAGAAAACCTCCATATACAGAACCTTATACCCACAGTTGTTCAAGAAGTAGGCAAAAACAAACCCAATAAAGCATTGTCAAATTTGCTCCAATGGTGGAAGCAAAATACATTCCTGATCTCCCAAAAGGCAATCAGATATTGCCTGGATCAACAATCCCTGGTGTTACCTATAAAAACAAACTACTGAGCTAGCCAGAACTTTGCTACAGCCTTTCTAACGTCTTTAACTTTCACATCAAACCGATATTGAAGTTTGGGTCTTGCAGACTCTGGGATCCTAATCCATTTGCTACAACTCTACAGTAAATTAACATTGATCCTGTGTGGGGAGGACATATTAAAATTCCTTTTTACTTGTGCATTTCCACATTCCGTTGGAGAACCTAGTTTGTTTTATTTTTTAAAGGAGTAAAGCATGTGCACATTACAAAGTTATTTTTAACATATCTTAAGTGGTGAAAAATCACTTTGCAAACAACACCCAATCATGTGCACTTTTAGGGTATTCCTTGCAAAGTGAATTTTCACTTTGTGTAACATTATTCATTGAACATGCTCTAATCTTTGCTGTTTCTGGTTGACCTGAGTTGGTTGCTGATCATGTGATCACCAGAATTAACCAATATTTTATGGATAAATAAAGAGTAAAAAAAAAGGCCTGAACTTGTTACTACAAAGTTTGGACATTTAGTCATGGGACCTTTTTTGAAGAGGAAGATAAGAGTTTGGAGATTGGTCGATCCGCCAAGCCTTTCTCAACTTTTTACTCTAGACAAACCCTTGAAAAAATGTAACCCCCTGCAAAAACAAATTAATTTAAGATCAGTGAAAAAATGTCCCCCTACAGTGGTAGATAGAATTCCATACATCCAGACCACTAAAATGATCACTGGTTTTATGCAGCTGGCTTTGCACATTGGCATTGGCCCAACAAGTCAGCTGCAGCTCAAGGAACCCATAGCTACCCCTCACCAAACCGTTGGATTCCACAGAACCCTAGTTGAGAATGCCAAGTCTTAACATATGGTTAGCACTGTAGAGCACCAGGAGGTATATTCTCTAAATATCTAAACTCAAGAACCTTTTTACCTTTACTTACAAAACCTGATGGTCCTACCAGTTACACACTTTCTTGTCCTAAGGTGACATTTACCGTTCTATATCTATGGAGGAGCAGATTTGTTATCATAAACTGCTTTCCTGATTTGGTCTACAAACAACTCTTCTACATATTTTGATAAAATAGAGTGAGGGTGTTCTGTAGATTACAGAAGAGAACTAGAATGGATAACATTGTCTTGTTTCAGTTAAAAGCAAAGGACACTGAATTTCTGGCCAGGTCAACAATTATTTTTCAAAAAAACAAATACGCCTAAGAAAGCTAATGCAGCTACTGCAAATTATAAACTGCAATATATAATTTGTTCATGGATTTGGATTTACTGAAAGGTCAGTATTTAGGCCTCTTTGTCTCTCTTTATTTATACATGTCCACAAACCTGCTAAAACATCTTTAATTTAAAATCTAATTACAGATCTACTTTAAGATTACTGTGGTTGACAGTCACCAAGGCAGCATTTCAGGGTTGTATACAGCCTTTGGGCTACCAGTTTTATATATCTGAGATAGATCACACATACAACATTTTAAAACAATACAGATTTATTTTTTAATCTGGATATTAAAGATAATCATTTGTAATGTTGCATCTGACCCTCAAAGGAAATTGAGCATTACACTGTAAAATGTATCTGATGCTTACAGACTTTGAGAAAACATATTGTTAATTTATATTATTTTGAAATACTAAATGTCAAGGTGCATTTAGCGATATGAAAAAAAACACTGGTCCATAGTAGTCAATCTGGAATAATCTTTTATTATTCTAATTGCTGTAAACTCAATGATTAGATTTGGTTGGTCCGAAATGTTTACCAGGCATTTGCACAGTGTAATTTCCGTTTGTATTGTCCTAATGAATAAAACAATCTTAGCATAGAAAATGACATGCTGGACCTCTGAGTGCAGCAACAGACAAGTAATGCATCATGCATGCCCAGCTAGTCCTTGAATTGGAGGATTTACACTCTCAGGCAAGGGTTGTGTTTAATACACATGAAAATAAGATTTAGAAGTAACTGGACATTTGGCATCACCAGAATCATAAATCTTGAAATCTTCTCTTATCAGCATATCTGTCAATCTTGCTGTTACAGATGGGTGAACCTGTCAAATTCTCTTTTCCTATGCAATTACTATCAAAATGTGTCATTTTGTTGATTCTAGAACCAAATTAAAATTCCTGCTTGCTCCATAATGACATACATTGAACTTATTTAAAAATCACACACTGAGAATGCAATTTACAAAGTAAATTAAACGAGAGAAAAATGTGATTGTTTAAACTAAAAGACCAGCCTGCACAAGCAGCAAAGTTGTATGTGAGTAACAGACACATTTTCAGAAAGCCTATGGTCCAGGCAGTTTAAAGGCATAAAAAAAAAGTGTGTTACTTCTGCTTTTTGTGAAATCATTGAGAATTTTCCTGAATGAGGACTCACTCTTCCATTCTAAATTCCATCCTGCTTCGGCCTATTCTGAGACATCAATGTTGCTAACCAGAAGAGAAGCCACCCAGCACAGGACCAGGAAGATTGCAGAGATCACTGTTGTAGCAGTAACTACTACAATGGTTGTCAGTTTCCACAGCGGTCGCTCAGGTATGACCCAAGACTAACTAATAGGATGCAGTGGCATTACAGAGCTCAATCTGTGCCCAAAACAATGATAAAAATGTGTGTATAACATAAGAAGAAAATAATAATAAAAAATGAATGGTATAAATGACCAATATACAGAGAAATCTACTATGTGGGTAGCCCAAAACTATTTTGGCAAAAATTTGTGAACCCCTTGGAATTACCTAGTTTTCTGCAATAGTTTGTCATAAAATGTGATCTGATCTTTAACCTCCCTGGCGGTCTGATTATGTCCAGATTTCTGTGCTAAAAGTGGTACATTGTTTTTCATAGAAATCTGTTATTTTACATTTTAAAACTCATCTTCCCCTGCTATCCCCTGCCGTCCTCCCCCACCGTCCTCCCCCGCCGTCCTTCCGCTGTCCTTCCGCTGTGTGCTCGGCCGATGCCGGCACCTGTCTTCTGGTTCCCTTCCCTGCGAGCGTTGCGGGGGTGGAACCTGCGGCAAATTCAAAAGTGTAAATACACTAAATTACATGATAGAAAGCTTTGATCCTAGTGGATTACACTGTATCATTCCATTTCAGCACAGGATTGCACCTGGTGACTTTTTCAGGGCCCTGCCTGTGCTTTTCCAGTGCTTTGTACCTGGAAAATAGAGAACAACCATGATGTCCAAAAAGCATTCTTTTTGCGCAAAAGCGCTTTTAGACAAACTGGAAAACAGAGACAGTGACGATTCTGATGTCTCTTTCTGGCTCATCGCTCCATTGGAAATTCTGAAGAATCATTTGATATACTTCCCAAATTCCACAAGCTATGTGCCAGAAAGAGACATCAGAATCGTCGCTGTCGTCACTTTCTGTACCTGATGACGAATTTTCCCACGAATCGCTATCGCTCAGTTCTTCATGTAACTCCGTTTTGCTGTCGCTCTTTTCCAGTTCATCTAAAAGTGCTTTTGCACAAAAAAAAAACGCTTTTTGGACGCCATGGTCGTTCAAAATTTTCCAGGCACAAAGCACTGGAAAAGCACAGGCAGGGCACTGGGAAAGTCACCTGGTGCAATCCTGTGCTGAAATGGTATGATACAGTGTGATCCATTAGGATCACAGCTTTGTATCATGTCATTTAGTGTATTTACATTTTTGAATTTGCCACCGGTTCCACCCCCCTGCATCGCAACGCTCGCAGGGAGGGAACCGGAAGGCAAGTGCCGGCAATCAGCCGTGCACAGAGAGGGAGAGAGTGTGAGGAAACCGGGGAGTACGGCTGGGAGGACGGCGGGGGAGTGCAGGGAAGGTGAGTAACATTGTGGGGTAATCCCGAGTGTGGCTCATGGTTACCGCTTTTGGTACTGAAAGTTAACCCCGAGCCACACTCGGGAATACCGCCAGGGAAATTAAAAGCACACAGCTTACCAACATTAAAGTATGTATGGGGGGGGGGGGCATCATTATTTGGGCTTGCTTTGCTATCTCACAGCCTGAACCACTTGCCATCATCGAGGGGAAAAAGAATTCCCAAGTTTATCAAAAAAACCTACAGGATAGTGTTAGGGTGGCTGTCGCCAGCTAAAGTTTAGTGGAAGTTGGGTGATGCAGCAGGAAAATAACCTTAAGCATTGAAGTAAATCCACCACATGCTGTCTTCAAAAAATAAAATTCGCCTTTTGGAGTGGCCCAATCAGAGCCCAGACCTTAACCCGATAGAGATGCTGTGGAATAATCTCAAGAGAGCCATTCACAACAAACATCCTACAAATGAAGCAGTTTTGTAAAAAGGAAATGGTCAAAAATTCCTTCTGAACATTGTGCAGGTCTTATCCAGAGCTACCGAAAGCGTTTGCTTAAAGTCATTCATTGCTGCCAAAGGAGGTTCAACCAGCTATTAACTCCAATGGGTCACTTGGGTGTGTTCAATAAAGACATGAGAAATTATAATTGTTTGTGTGTTATCAGCTTAAGAATAATGCGTTTATCTATTGTCATGATTTAGATGTTGTACGGATCACATTTTATGGCAAATTACTGCAGAAAACTAGTTCATTCCAAGGGGTTCAGATACTTTTTCCATGAAAAGCGGCATTTAATGCGGAGGTTAATCCTGGAGTCCTGATCAGGTGCTTCGTATTCACAAGCAGCGGTACAGAAACTGGTATAGAAGTGGTGGACCTCCACCCAATGATTACTATGTCCAGAAAGAGATCCTGGTCCATCACTCAACCCGTCCAGCCTACGTCTGGCATTACCCCTGGGAGCATATTTCGAGGAGTACTTCGTATTCGTCAGTCCCTGCTTTCCATCTGCCTGGATAGACATTACAGTGACGCCTCTGATGACTTGTGAGTGCGTACCTTGTTTTAATAAAGGTTTAATTTACTATTTTACTACACTATTGTTGTTGCGCTATGTTCTCCCCTACCCTCTTATTGTACTTAAGGCGCTTTTCCATTGCATGGTACGGCTCGGTTTGGCACTTTTCCACTGCATGGTACCGCATGGTACGTGTTAAAATGGTTTGGTACGGTTTGGTACAGCGGCGCTTTTGCACTACATGGTACGGCTCGGTATGGCTCGCTTAAACAGTACCACCTCGGTTGGGGTTCCAAGCGGGCCGTACCTATACCATATCCCACAATCCTTTGCATGCAGCCTTGATTGTTTACTAGCCACTGATTGGTCAGAGAATCGTTGTAATCCCACCCACTTACTACTTTAGTGGAAAAGCAAACCGAGCCGAGTAGAGCCTATACAGTGCTGAAACGTGCCGACTCGTACCACGCAGTAGAAAAGCAAACTGAGCTGAGCTGGGCCAAGCAGTGCCGAGTGGAGCCGAGCCGGTACTTGCAGTGGAAAAGTGCCATTACATTGATTCAAGCTGGACCAAAATAACTGTGCAAAAATGATCCTCATACTTAGGCTTCAAATATAGAAAAATACCTGTTGATCTTGTCAGAAATCCAGTGAGCTTCTATTTCCCTGTAGTAAACTGACTAATGCTGTCTCTGTTGCATTACAATCTCAAGCAGCGTTGGTAGTCCTGCCTTAGTTCTCCCCTACTATGCTATGGAACTCTACCTATCCATGTCCCTCTCTGTCTCAATCCACATGCATACATTTTTTCTTTCCCAGCAAAACAATGCCGCTTCCTTTACTCCCATGAACCTGCCCACACACTGTGTGTAGGAAAATGACTCTTGGGAGGTGTAGTTCTGGGGGGGGGGGGCATCAATAGGAACTGACCAAGGACACATAACAGCTACCCATGCAAGAATTTTACAATCCTTATGATGATGTAACAGGTAGTATTAAAAGCTGTTTCTTGCTAAGGGAACATGAGGAAATTGAACCTGCAGTAAAAGTGTAATCGGTAGTTTACATAAGATAGCTAGGAAGGAATATATTCTGTTGTGCAGTTCCCAGGAAGTGACAAGGACACTGCATTTCTGCCAAGATCAACAGGTATTTTAGAAAACTAATGCAGCTACCACATCTAAGGACTTTAGGCTGCAATATATTAAATGTTTGCTCTTGTGTTTAGTTATCCTTTAATATGTATAATGCATAGTCTCTTACACAAGGACATTTAATGGGCAGGTTGATAGTCTAATAATAAACGGCACCGCATCACACACTGACATATGAATACCTTACATCTATGCCAGGAATTGTATTGCCTAAGAATGGCCATTTCAAGTTATTATGATATATAGCAGTTTCTATAAAACCATACAATTAAAGGTCTATTTCACAGCATAATTTATTATATTGATAGTCCATCCATGATTACATAATTGGCCTATGTCTTCACAGAGAATATTAGACCTGTTATGTCAACACTTAATTAGTGGTGAAATATTGTGTTGTTTTATTGACAGCATTACAATTAGAGTCACATTTTCAAACCTGGTATCCCTTGATAAAAATGGATTGATATGCAATGATTGCCACATTTTTCTTTTCCTCTTGCATAGGGTGAGATAAATAATGACAGATATTTTGTCGGTTTAACACATGGAATACACTCTGTTCTCATTTGGGTACAGATGGCTCAGATACATAACAAATGTGACACAATTACATTCCTAGCATGCTGCAAATTGATATATTTGCAGAGTCCTATAACCAGCCGTGCATCCCTTCCATGCTCAGCCCTGCGGACCTTGATAAAGAGTGTGCTTAGGTTTGTCACGCCATGTGCTCTAACTAGCTGCGATAATAAGATGGTTTTATGTTTTTAAAACAAGCACAGAAAAACTTTAATACCTTGTTTAAAACGACTATATATACTGCTCTATAAAACTTCTACGACTTATCAGTTCCCTTCTTTGTAGGTTCATCTGTCTGTCATCTGTCCTTATCTCCATTCATATGGAAGTGCCTAGCAAAATCCAGCATAGTACTGACATTAAAGAGTTTCAAAATTCAGGAACAAAAATGTAATATGTTTCAGTTTACCAGTATTTAGATGAGTTGGCTACATTCATTTTATTTTTTCAAGCTTTTTTTCTCTTCATTTTCATTTGGTGATTCTGCCAGTAACACAATTGCTTTTTTTGATCATATTTCCTATTCCGCTATTCAATAAAAACCTTTGGGGATCAATTAAATTGCGGGATAGTCTGTGTTGGTACGTGTGAGATCCACCTTTCCAAGTTTTTGGGGTTCATCTCATACTTCTGAAGATTTGAGGGTGCTGCCTGTTCCATACTCCTCCTACTCCTCATTCAGCCTTTTAGGGGTACAAACAATAGTAATTGGGGCCTAGTGTGCTTCTGTACGTGTGAGATACATACAGTTTTTTTGATCATATTTTCTATTCCGCTATTTAATCAAAACCTTTGGGTATAAACAATTAAATTGCGTGATAGTCTGTGTCGGTACGTGTGAGATACACCTTTCCAATTTTTTGGGCGCATCTCATACTGCCGAGGATTTGAGGGTGCTTCAGTCTGCCTCCTGCCTGTTCCGAACTCCTCCTACTCCTCATCCTGCCTTTAGGGTACAAAAAATTGTAATCCGGGCCTAGTTTGTGTTTGTACGTGTGAGATACACCGTATTATAACATTTTTCCTGTTCCGCTATTCAATATACACCCTTTTGGAGTGTAAAAAATTAAATTGCGGGATAGTCTGTATCGGTACATGTGAGATACACCTTTTTAAATTTGTTTGGCGCATCTCCTTCTACCGCCGAGGATTGCAGGGCGCTTCAGTTTGCCTCCTGTTCCCAACTCCTCCTACTCCTCTTCCTCATCCTGCCTTTAGGGTACAAAAAATTGTAATCGGGGCCTAGTCTGTGTTTGTACGTGTGAGATACACCGTATTATAACATTTTTCCTGTTCCGCTATTCAATATACACCCTTTTGGAGTGTAAAAAATTAAATTACGGCATAGTCTGTATCGGTACGTGTGAGCTACACCTTTTAAATTAGTTTGGCGCATCTCCTTCCCCCGCCAAGGATTTCAGGGCGCTTCAGTTTGCCTCCTGTTCCCAACTCCTCCTACTCCTCTTCCTCATCCTCCCTTTAGGGTACAAAAAAATTTAATCGGGCCTAGTCTGTGTTTGTACGTGTGAGATACACCGTTTTTTATCCTATTCCGCTATTCAATATACACCCTTTTGGGGTAAAAAACATTAAATTGCGGCATAGTTTGCATATTTTACTGTGAGATACACCCGTGCGATACTGTTGTTGTTTTGTTCCGCTATTCAATAAACACCTTTCTAGGGCAAGATCTTAAATTACAGAAATATGAGGAGACCGTCAAATAGGGGCCGTGGCCTGGGTCGTGGTGCTGCTGGTAGAGCTCCTGTTGCAAGGAGAGGACATGGTCGATCTGTGCCAGCTACACGCACAAGTGAAACACCTTCCTCAAGTGTGAGTAGGCGACAGAACCTGCATCAGTATTTGGTAGGGCATCATACGCCTCTAGAAGTGATGAGGCCAGAACAAGTAGAGGCGATAGTAGATTGGTTTGCTGCTGACAGTGCCTCCAGTTCCTTCACATTGTCTCCCACCCAGTCTACTGCAGAAAGGTCAGAGTTGGCACCTGCAGCCGATGTCCAACCGTCTTTCACCTCACCCCCTTGCAAATAAGGCAAGCAGTCTGAGCCCCAAGCCATACAGCAGTCTCTTCTTCTTTTTGATGACTCTGTCAGCAGGGTTTCCCAGGGCCATCCACCTAGCCCTGCCCCAGAAGTGGAAGAGATTGAGTGCAGCGATGCCCAACCACTTATTTCTCAAGATGAGTACATGCAAGGAACATCGCAGCACGTCTCCGATGATGACGAAACGCAGGTGCCAACTGCTGCGGCGTTCAGCATTGTGGAGACCGACAAGGAGGGCAGGGGTGAAGACTGGGTGGAAGATGATGTGAAGGACGATGAGGTCCTCGACCCCACATGGAATGAACGTCATGCAGGTGACCTGAGTAGTTTGGAGGAAGAGGCGGTGGTCGCACAGAGCCACCAGCACAGCAGAAGAGGGAGCAGGGTGCAGAAGCGGAGCGGCCGTGCCCTAGACACTATGCCTGCTACTGCCCAACGCAGCAAGGGAACGAGCGCACCAAAGTCAGCTCAAAGGAGTTCTCTAGCGTGGAAGTTCTTTAGAAAATGTGCTGATGACAGGACACGAGTGGTTTGCACCCTGTGCAATCAGAGCCTGAAGCGAGGCATAAACCTTCTCAACCTGAGCACAACCTGCATGATCAGGCATCTAAGTGCAAAGCACGAGCTGCAGTGGAGAAGACACCTTCAAAACCAAGAAACGTCTCTGGCTCATCCTGCTTCCTCTTCTGCTGCAGTCTCGGCCGCTCCAGCCACATCTGTAGTGATACCGGCACCTGCCACCCCGCAAACAGAGGATCTGTCAGCAACACCACCACCTGGGTCACCAACCATCTCCACAATGTCCCGTGGAAGCGTTCAGCTTTCCATCTCCCAAACACTTGAGAGGAAGAGGAAGTACCCCCCTAACCACCCGCAATCCCTGGCCCTGAATGCCAGCATTTCAAAATTCTTGGCCTTTGAAATGCTGTCATTCCGTCTGGTGGAGACGCACAGTTTTAAAAACCTTATGTCGGTGGCTGTCCCACAGTACGTCGTGCCCAGCCGCCACTACTTTTCCAGGCAAGCCATCCCTTCCCTGCACAACCAAGTGGGGGAAAAAATCAGGTGTGCAGTGCGCAACGCCATCTGTGCCAAGGTCCACCTAACTACCGATACGTGGACCAGTAAGCACGGTCAGGGGCGTTATATCTCCCTAACGGCACACTGGGTAAATGCAGTGGCGGATGGGCCTGAGGCGGATAGCAATTTGGCGCATGTCCTTCCACCACCGAGGATTGCAGGGCGCTTCAGTTTGCCTCCTGTTCCTAACTCCTCCTACTCCGCTTCCTCATCCTCTACCGCCTCCTCATCCGGACAGCGTAACACCTTCACCACCAACTTCAGCACGGCCAGGGGTAAACGACAGCAGGCAGTTTTAAAACTTGCCTGTTTGGGGGACAAACCACACACCATGCAGGAGTTGTGGAGGAGCATGGAACAGCAGACAAATGAGTGGTTGCTGCCAGCGAGCCTGAAGCCCGGCCTGGTGGTGTGCGATAACGGGCGAAATCTCATAGCAGCTCTGGGCCTAGCCGGTTTGACGCACATCCCTTGCCTGGCGCATGTGCTGAATTTGGTGGTGCAGAGGTTCCTTAAAAACTACCCCGATATGTCAGAGCTGCTGCAGAAAGTGCGGGCCGTCTGTGCGCACTTTCGGCGTTCTCACCCTGCTGCTGCTCGCCTGTCAGCGCTGCAGCGTAACTTCGGCCTTCCCGCTCACCACCTCATATGTGACGTGCCCACAAGGTGGAACTCCACCTTGCACATGCTGGAAAGACTGTGTGAGCAGCAGCAGGCCATAGTGGAGTTTCAGCTGCAGCACGCACTCGTGAGTCGCTCTGCGGAACAGCACCACTTCACCACCAATAACTGGGCCTCCATGCGAGACCTGTGTGCCTTGTTGCGCTGTTTTGAGTACTCCACCAACATGGCCAGTGCCGATGACGCCGTTCTCAGCTTAACTATCCCACTTCTATGCCTCCTTCGAAAAACAATTCGGGCGATGATGGAAGAGGATGTGGCACAGGATGAGGAGGAGGAGGAGGATGAAGAGGTAACATTTCCAAGGCTTTCAGGGCAGTCATTAGCAAGGGGCTCCGAGGGTGGGTTCCTGCACACACAAACGCCAGGGACACAATTGTCCAGCAGGGGCACAGTTCTGGAGGATGAGGAGGATGAGGAGGAGGAGCTGGAGGAGGAGATGGAAGCATGTTCACAGCAGGGCGGCACCCAGGCCAGCTCATGGCCATCACTGGTGCGTGGCTGGGGGGGATACAGAGGACACGGACGATACACCTCCCACAGAGGACAGCCTTTCGTTGCCTCTGGGCAGCCTGGCACACATGAGCGATTACATGCTGCAGTGTCTCCACAATGACCGCCGAGTTGCCCACATTCTAAATTGTGCTGATTACTGGATGGCCACGCTGCTGGATCCCCGTTACAAGGACAAAGTACCGTCCTTAATTCACTCACTGGAGCGCGATCGCAAGATGCGCGAGTACAAACGCACGCTGGTAGACGCGATGCTGCTGGCATTCCCACCTGACGGCGGGGCCACAGTGGAAGCACAAGGCAGAGGAGGAGGAGGAGGAGGAGGAAGAGGTCGCCAACGCAACCAGGGCACCGCCAGCACTTCAGAAGGCAGGGTTAGCATGGCCGAAATGTGGAAAAGCTTTGTCAGCACACCACAACAAACAGCAGCACCAGCAGCTCATATGGAACGTCTTAGCAGGAGGCAGCATTTTACCAACATGGTGGAGCAGTATGTGTGCACACGCCTACATGTAGTGAATGACGGGTCTGCCCCCTTCAACTTCTGGGTCTCCAAATTGGGCACATGGCCTGAGCTTGCCCTTTACGCCTTGGAGGTGCTGGCGTGCCCTGCAGCCAGTGTATTATCTGAACAGGTATTTAGCACGGCTGGGGGCGTTATAACAGACAAGCGCAGCCGCCTGTCCAGAGACAATGTGGACAAGCTCACGTTCATTAAAATGAACCAGGCAGGGATCCCACTGGACTTTTCCGTACCGTGTGCAGAATAGCGAAGGATACCGACCTTACCCAGCCATTGTTCCATTTTTGCTCTTTCTCACTCTTTTGGGGTGTACCCTCTTTTAAAATTTGTGAAAAGAAGCAGTGTTGGCTACCTCGTCCTCCTCAGGGCCAGATTAACGTAGGGGCTATTGGAGCTGCAGCTCCAGGCCCCGGGTTGGCCATATTCACTTTTACCGCTCTTCTGTCACTTGTAAAAACAGAAGACTTTCTGTCATATGACTTCCTGTTCTGACCTGATGACTCATTGTATATATCGCATCTCCACAGCAACAAGCTCCCGCCCCCTGAGTCCCTCAGCTATAAAACTCCCAGTCTGTCACACAAATCAGCATTGCCTGAGGAAGGAGCACGCATGCTCCGAACGCGAGCACCCCCCTGCCACTATTGGATGTAAGCCTGGATACTGAACGCTGCCAGAACCACAGGAAGTGTCGGACTCCACCGGCACAGCCAGGACCACGGCCGCCACAGTGTACTTCCCGAACATCCCTGCAGTGTTGCAGAAGAACTATTACCATTTGCTGATCAACGATTTCCTCTGTGTGAGTTACTACGTTGTTTTTATGTAATAAATAACCTTTTAATCTACACTGAGGTGGCGCTGCTTTTCTTCTCCTACCCCTTTTTGTCTGTTGCAGAGTCCCTCTAGCTCTGTATGAAGCCTGCAGCCACCTCCACCATCCATCTCCACTAACCCGAGGGATTGAACTATCCTGCATACTTCCTAAAAAGACTAACTACAGCCACAGTTGAAACTTTTTTCATAAGATCGAATGTACTTGACTCTTTCACTGGCGCAGGTCGAACGTTGTGTATATGTACCTGGCTTCTATGCTCGCTTCCCCAGGCAGTTCCCTCAGAACCTCCCCACACAGCACGAAGGCCGGACAAGGAGGGACAGTTGCCGATGCATGGATGTGTTTATGGGCTTCAGAGACAGCATCCCATGTGGAATTAGGCATGCATGGCTGCACCCTTCCTCCTCTGGGTGCATGCCAAGGCACGGCCCTTAAGGCCCTTCAAAATCCTCAGCACCAAGCCCATGATGCTCTTAATCCAGCCCTGGTCCTCCTCCACCGCCGCTTCCACCTACACCGCCCATAGGTGTGTGCAGCCTATTGCATTAGGGTGTGCACCCCAAAGTTTAAATACACATGCATGTGTTTGCCTACATGTACATGGCCCCGATACATTACTCTCCCTGCTGGCAAAGAGAAATAGAGCAGAGCAGGTCCGAGGGAGATCTTTCCCATCTCCTCACTGGCAAACAGAGCGATAATGCTAATGTGCCCTAGGTGATTAGGGTGTGCCCAGGTACACCCGGCACACCCTGTGCGCACGCCTATGACACCGCCACATCCACCACCACCTTAACCTCCCTCCTACTCCATATGGGCCTCGTCCTTCAGAGATGAAGAACATTGTTTTATTTTTCTGTTTTTTTTTTGTTGTTTTAAGTTATTTCCCTATCCACATTTGTTTGCAGAGCACTTGCCATGCTCTTAACTACGTTTTGCTGCCATTTGCAGCACTCTAGCCCTTTCCTTTGGTGTTTTAGAGCCATTTTAGTGCCTGAAAGTTCGGGTCCCCATTGACTTCAATGGGGTTCGGTGTCCGGGAAAAGTTCGGCAAAAGTCCGGGACACGGACCCGGACTTTTTTTTAAAGTTCGGCCGAACCCGCCGAACACGGACATCCAGGTGTCCGCTCAACTCTAGTTATGTGTAATAAAATGGAATGACAGAGGGAAAAAATATTGAACACACTAAATGGCAGCTACCTGTATAGAGAAACTAGTCACACACATTGCTCAGGTGTGATATTAGCCCATTCTTCCACACAAACAGTCATCAAATGTTAAAGGTTCTGTGGGCCTCTTCTATCAGCTTTATTTTCTTTCTATGAAACCAATTTAGAGTTTCCTTGGCTTTGTGCTTGGGATCATTTCCTTGCTGAAATGTCCACCCTCGTTTTGTCTTCATCATCCTGGTAGATGGCAGCAGATTTTTATCAAGAATGTCTTGGTACATTTTTCCATTCATCCTTCCTTCAATGATCTGAAGTTTGCCAGTACTGTATGCTGAAAAACAGCTCCACACCATGATGTTCCCACCTCCAAACTTCACTGTTGGTATGGGGGTGTTTTTGAGGTGATGTGCAGTGACATTTGACCTACAAACATGGTATGTATTATGGCATCCAAAGAGTTCAATTTTGGTCTCATCTGACCAGACTGAACAGTCTGATCCATTTCTCTCAGTATTTCACAGACTTGTCTAAATGTTTTGCAGCAAACTTAAAACGAGCTTCAACATGCTTTTTCTTCAGCAATGGAGTCTTGCGTGGTGAGCGTGCATACAGGCCATGGCGGTTGAGTGCATTACTAATTATTTTCTTTGAAAACAATTGTACCTGCAAATTCCAGGTCTTTCTGTAGCTTTTCACAAGTGGTCCTTGGTTCTTGGATGACTCTACTAAAAATTATTTTCTCTCCTGTGTCAGAAATCTTGTGAGGAGCACTTGGTCATGGCCGATTTATGGTGAAATTATGTTCTTTCCACTTCTGGATTATGGCCACAACAGTGCTCACTGGAGCATTCAGAAGTGTAGAAATCCTTCTGTAATCAATGCCATCAGTATGTTTTGCAACAATAAGGTTGCAAAGGTCTTGAGAACTCTTTGCTTTTACCCATTATGGGATGTTTCCTGTGTGACACCTTGGTAACGAGACACCTTTTTACTGGCCATCACTTGAGACTGAACCAGCTGATAATAATTTGCACTGACAAGGGGCAGGATTGCTTTCTAATTACTGATAGATTTCATCTGGTGTCTTGGCTTTCCATGCCTTTTTGCACCTCCCTTTCTTCATGTGTTTAATACTTTTCCTTGTGTTATTCGATTTTATTACACATAACTTAATTTCTGAACTTATTTGTTTAGGTTTGTTTGAATGCATGGATTGCATGGGTTTTTACTGAAATGTGGTGAAAAATTCATGTCATAACACCTTTAGAAATATATTTACCTAGAAAAATGGTGATGTGTTCAATATGTCTTTTACACATATATATATACAGTATCTCACAAAAGTGAGTACACCCCTCACATTTTTGTAAATATTTTATTATATCTATTCATGTGACAACATTGAAGAAATTACACTTTGCTACAATGTAAAGTAGTGAGTGTACAGTTTGCTGTCCCCTCAAAATAACTCAACACACAGCCATTAATGTCTAAACCGCTGGCAAGAAATGTGAGTACTCCCCTAAGTGAAAATGTCTGAAATGGGTCCAATTAGCCTTTTTCCCTCCCCGGTGTCATGTGACTCGTTAGTGTTACGAAGTCTCCAGTGTGAATGGGGAGCAGGTGTGGTAAGTTTGGTATTATCGCTCTCACTCTCTCATACTGGTCACTGGAAGTTCAACATGGCACCTCATGGCAACAAACTCTCTGAGGATTTGAAAAAAAAGAATTGTTGCTCTACATATAAGCAGATTGCCAAGACCCTGAAACTGAGCTGCAGCATGGTGGCCAAGACCATACAGCGGTTTAACAGGACAGATTCCACTCAGAACAGACCTCACTATGGTGGACCATGAAATTGAGTGCACGTGCTCAGAGGTTGTCTTTAGGAAATAGCCATATGAGTTCTGCCAGCATTGCTGCAGAGGTTGGGGGAGTGGGGGGTCAGCCTGTCAGTGCTCAGACCATACGCCGCACACTGCATCAAATATGTCTGCATGGCTGTCGTCCCAGAAGGAAGCCTCTTCTAAAGATGATGCACAAGAAAGGTCGCAAACAGTTTGCTGAAGACAAGCAGACTAAGGACATTGATTACTGGAACCATGTCCTGTGGTCTGATGAGAGCAAGATAAACTTATTTGGTTTACATGGTGTCAAGCATGTGTGGCGGCAACCAGGCGAGGAGTACAAAGACAAGTGTGTCTTGCCTACAGTCAAACATGGTGGTATAAGTGTCATGGTCTTGGGCTGCATGAGTGCTGCTGGTACTGGGGAGCTACAGTTCATTGAGGGAACCATGAATGCCAACATTTACTGTGACATACTGAAGCATAGCCTGATCCCCTCCCTTCGGAGACTGGGCTGCAAGGCAGTATTCCAACATGATAACGGCCCTAAACACACCGCCAAGATGACCACTGGCTTGCTAAAGAAGCTGAGGGTAAAGGTGATGCATTGGCCAAGTATGTCTCCAGACCTAAACCCTATTGAGCATCTGTGGGACATCCTCAAATGGAAGGTAGAGGAGCGCAAGGTCTCTGTCAGGGAAGAAGAAGAAAGCCCAGGCATATAGTTATGTGCAGATGGAGAATGTTTGTTAGCCAACGGAGAAAGCCTATTAGCCAAACCCATAGACAGAGAATTCCTGTTCACCGTCCACGTTCACCACTAATTGGCGCCAAATGGCCTATAGAAACACCTTTGTTGCGCTAGGAATTTGCCTTATAGTCTACAGTGTTCTGCTTCCTGTTTCCTGTTCCTGGTGTTTAAACTCTGTTGCTGTCCTGATCCCTCTGACCACGCTTGTACTCTGCCTGAACCAATCCCTGGCTTGCTCTTCGACAACGTCTCCGACTTATGCCGCTGTCTGCCTGTCTGCCGTTGCCAACTCCAGCCTGAACTTGACTACTCTGCTGCCTTCTACTCTGTTCCTGATGTGCCTGCTAGTTACCGACCCGGCTTGCCTGACCCTGCTATGTAATTGACCATCCTTATTCCTGCTGTCTGCTTCCTGCCAGCCTGCCAAGTGTCTGCTGCCTGTGACCTGCCAGCCTGCTAAGCATCTGCTGCTTGTGACCTGCCAGTCTGCAAAGTACCTGCTGTCTGCCACCCGCCAGCCTGCCAAGTACCTGCTGCCCTGCATCACGATCCAGCCTGCATCCAAGTACACACGGACCTCACATCTGCAGCCTTCGCCATCTGAACTTCTGGGCACTCGTGCCACTCCAGGCTTCTGTGCCTCCTGTTCACATTATCAGGGGTACCAGGCTGGAGGTGTAAGAGAGTGCCTTCCTCTCCCTTTCAGGCTCCATCTCCAGGTAAGTGACAGTCTCTAACATCCACCAGCTCCATGATGTCCTCATGGAGGAGTGGAAGAGGACTCCAGTGGCAACCTGTGAAGCTCTGGTAAAGTCCATGACCAAGAGGGTTAAGGCAGTGCTGAAAATAATGGTAGCCATACAAAATATTGACACTTTGGGCCCAATTTGGACATTGTCGCTTAGGGGTGTACTCACTTTTGTTGCCAGCGCTTTAGATATTAATGACTGTGACTTGAGTTATTTTGAGGGGACAGTAGCGAAGTGTCATTTCTTCAGTGTTGTCACATGAAAATTTATAATAAAGTATTTACAAATATGATATGTGAGGGGTGTACTCAATTTTGTAAGATGCTGTATATATACATAATATATATATATACATATATATATATATAGTTCTTTTTTGTTTTAAAATATTACCTCCTCACAAAACTTGACTAAGACTAGTCTAAGACAAGTGGATGGGGAAATTCCTATTTGCCTGAAATTCCCAGAGTGAATACCCAGCATCCTTTGCTTGAATACCCTTTGTGGCTCCACCCTGCCCAACAGGCCTTCAGCCTCCAATCAGGTAAGACCTATCCCACCACATCTTGAGCTAAAATTTTGAACGCTTTTTTGACCTGCTCCTCCCCTAAGTCCATTTGCTCTTCTCCAGGTCTCACTCTCACTATACGGCATCTATGGAGGAGCATATAATACAGTTGAACTTGGCAGAACTGATAACCTTTTTAGAGATTTCAGTGCAGCATGAATACAGTGCTAATAAAAGATATTTGTTGTTAGGGTTTACCTACATTTTAATGTTTGCTACCTACCACTTCAAGCCATGATCTAGCCACCAAATGTGTTTTGAATGCAAATAATTTTTCAGGGTCACAGCAATGTAGCTGTATGAATAAACCTAGCCTTAGTGTGCTTTACTATTGTACAGTATGTGCTGTTTTTTTTCACAACATGATCTCTTATCATTATTACAGGTATTTATACAGCACCGACAATTTACGTGGCACAATACATACAGTACTGCACCTTTACATCAGTCCATGCTCTCAAGGAGCCTACAAACCTCCCTACCTCACATGCATACATAAACATACTAGGGCCAATATAAACTGGAGCCAATTATCCAACATGTCTTTAGAGTGTGAAAAGAAACCAGAGGTCACCCACACTAGCACAGGGAACATGCAAACTCCATGCAGGTGGTGTCCAAGTTGGGATTCAAATTTATAACCCTATTGCTGCAAGACTGAAGTGCTAACCACTACACTGCTGTGTTGCTCAGTCTCTTGAAGAACAATACAAAATGTTCCTAAGCACACTTTCCAGCTAGACAATAGAAGTCTAGTAAAACGATTTTAGGCTAAATGCAGTGGTTTTGAAAGGGGTGCTGGAGAACTTGTAATAATCCATGATTTGCCCTTCTAATATACACCTTTTCTCTTGCTAAAAGCCACCAGGAGTGAGGAAAGGAACCTCTGGATGCAGTTATTCATGGTAGGTTGTATATGCTTATATAGACCTAAGGACACTCTCCTAGCTCCTGTGGGACAGTACTAGATATGAGGAGAGGGCAGTGAGAGTCACATGCCCCACTGTACCCAGAAGTACCAGTTATTTATTTTTTTGCTCCAATGTCTGAACAGAGCAGCAGGGGAGTAAATAAAAAGTGGATATGTGCCGTTGGGGAGGTTGCCCTACATTAGCAAAGCATGGGTATAGTTTAACCTAGTTTTAATATGCAAGGTGTTCCATTTGTTATTGGTGTTGGGTGAAAATGAAAACACAATGAACTACGAAAGATTAGTGCATTTAACTATATCCCTATTATTTCATCATGTGCAATTATTATGTTTCCAAGGAAAAAATCTACTGAGCTTTTCTTCTTGGGTGAGACAGCTATTAATTAGTCTCATCCTGGAAAATGACTGCCAGAAACGAAACAGCCCTTACACAGTGCCAAGCAGGTTGCCTAATGTCTTGGACATGCTACCCATCTAGCACATTGGGAAATATTGTGCTTTTGTCTGCCAGGCACATCAATCATCCTTCATTGCCTGTGTACACAGAAATTTAATGTAAAATTTATAAGATAGCAAAATAACATTAACCATTTCTGGACCGGAAGGTTTTGCCCCCTTAATGTCCAGGCCATATTTTGCATTTCGGCATTGCGTTATTTTAATGGAGAATTGCACGGTCGTGCGACACTTTACGTAAATAAAATTGATGGGCTTTTTTCCCCACATTTTTATTTTTTGCGCTATAAACAAAAAGAGAGCGACAATTCTGAAAAAAAAAAAAAACAATATTTTACACATTCTGCTATATAACATTCCTCCCCCCCCCCACCCCCCAAAAAAAATGTAAAAATCAAAATTTTTCAACATTTTAGGCCAATATGTTTTCTGCTACATATTTTTGGTAAAAGAAATCGCATAAGAGGATTTTGATTGGTTTGCGCAAAAGTTATTGCGTCTACTAACTACGGGAAAAATGTATGACATTTTTATTGTTTTTTTTTTTACTAGTAATGGCGGCAATCTGCGATTTTTTGCGGGACTGCGACATTGCGGCGGACAGATTGGACCGCTGACTGACATTTTTGACACTTTTTGGGGACCAGTGACATTACTACAGTAATCAGTGCTAAAAATATGCACTGTTACTGTAATAATGACACTGGCAGGGAAGGGATTAACACTGATGGGTGATCAAGGAGTTAAATGTGTACCTAGGGAGCGTGTTTCTAACTGTGGGGGGCGTGACTTTTGACATGATCACAGAGACATGGGTTCCTATCCTATATAGAAGGATCACATGAGCTCTGTGATCATTCCAGGGAGAAGAATGGTCAGCTGTGCTCTCAGCCACCTGCCCCGTGCATCAGCTTCCCCACTGACGTGCGGGGGCTGAAGCGCGCTGCCGGCATGCGCAGATTGTGGTCCAGGGGGTCAGGCAGTGCTTTAGATGGAGAGGCAGAAGGGGGGGAGTGACCCAGGGTCTGGCAGGGCAGAAGACTCCTCCTCCCAAATAGCAAGGATAACTTGCCACAAATTTGTGGCAGTTAGAGATAGGCCGAACGACCCCCTGTTCGGTTCGTGGCAGAACTTTAGAACATTGCAAAAGTTCGGAACCAAATAAGGAACCCCATTGAAGTCTATTGTACCCAAACTGGAAAAATCAAAAGTGCCCATTTTGAAGGCTTATATGTAAGTTATTGGGCATACAATGGGTCTGAGTACTGCCCTGGGCGATATGTATCAATAAAAAAAAAAAAAGTTTGTAAAAAAACATAATTTTTAAATGAGCAATGATTTACTGATACTTAAGGTGAAACTGTCAAAATGAGAAACAACATTAAAAATTAAAAATTCCTTTAAATATAGTGCCTGGGGGGTCCCCTTAGTCTGCCTGTAATGTGGCACATCTGTACCGTGTATAGAGCCTGCTGCAGCAATAATGACATTTTTAAAGCCCAAAAAAATGACATCTTTTATTCAAGCTTTCTTTATTTTATAAACAACAGCTTGAGGACCCAGTCTGTATGATGAGGCCACAATGTAGTGCACTCAGAACAAGATTAGAGATTTTTTGGATAAGTTCTGGTGTCTCTTTTTCAGACTTTGGACAGGTGCGGAAAAATTGGTCTTTGTGTGTTGGTGGTGCCTTCACACCATAACTCTTTAGAGGTACTCTTGATGAAAGCAAGAATTTGCCTTGCCGTCAAAAATTGCAATAATATGCACCTGTCAGGCAGGTGCAAAAAAATTGGTCCGTGGGACTTAATTGTGCCCAATAAACCTATATACTGGAGGATATATACTGCGTTAAACGTACAGTAATGCACTGATATATACTGCGTTAAATGTGCAGTAACACACTGATATGTACTGCGTTAAACGTGCAGTAATGCCCTGATATGCACTGTGTTAAACGTACAGTAACACACTCAAATATACTGCATTAAATGTGCAGTAATGCACTGATATACACTGCAATAAACGTACAGTAATGCATTAATACATACTGCGTTAAACATACAGTAACGCACTAATATATACTGCGTTAAACTTGCAATAATGCACTGATATATACTGCAGGAAACCTGCCCTGAGAAATTAAACTGACACTTAAAGTAAAAATGAATGGTCACACTGCACTCACACTGAACTATCACTAGATTCACACTGAAGTAAAAATGAATGGTCACACTACACAAACACTGAACTATCACTAGATTCACACTAAACTGATATTCTACACTGACAATAGAAGCACAATAGCACAGTATAGCACACTAACTCGATAGAAGCACTGAACAGAGCTCAGTTCTATCTCTCTCCATGCCAATATGACACTGCAAATGGCCACTATAGGAAGAATATTTTTATAGGTGTGGGGCGGGACTAAGAGCAATGAGCCATGATTGGATAGAGTCATCATTACTTTCTCCAATCATAGCTCTGACAGTGTTCTGTGCCCTGATCAGGCAAAGCTTTCATTGCTTCAGACAATCAGGGCTTCCAATGCACTGTGCGGTGACAAAGTGCATTGTGGTCATTCGGAGAGTCAAACATACGGTCAAACTCTCTGATTATTCGGGTGTTCATCGAATGGGCGACCAGCCAATGTTCAGCCCAAACTGGTGATCTGGCCGAACCGTTCGCCCAACTCTAGTGGCAGTGTTGAATTGTAAACCTGGTAACCTGTTGCACATTTTCACTGGCACGTTGTACACTTGCAGAGCATTTGAAGCACGAGTTCTAGTTGACACTTTTCCAATTTGCAGCGTGGCAAGTCTCTAGCAAGAGCAAAGTTGCAGTGGTGAGTCTACAGCAAGAGCTCTGCAAGTCAAAGTGACTCCTGTGGTGGGATGACTATTGCACACCAACTGAACCGGAAATTGCAGCAGATCTGCATAATGTTTGCAAAGAAATCTGATCTGGAGTCATGCAATGCGAACAATTGTGCAACAAACTTGTAAAGTCTGGCAAGTCTAGCAATAGCTTAGCAAGTAATTTTGAAACTTGCAGCTCAATTGCTTGCTATCTGGGATCTTAAAGGTGTATCTCTACATGCCTGGAGGTTTAGCATGTTCAAGCAGTGGCGGCTGGTGCTCCAAATTTTTGGGAAAGCGCAAACAGAAAAATGTAATAGGCATTGCTTTGCGGCAAAAAACACTGTAAAAAATTGCGTGACTTTGAGGTCACAAAAGTGTGAAAGGGGCCTTCAGTAATTAAGGTATAGCATGCCCCCTTTCAATGCACAGAGACCAGTGTGCCCCCTTTCAATGCACAGAGACCAGTGTGCCCCCTTTCAATGCACAGAGACCAGCGTGCCCCCTTTCAATGCACAGAGACCAGCGTGCCCCCTTTCAATGCACAGAGAGCAGCGTGCCCCCTTTCAATGCACAGAGACCAGCGTGCCCCCTTTCAATGCACAGAGATCAGCGTGCCCCCTTTCAATGCACAGAGATCAGCATGCCCCCTTTTCAATGCAGAGAGACCAGCGTGCCCCCTTCAATGCACAGAGACCAGCGTGCCCCCTTTCAATGCAGAGATGCCAGCGTGCCCCCTTTCAATGCAGAGATGCCAGCGCGCCCCCTTTCAATGCAGAAATGCCATCGTGCCCCCTTTCAATGCAGAGATGCCAGCGTGCCCCCTTTCAATGCAGAGATGCCAGCGTGCCCCCTTTCAATGCAGGGATGCCATCGTGCCCCCTTTCAATACAGAGATACCAGCATGCCCCCTTTCAATGCAGAGATGCCAGCGTGCCCCCTTTCAATGCAGAGATGCAAGCGTGCCCCCTTTCAATGCAGATATGCCATCATGCCCCCTTACAATGCAGAGATGCCAGCGTGCCCCCTTTCAATGCAGAGATGCCACTGTGCCCCCTTTCAATGCAGAGATGCCAGCGTGCCCCCTTTCAATGCAGAGATGCCATTGTGACCCCTTTCAATGCAGAGATGCCAGCGTGCCCCCTTTTTAATGCAGAGATGCCAGCGTGCCCCCTTTCAATGCAGAGATGCCAGCGTGCCCCCTTTGAATGCAGAGATACCATCGTGCCCCCTTTCAATGCAGAGATGCCAGCATGCCCCCTTTCAATGCAGAGATGCCATCGTGCCCCCTTTCAATGCAGAGATGCCAGCGTTCCCCCTTTCAATGCAGAGATGCCAGCATTCCGCCTTTCAATGCAGAGTGACCAGCGTAAGCGTGCCCCCCCCCCCACGAGACCAGTCCACTTACCTCAGGCAGCGGCGGCTTCTCCTCAGTCCCCCAACGTCTCCTCGAGTCCTCAGTCCTCCCGCCTCCTCCTCGGTCAATGGCATGGGGTTTGCCTTTCGGCCGAACAGGAAGCAGGAAGACCCGCTTCCTGGTTGGCCAGGAGGAAGATCCGTGTGACAATAGCGAATTTTCATTCGCTATTGTCACACAATGGGTGGGCTCGGGGCACACTGCTCTGCGCCCCGGGTCCACCCTTTGCTGAAGCCTATTAGAGCCTCTGGCTCTAATCAGGTGATTCAAAAAGAAAAAAAACTCCATGCGTCCGGCGCCCCACATGTAGATTAGGGGGCCGGACGCATGGATAGGGGGGTAGCGCCCCTGCGCCCCCAACGCACCGGCCGCCACTGTGTTCAAGTGACATAAAGTTGGAGTTCTGGTAGTTTCTGGTGGTTCACTGTGGATTGAGTGGCCTAGATGCAGTAAGGATCTGAAAGTGTGTGACCCACAGGAGATATAAGAAGATATCTTAAAGGTGTGGATGGCCACTCTATAATTTCAGGGTCAATGCAGTCTGGTAAGCAGATTTATTTACACACCATGGTGCCGTTCAAGACTACAATCTTTGCACTGAAGCCGGTGATGGGATCCTTCTTTATCTTTATGAGTATATTTATACTGTATTTTATGGACATTTATGATTTGGACATTATTTAGCTCTGCATTTTGAGATAATGCTGTTGTGTTTGCTTTATTACTTCACCCTGAATGCAGATACCCCAAGACAGGAGGTGTGTTACTGGCTAAATCACCATGTGAAATAAAGGGAAAAAAGCATATAAAAGAGAACTAATGCACATAAAAAAAGAAAACGAATGCACATAAAAAAGAGAACTAATGCAGCCACCACATTCGTGGGAAAAAAAAAAATTGCAAAAAAAGGAAAAACCATATAGCATATACAATTGCGACACAAATCATATTATAATTGAATGTTATTAAAAATTACCTTTCCTTTTTATTCTGCAACTGTTGTAATTTTTTGAAAATACAATACAATATGGCTACCAGGAGCTGTTCTGTACCTAGAATGTGTACTTAATTCCTGCTTGTGTGATTGGCTCACCACTTTTCCCAGAAGTCTGCCTTAGAAACAGGTCAGATTTCCGGCATCCCCTGCAACAAAAATGTAATTTTTGGTGAGATACTTCCAATAGAAACACTTCAATAGAAACACTTCAGCTGATAGATGATTATGAGACCACTTTCATTTGACCCACTCAGCACAGAGAAAAGGGGGGAATTTTGGGACTTTGAATGAAGCGCAAGGAGGGAGTGCCGTGCGCCTCCATCCCTAATATGCAAAAATAACGAAAAGGGTTCAGCACAGAGGAACAAACAATGATTTCTTCAGAATAACAAAAGTTGGAATCTGCAACAAAGTTTGTTGAAATCACTGCAATGTACAAAGATCACCCAAACATTCTCAACAAAAATGGAGTTACTCTTTAAGAATCGGTAAGTTGCAACATAATGCATTTTTGTTTTAGGGTATCTATGGTCAAATTATAAGATCATATATTCCTTTTCACGTTGAATTTCAATTATTTCTAGCTTACTTCTCATAATGTAAACAATCCTGAAGTTTGCAGTTAACACGCATTTGCGAGGAATCACTAACTTTACTTAGACTGCGAATGGGCAATCTTTTGATATTGTTGACTTTATATCGTGTCGGTCAACACACATAGTTTATGCTTTGGAGTGCCCTTGCGGTTTAATGTATATAGGCCATACCAAACGCCTTCTAAGCAAGCGCATTTCCGAACATATCAACAATATCAAGATAGGTTTTAAGAACCATAGTGTTTCACTCCATGTTCGCCTTAAACAAAACAGGGACCCCTCAGGGTTGAAGTTTTGGGGTATTTCATCGACACCAATATCCTGGAGAGGGTACAATATGGTGCGAAAATGATCAAAAAATGAAACTAAGTGGATCTTTCTCATTGATACTCTCCACCCAAAGGGGATGAACGTTGAGTTAGACCTCAACTGCTTTATAAGTGATTATTGATAGAGACAAGTTTGTCCTGATCAGTGATGGCTATATATATATAGATTAGCAGTTATTAAGGATGGGGCAGTTATGGATTATCATTTAAGATTTAAAAAATGGGGGGATATGTGGGACTTTAAATGAGGCAATGACTGGGTAGGGTCATATGCCTCCGTCCCTGGTACAGATAAAAGAGGAGGGAGGTTTGGGACTTTGAATGAAGCACACAGCTATAAAGTGATGTAAAAAATCAATGTATAAAATGTTTATTGGTACATATACACATATTGAGTCGTTTCAAAATACAATGAATAAATAGTATTACTCATTAATTGCACATAGTACATATATATATATACACTAAGACATATCGCCACACAATCGTGTTGTGGGTGTTATAAATTGACCTAGACTTCTCTGTCAAAATGCATTGATGAATAATGGTTGTATGAACAAGTAATACATCAGATAGTGGTAATTGCGCAGCATCGAAAAGGGCTCTACGCGTTTCGTGGGTTCTTACCACTCATCAGGAGCCGATGCAGGGTAAATAAGCTTGTACCTGCAAAAAAGTATATTTGTAGTCTAGTATTAAATGCAAAAAAAAGGGGGGGGGAGTAAAAAGGGGAGAGAGGAGCCTCCCCTGGTTACTCACAGATCAGCTAAAGGTTCCAAATGAGGTGCTGGAAGCCGAAGATTCGCCGCCGCTCTTCCCCGATCGTCGGGGAATCGAGTGAGGAGATCCGCCCGCCTGTGTAAACAGAGCGGGCGGATCTCCTAAGTGACAGGCAGGGACAGATCGGAGTGTTCAGCATAGCTGAACATCCGATCTGTCCTTGTGTCACACAGTCACCTCCCCCCCACACGTTAGTAAGCACCAGGCATACATTAACCCCTCCCTCTCCAATAAAATTAACCCCTTCCCTGCCAGTGTCATTTTTACAGTAACAGTGCATATTTATAGCACTGATTACTGCAGTAATGTCACTGGTACCCCCAAAAGTGTAAAAAATGTCAGTCAAGGGTCCGATCTGTCCTCCGCAATGTCGCAGTCCCACAAAAAAAAATTGCAGATCGCCGCCATTACTCGTTAAAAAAAAAACACCAAAAATTACAGAAATCTTTCCCTTAGTTAGTAAACGCAATAACTTTTGCGCAAACCAATCAAAATACGCTTATTGTGATTTTTTTTTTACCAAACATAGGTAGCAGAAAACAAATTGGCCAAAAATTTAAAAAAAATTTGATTTTTACATTATTTTGGGGGGGAATTTCATATACAAAATTTTAAAAATATTGTTATTTTTTCAAAATAAATGCTCTTTTTTTGTTTATAGCTCACGATCAAAAAAAATCGCACAGGTGATCAAATACCACCAAAAGAAAGCTCTGTTTGTGGGAAAAAAAAAGGACGTAAATTTTGTTTGGGTACGGCGTTGCACGACCGTGCAATTGTCAGTTAAAGTCGCACAGCGCCGAATCACAAAAAGTGGCCTGGACGTAAGACAGCAAAATGCTCTAGTGGTAAAGTGGTTAAAGCGGAGTTCCACCCTGGATTTTTTTTTTTTTAAAAATACCCCCGGGACAGTCAGGGCTAGTGCATTCCATAATGGCTAGCCTCTGATCTGTCCCGGGTTGCACTTACCTGTTAGGACAAATACTTGAAAACGTCTTGTCCAGCGCTGCCATCTCAGATGTGGGCAGCTTGAAGCCAGCGAGATCCTCTTCTGCGTCCTCTTCCGCCTTCTTCGGTCCAACGATGCCCTGCGCCGGCCCCGCCGTCACTTCCGGTGTGCGCGCGTCATCCCTCCACAGCTTCTGGGCATGCCCAGAAGCTGTTTAGAAGGGGATGACGCGCGCGACCCGGAACTGACGTCGGGGCCGGTGCAGGCGCAATGATTCCTGGGAGCGATGACGTTCAGCTCCCAGGAATCATTGCAGAGCCAGGAAGTGACGACGGGCCGCGGCCGAGGAAGGAGGAAGAAGGAAGTAAGGTAAGTATATTTTCTTTGCTACGAGGTAAGTAAAAAAAAAAAAAAAAAAATTTGATTATCCATTTCTTTTTCAGGTGACCTGGAGCGAGAAGATGGAGGTAAGTATAAAAATAGGGTGGAACTCCACTTTAATGTAAATAATGCACATCTGATGATATATAGTGAGGACTGAAGCCCAAAAGCAAGGTGTCAGTAGGAGTAGACCCAGGTGAGAAATAACAGTAGATAGTAGCATGAAATGGAAACATATAGCTCTCACCAAAGGAAGGAATGATATGAGAAAACCACCAAGAGACCAGTGAAAACAAAACAGCCAGAGTGAACAATGTAATCGAGGGATACCTGAATCCTGGGTGAGAGAGCATGATCCAAACAGGTGTGTACTATAGCAGACAGCAAGAAACAGGAAGTGAATGCTTCACCTGGAAGTGATATTTGTAGTGAGGTCATGCCACTAAACCACTCCCAACGCCACGCTATTGGTTTGCTTGGCAAGGGGGACGGCAACAGTTCCCAAGCAGCCATCTTTGCTCGGCACCAAGAAGCGCTCCCCCCCCCAAACTACACAACACAGCACGCAGATGGCAAACAGTACGCCAGCGCCGAAAGTGGCGCCATGCGCACAGGGTGAAGGTGTGGTCTCGATGCACATCGAGAGCCCACCAATCCCCCCGTGCAAAAGTAAAGCGGAGGGGGGAAAAGGAAGGCCCCAGGTGGGCATCGCAGCTCCCAGATGTATGCGAAAACCCCTAAGTCTCCAGCAATCAGTCTCACTTGGAAGAAACAGGCATTGCAAGCAACCTAAATGGATATTGGCGATTAATGTCAAAAGCACATATTGGGTATATCACCTGACCCCACAACCACTAAAGGGAGAGGGGGGGGGGTTTAGGAACCTGCTCAGTTGTGATAAGAATCCTGGTTATCCCCCTTCCTGGAGTGAAGAGGAATGGTGTGGAGAGAATTGCTTATTCCAGGATCACTGCTTTTATCTGCCTAAGAAGACCCCGTCTGGGGTGGTCATTGAGGTCTTGGTTGCATTCAAAGGATATGATGTGCCTTTTACCCATTGATTTCTGGTGAGTGCATTACCATTGGGAGAGGCTGCACGTGGTGTGGTGAAGGACTATTTACATCGTTTATAGGATTTCCCTCATAGGGTGCACTTCAGGATCATCCCCTATTAATTGGACTTGTTTATAGAGCATTTACAGAGCATTTATAGACATATTTATTGTTGTACTATAATTTATTCCAATACTGCAAATTCTATTTATTGTGTATTTTATTTTATTTTTGGATTTAATAATTTAATGGTGTCCTTGGAATATAGTTCACATTCAGATTTACCATGTATATATGATTTATCAGCGCCGCCTGGTGGTCTGGGTCTTTTGATCCAATTCCGCCTTTTATTTTTATTGTCATTATTTGTTAGGTGGCAGCTCAGTACTTAGAGATTATCTTCTTACATCATTGGCGCAGGGTGGAGACTTCTTGTGACTCTCATAGGTTGTTCTTCCTTTGTTCTTTAATCCTGAAGTTTGTAAACTTATTTTTTGAAGAATTCCACACATTTCATTTTGTGATCCATATTCACTATGCCCATATTCACTGCTGTGTCACATAATTCACAGAGCCTGCCTTCCAAACTACAGAGGTGCTAAGAGGAGGACATTCAGGAATTGAAGTGAGTACAGGAATCCCTGTTTTCAGGCAGCAAGGTAACATAAAAATTGTAGTCGTCAGAATTGAAAATTAAACAGAAGAGCAGAAGCTGCAAAGCATGTTGGGAATCCAGGAAGTTGCGGCAAGAGATGGCCAGCAGAAAGGCAGAACTCACAAAATGAAAAGAGATATTTCAAGTACGTTTATATTGTATTCTCACAAATACCTATTGTTTGTATTGTTATTACAACGCTGATGTTATAAAAAGAAAGTGTGTGCTGTGACTATAGATCTCCTTTTGTAATAAATTTAACGACTCAGGTGGCACGCACGGTACATATTTTATAAAAAAAAATGATCATAGCTATAGTGTGCTATGAGAATTACTAAAAATATATGAGGTGTGTCTAAAACATTTGGCGAATGGTATCAGAAAACAAACAAAATAGAAGATACGAGCAAATTACCTTTGTTGGCCTTCAAAATAATTGCCATCCTTCACAACACACTTTTGGCAATTTTCACAAAGCTTCTGGAAACTGTCAGCAAAGGCCTCTTTAGGAATCTATCGCAGAACCGATGTCACACATTCTTTGATTATCGCTACTTCTGCAAAACTTGCACCTTTCATGATGCAATTAACATCGTCTTGACCTTGGACTTTTGCAGGTGACTCTTTTTGAGTAGTGGGGAAGACGGTGAATGCCATTACGGATTCTGGATCAAACTGTTAGCACCAAATCTCATCCCCTGTGATGATGGTTTGCAGAAAAGATGCATCCTGGTCCCACATGGTAATGGCATTTACAGAGGTTTCCATCCACTTTGCTTTCTGTCTGTCAGCTTGTGCGGCACAAACCCGGAACAGATATTCCGCTTACCTAAATCTACGCAGACAATGGTGCACACCATGTCCTTGCTAATGTTCAATCCCTCTGCCATCAATTGTAGAGTCAGTCGCCGATCATAGGTGTGCGCACAGGGTGTGCCAGGTGTGCCCAGGCACACCCTAATCCCCATGGGCAGCACAGATTCCCCCTACTGCCCTGGCTCCCCTCCCCCCTTACCTCCACAGCTTTTCCGGCTTCCCTCCTCTCCTCTCCAGCCGGAAATTGCTGTGGGGATCTTTTAGGAAGAGTGGGGAAAGGGGCCAGTAAATATATAATTTACGCCCCCCTCCCTTTCAGAATGAACATTGTGAGTGATCGGTAATGTGTATTTGAGCTTTGGCTGCGCACACCTATGTCGCCGATCTCGTGCCACCATTTGTTGCACTCGCTTGATCATGTCTGGGGTTCTGATTGTCGACGACGCACCCAAATGTGGCTCATCCTCAGTTGTTTCCTTCCCATCTCCAAAGCGTTTGAACCATTTGTAAATACATTTTCTGCTCACAGCTTTCATCCCTTACACTTCCACCAACGTTTCATGTGTCTCCTTTGCTATTTTCCCAAATTTGTAGCAGAACTTGATGTTCACTCGTTGCTCAATTGCACTGTGACCCTACCTCTCACACTGACTACGTTCAACTACCCCCAGCAGCTTTACCTTGATGGACCTGTGTACTCCCAGTTTTGGGCAAGATCATCTAGAGCACAGGGCGATCATGCTAAACTGTGCCCCCCCCTCAAGATGTATGAGCATTACGTGTCAACATAACCCCCCCACCCCCCAAAAAAATTTAGCACTAATCTGCATGCTTACCCCTAAACACAAGTTCCCCAGGGCAAATCTGCTCCCCTGCTGAAATTGCCCCCTCTCAGCACAAATCTTTGTCTCCCATCCCCCAAATCCTCCCAAACACAAATGCTCCTCCCCCCAAAAAAAGTCACCTCTCCTAGTACAAATCCTCTAACCCTCAAATTTCCCCTCCGAGTACACATCCTCTCCCCCAACTCCAAATCCCCTCTCCTAGCAGAATTCTCCTCCACACTTCACCATATTACCGCTTACAGCACAAACCCCCCCCCCAATTCCCCCTCCAAGGACAAATCATCTTCCCCCACCCCCTCCCAACACCAACCCCCCCAAATCCTATTGCTATTCTTACCCCCTGCCCAAATTGCCCCTCCCAACACAAATCCCCTCCTCTTCAATCTCCTCACAGCGTCCCCTCCCACTTCACATGAAACCAAAGTGCTCAGGGCAGGCACCCCTCCTGCCCACCCCTTGTCCCGGCCCTGTGTACTCCACCCTAGGTGACGCTTCTTGACATGTCTCTGGATAGTGTTGTGCATGCATGCCTGGCCCATGTTACCTTTGAGATATTGGACCATTCACCAAACTTTTTAGACACACCCTGTATTAATCCTGTATGGTCAGGCAGAAAAGGTAAAGTGACTGCCATAAGAGAAGTAGAAGGGCTGCCATGGGTGGCCTTTCTATGAAAATGTTAGATTCTAATACATTTCAGTCACAGACAAGACTGTAAATTAGCCCCAGAAAAGTATCAAAACTACTTATGTTATATCAGCAACTCAGACAGCGCTAAAGCTAAAGCCAGGGAACTACCGTAAAAAGGAGATGTCAGCAATGGCAGCTTACAATCATTTCTCATGATGACTTAGGCCCCTTTCACACGGGCGATCCAATTCAATCCGCCTGTCAGTTTTTCAGGCAGACCTGATCGGATGCTCCATACATCCCTATGGGGCAGTGGGTGTCAGCGGAGACATCTCCACTGACACCCGTTGCTATCCGATCCTGTCCGTGAAAACCAGAAAAAAGAGAGGGGTGCCCTTGGGGTGGGACTTTGAATGAGGTATATACATTCAGTGACCATAGTACAAAGATGGTAGAAAAATATGACAAATTTTATTGGTGTAGTTGCATATGAATAATGACAACAATAAAACAACAATACAATGGGCATGCGGCATAATAGCATCAACAATACACATGAATAACAATATCGATAAAAATATGGGTTGCACTCATATATTGTAGTAACTCGACGCGTTTCGTGAGTCTTCAGTAAGCTCACTCATCAGGAGTATATATGAGATAAATTGTCTAAAAATGAATGAGACAGTAAACAACATGTTACTATATATGATTGAGGAGTGTGATATTGTAACATCTGTACATGAACAGAAATCAAAAAGATCACACTCACACATGACCCAAAGATGGATGGTGGATGCGTGCTCTCACGATGCGGGGGCTGCCATGGTCTAACCCGGGAGCTGACAGGACTTGAACCATTGGCGAACACGTTGGGGAGACAGGAGAGGAAACAAGATTGTGGAAAGTGAAGCTTCTGCTTGATAGCGAAGTATGGGCTGAAAATAAATGAATATGCATCTCAATGGAGTATATAATTACATTGTTTGTATCACTAAGTGATATCCAAAGGATCAAGATAAGTATAAGTATAATGAACTGCATAAAGAGTCAGTCCAAGCAAATATTGTATGAAGCAGGGACCAGTTGCCTCTAGAAATATAGAAGGATCAAGATAAGTATAATTGTATAATAAACTGCATAATGAGTCAGTCCAAACAAATATTGTATGAAGCAGGTACCAGTTGCCTCTAGAAATATAGATTATATTGTATGTAGTTCAAAATTAGATTTAAAAGGTAAGATACTATATCCACTTAGTGATACATAAAAAGTGAATGGGGTGTGGTAAAAAAAAGTGAAAAGAATTGAATGATATATGAGAAGCAGAATGGAACACAAAATAAATGGTGATGAGTGATAATAAAAAACATGTGGTGATTAGTGAATCCACTTGGGAATGGGTGAGAAAGACAAGGAAGGATGAGCCTCAGAAAGGGTGAAAAAACTAAAGGGATGCAGGGGAGGTGAAAGATCATGAAAGAACCCAAAGAAGGAAGGAAAAGAAATGGCAGCAAAAGAGATTGTGAAAGGAGACCTCACCTGAAAACACAACGCATAGGCACCTGGCTCTAGTCCTAGAACGCCATGTGGAGGATGGTGGAGGCAGGGGTGCAACCAGTGCATCCATGCTGTCCAGTGGTAGAAGTCAGCTTATGCTGGCAACCGCAGCCTCAGATTGATTTCACCCACCAAACCATACGTGCACCTGAGATGGTGCTCGTACGTTGGGGGGGAAGGACATGGTGCTGATATACAAGTGGCCCCGCCCCCGAAGGGGAGGGGGCAGCCAGGGAGACTAAACTTCCTGTTCGTATATCACAGCTCCCGGGAGAGATACACAGCCACCACCAGAGGGCGCACAACCAACCCATGGGTTGTATAAATAAAATAGGGTAAAAATTGTAAATTATATGCAGCCATAGGCCTGTGTGTGTCACAATGGGACCGTGTGGGACTGAAAGCGGGCATGGGTGTCTTCCACCCGGGTACTATTAAAAGTAAGCAAAAGAAATGGTCTCACATGGTTCCATGTAAATACCTCCATCCCGATTCATACTAGAAAAAAGAGAGGGGTGCCCTTGGGGTGGGAGTTTGAATGAGGTATATACATTCAGTGACCATAGTACAAAGATGGTAGAAAAATATGACAAATTTTATTGGTGTAGTTGCATATGAATAATGACAACAATAAAACAACAATACAATGGGCATGCGGCATAATAGCATCAACAATACACATGAATAACAATATCGATAAAAATATGGGTTGCACTCATATATTGTAGTAACTCGACGCGTTTCGTGAGTCTTCAGTAAGCTCACTCATCAGGAGTAGGGTTGAGCGAACACCTAGATGTCCGTGTTCGACGGGTTCGGCCGAACTTTAAAAAAAAGTCCGGGTCCGTGTCCCGGACTTTTACCGAACTTTTCCCGGACACCGAACCCCATTGAAGTCAATGGGGACCCGAACTTTAAGGCACTAAAATGGCTCTAAAACACCAAAGGAAAGGGCTAGAGTGCTGCAAATGGCAGCAAAACGTAATTAAGAGCATGGCAAGTGCTCTGCAAACAAATGTGGATAGGGAAATAACTTAAAACAACAAAAAAAAACAGAAAAATAAAACAATGTTCTTCTTCATCTCTGAAGGACGAGGCCCATATGGAGTAGGAGGGAGGTTAAGGTGGTGGTGGATGTGGCGGTGACATAGGCGTGCGCACAGGGTGTGCTGGGTGTGCCTGGGCACACCCTAATCACCTAGGGCACATAGCATTGCCAGTGAGGAGATGGGAAAGATCTCCCTGGGACCTGCTCTGCTCTATTTCTCCTTGCCTACAGGTACATGGCCCCGATACATTACTCTCCCTGCTGGCAAACACATGCATGTGTATTTCAACTTTGGGGTGCACACCTTAATGCAATAGGCTGCGCACACCTATGGGCGGTGTAGGTGGAAGCGGCGGTGGAGGAGGACCAGGGCCGGATTAACAGCATCATGGGCTTGGTGCTGAGGATTTTGAAGGGCCTTAGGGCCGTGCCTTGCCATGCACCCAGAGGAGGAAGGGTGCAGCCATGCATGCCTAATTCAACATGGGATGCTGTCTCTGAAGCCCATAAACACATCCATGCATCGCCAACTGTCCCTCCTTGTCCGGCCTTCACGCTGTGTGGGGAGGTTCTGAGGGTGCTGCCTGGGGAAGCGAGCATAGAAGCCAGACTTCTGTGTTTACAAGTGACAGAAGAGCGGTAACAGTGAATATGGCCAACCCGGGGCCTATATAAAAGGTAGGGGCCTGGAGCTGCAGCTCCAATAGCCCCTACATTAATCTGGCCCTGAGGAGGAGGACGAGGTAGCCAACACTGCTTCTTTTCACAAATTTTAAATGAGGGTACACCCCAAAAGAGTGAGAAAGAGCAAAAATGGAACAATGGGTGGGTAAGGTCGGTATCCATTGCTATTCTGCATAAGGTACGGAAAAGTCCCGTGGGATCCATGCCTGGTTCATTTTAATGAACGTGAGCTTGTCCACATTGTCTCTGGACAGGCGGCTGCGCTTGTCTGTTATAACGCCCCCAGCCGTGCTAAATACCCGTTCAGATAATACACTGGCTGCAGGGCACGCCAGCACCTCCAAGGCGTAAAGGGCAAGCTCAGGCCATGTGCCCAATTTGGAGACCCAGAAGTTGAAGGGGGCAGACCCGTCATTCACTACATGTAGGCGTGTGCACACATACTGCTCCACCATGTTGGTAAAATGCTGCCTCCTGCTAAGACGTTCCATCTGAGCTGCTGGTGCTGCTGTTTGTTGTGGCGTGCTGACAAAGCTTTTCCACATTTCGGCCATGCTAACCCTGCCTTCTGAGGTGCTGGCGGTGCCCTGGTTGCGTTGGCGACCTCCTCCTCCTCCTCCTCTGCCTTGTGCTTCCACTGTGGCCCCGCTGTCAGATGGGAATGCCAGCAGCATGGCGTCTACCAGCGTGCGCTTGTACTCGCGCATCTTGCGATCGCGCTCCAGTGAGTGAATTAAGGACGGTACGTTGTCCTTGTAACGGGGATCCAGCAGCGTGGCCACCCAGTAATCAGCACAAGTTAGAATGTGGGCAACTCGGCGGTCGTTGTGGAGACACTGCAGCATGTAATCGCTCATGTGTGCCAGGCTGCCCAGAGGCAACGAAAGGCTGTCCTCTGTGGGAGGTGTATGGTCCGTGTCCTCTGTATCCCCCCAGCCACGCACCAGTGATGGCCATGAGCTGGCCTGGGTGCCACCCTGCTGTGAACATGGTTCCATCTCCTCCTCCAGCTCCTCCTCCTCCTCATCCTCCTCATCCTCCAGAACTGTGCCCCTGCTGGACAATTGCGTCCCTGGCGTTTGCGTGTGCAGGAACCCACCCTCGGAGCCCCTTGCGAATGACTGCCCTGAAAGCCTTGGAAATGTTACCTCTTCATCCTCCTCCTCCTCCTCATCCTGTGCCACATCCTCTTCCATCATCGCCCGAATTGTTTTTTCAAGGAGGCATAGAAGTGGGATAGTTAAGCTGAGAACGGCGTCATTGCCACTGGCCATGTTGGTGGAGTACTCAAAACAGCGCAACAAGGCACACAGGTCTCGCATGGAGGCCCAGTTAAATTAAATAGCGGAATAGAAAATATGATCCAAAAAAAGTGTATGTATATCACACGTACACAACCACACTAGGCCCCAATTACTATTGTTTGTACCCCTAAAAGGCTAGATGAGGAGTAGGGGGAGTATGGAACAGGCAGCACCCTCAAACCTTCAGAAGTATGAGATGAACCCCAACAACTTGGAAAGGTGGATCTCTCTCACACGTACCGACACAGACTATCCCGCAATTCAATTGATCCTCAAAGGTTTTTATTGAATAGCGGAATAGGAAATATGATCAAAAAAAGTGTATGTATCTCGCACGTACACAACCACACTAGGCCCCAATTACTATTGTTTGTACCCCTAAAAGGCTAGATGAGGAGTAGGGGGGGTATGGAACAGGCAGCACCCTCAAACCTTCAGAAGTATGAGATGAACCCCAACAACTTGGAAAGGTGGATCTCTCTCACACGTACCGACACAGACTATCCCGCAATTCAATTGATCCTCAAAGGTTTTTATTGAATAGCGGAATAGGAAATATGATCAAAAAAAGTGTATGTATCTCGCACGTACACAACCACACTAGGCCCCAATTACTATTGTTTGTACCCCTAAAAGGCTAGATGAGGAGTAGGGGGGGTATGGAACAGGCAGCACCCTCAAACCTTCAGAAGTATGAGATGAACCCCAACAACTTGGAAAGGTGGATCTCTCTCACACGTACCGACACAGACTATCCCGCAATTCAATTGATCCTCAAAGGTTTTTATTGAATAGCGGAATAGGAAATATGATCAAAAAAAGTGTATGTATCTCGCACGTACACAACCACACTAGGCCCCAATTACTATTGTTTGTACCCCTAAAAGGCTAGATGAGGAGTAGGGGGGGTATGGAACAGGCAGCACCCTCAAACCTTCAGAAGTATGAGATGAACCCCAACAACTTGGAAAGGTGGATCTCTCTCACACGTACCGACACAGACTATCCCGCAATTCAATTGATCCTCAAAGGTTTTTATTGAATAGCGGAATAGGAAATATGATCAAAAAAAGTGTATGTATCTCGCACGTACACAACCACACTAGGCCCCAATTACTATTGTTTGTACCCCTAAAAGGCTAGATGAGGAGTAGGGGGGGTATGGAACAGGCAGCACCCTCAAACCTTCAGAAGTATGAGATGAACCCCAACAACTTGGAAAGGTGGATCTCTCTCACACGTACCGACACAGACTATCCCGCAATTCAATTGATCCTCAAAGGTTTTTATTGAATAGCGGAATAGGAAATATGATCAAAAAAAGTGTATGTATCTCGCACGTACACAACCACACTAGGCCCCAATTACTATTGTTTGTACCCCTAAAAGGCTAGATGAGGAGTAGGGGGGGTATGGAACAGGCAGCACCCTCAAACCTTCAGAAGTATGAGATGAACCCCAACAACTTGGAAAGGTGGATCTCTCTCACACGTACCGACACAGACTATCCCGCAATTCAATTGATCCTCAAAGGTTTTTATTGAATAGCGGAATAGGAAATATGATCAAAAAAAGTGTATGTATCTCGCACGTACACAACCACACTAGGCCCCAATTACTATTGTTTGTACCCCTAAAAGGCTAGATGAGGAGTAGGGGGGGTATGGAACAGGCAGCACCCTCAAACCTTCAGAAGTATGAGATGAACCCCAACAACTTGGAAAGGTGGATCTCTCTCACACGTACCAACACAGACTATCCCCCAATTTAACTGATCCCCAAAGGTTTTTGATTAAATAGCGGAATAGAAAATATGATCCCAAAAAAGTGTATGTATATCACACGTACACAACCACACTAGGCCCCAATTACTATTGTTTGTACCCCTAAAAGGCTAGGAGTAGGGGGAGTATGGAAAAGGCAGCACCCTCAAACCTTCAGAAGTATGAGATGAACCCCAACAACTTGGAAAGGTGGATCTCTCTCACACGTACCAACACAGACTATCCCCCAATTTAACTGATCCCCAGAGGTTTTTGATTAAATAGCGGAATAGAAAATATGATCCCAAAAAAGTGTATGTATATCACACGTACACAACCACACTAGGCCCCAATTACTATTGTTTGTACCCCTAAAAGGCTAGGAGTAGGGGGAGTATGGAACAGGCAGCACCCTCAAACCTTCAGAAGTATGAGATGAACCCCAACAACTTGGAAAGGTGGATCTCTCTCACACGTACCAACACAGACTATCCCCCAATTTAACTGATCCCCAAAGGTTTTTGATTAAATAGCGGAATAGAAAATATGATCCCAAAAAAGTGTATGTATATCACACGTACACAACCACACTAGGCCCCAATTACTATTGTTTGTACCCCTAAAAGGCTAGGAGTAGGGGGAGTATGTAACAGGCAGCACCCTCAAACCTTCAGAAGTATGAGATGAACCCCAACAACTTGGAAAGGTGGATCTCTCTCACACGTACCAACACAGACTATCCCCCAATTTAACTGATCCCCAAAGGTTTTTGATTAAATAGCGGAATAGAAAATATGATCCCAAAAAAGTGTATGTATATCACACGTACACAACCACACTAGGCCCCAATTACTATTGTTTGTACCCCTAAAAGGCTAGGAGTAGGGGGAGTATGGAACAGGCAGCACCCTCAAACCTTCAGAAGTATGAGATGAACCCCAACAACTTGGAAAGGTGGATCTCTCTCACACGTACCAACACAGACTATCCCCCAATTTAACTGATCCCCAAAGGTTTTTGATTAAATAGCGGAATAGAAAATATGATCCCAAAAAAGTGTATGTATATCACACGTACACAACCACACTAGGCCCCAATTACTATTGTTTGTACCCCTAAAAGGCTAGGAGTAGGGGGAGTATGGAACAGGCAGCACCCTCAAACCTTCAGAAGTATGAGATGAACCCCAACAACTTGGAAAGGTGGATCTCTCTCACACGTACCAACACAGACTATCCCCCAATTTAACTGATCCCCAAAGGTTTTTGATTAAATAGCGGAATAGAAAATATGATCCCAAAAAAGTGTATGTATATCACACGTACACAACCACACTAGGCCCCAATTACTATTGTTTGTACCCCTAAAAGGCTAGATGAGGAGTAGGGGGAGTATGGAACAGGCAGCACCCTCAAACCTTCAGTATGAGATTGTGTTCACTGTACCCCACAAAGATTGAGTTCACTGCACCCCACAATGATTGTGTTCACTGCACCCCACAAAGATTGTGTTCACTGCACCTCACAAAGATTGTGTTCACTGTACCCCCCAAAGATTGTGTTCACTGCACCCCACAAAGATTCTGTTCACTGTACCCCACAAAGATTGTGTTCACTGCACCCCAAAAAGATTGTGTTCACTGCACCCCAAAAAGGATGTTGTTCACTGCACCCCAAAAAGGATGTTGTTCACTCCACCCCAAAAAGATTGTGTTCACTGCACCCCACAAAGATTGTGTTCACTGCACCCCAAAAAGATTGTGTTCACTGCACCCCAAAAATGATTTTGTTCACTGCACCCCAAAAAGGATTTTGTTCACTGCACCCCAAAAAGGATGTTGTTCACTCCACCCCAAAAAGATTGTGTTCACTGCACCCCAAAAAGATTGTGTTCACTGCACCCCACAAAGGATTTTGTTCACTGCACCCCAAAAAGATTGTGTTCACTGCACCCCAAAAAGGATGTTGTTCACTGCACCCCAAAAAGGATTTTGTTCACTGCACCCCAAAAAGATTGTGTTCACTGCACCCCACAAAGGATTTTGTTCACTGCACCCCACAAAGATTGTGTTCACTGCACACCAAAAAGGATTGTGTTCACTGCACCCCAAAAAGATTTTGTTCACTGCACCCCAAAAAGATTGTGTTCACTGCAGCCCAAAAAGATTGTGTTCACTGCAGCCCAAAAAGATTGTGTTCACTGCAGCCCAAAAAGATTGTGTTCACTGCAGCCCAAAAAGATTGTGTTCACTGCAGCTCACACACAGAAAAATGGATGTGGATCACTGACACCTGCCTATCTCCAATCCCACACCACACAGCAATATCGATTGTAGTTTGTAGAACACAGTTTCCCTAAAATTCAGCAGACTCTGTCCCTAACAGGATTGAGAAGAGATCGTAGATCAGGATTGAGTGCAGACCCCACCCCCCACACAGCAATATCGATTGTAGTTTGTAGAAGACACTGACCCTATATAATTCAGCAGACTCTATCCCTAAAATGCCTACAACTCGCCCTGCCTAAACACTCCGACCTGTCCCTCAATTCTATCCGGACACAAATGGTTTTTTCCTGCCTATCTTTCCCTAATCAGCAGCCAGCACGTTGATGTGTGCTCTGTCCCTGAATCTAAGCAGCATAATGACGCCGCTGCGGCTGCCTCGAACTTATAAAGACTTGGTCACATGCTTCAGACGGCCAATCACAGCTACTGAGACATTTGCAGGCATGGCTGGGATGGCTTAAGGCACACCAGTTAAACGATTGTTGATTGGCTGTTGAAAGCCCGCCATGAAAAGAGCGCCAAAGCATGCAAAACCCGGAAATAAAACGACCGAACACGGATTTTTACCCGAACATACAGTAAAGTGTCCGTGTCCGTGTTCGGGTACAAAAAATCCAATTATTCGGTACGAACACGAATAATACAGTCCGTGTTCGCTCAACACTAATCAGGAGTATATATGAGATAAATTGTCTAAAAATGAATGAGACAGTAAACAACATGTTACTATATATGATTGAGGAGTGTGATATTGTAACATCTGTACATGAACAGAAATCAAAAAGATCACACTCACACATGACCCAAAGATGGATGGTGGATGCGTGCTCTCACGATGCGGGGGCTGCCATGGTCTAACCCGGGAGCTGACAGGACTTGAACCATTGGCGAACACGTTGGGGAGACAGGAGAGGAAACAAGATTGTGGAAAGTGAAGCTTCTGCTTGATAGCGAAGTATGGGCTGAAAATAAATGAATATGCATCTCAATGGAGTATATAATTACATTGTTTGTATCACTAAGTGATATCCAAAGGATCAAGATAAGTATAAGTATAATGAACTGCATAAAGAGTCAGTCCAAGCAAATATTGTATGAAGCAGGGACCAGTTGCCTCTAGAAATATAGAAGGATCAAGATAAGTATAATTGTATAATAAACTGCATAATGAGTCAGTCCAAACAAATATTGTATGAAGCAGGTACCAGTTGCCTCTAGAAATATAGATTATATTGTATGTAGTTCAAAATTAGATTTAAAAGGTAAGATACTATATCCACTTAGTGATACATAAAAAGTGTCCGTGAAAACCAGACGCCTGGAAACCCTACTTTCCATGCGTCTGGAGGATCGGAACAAATGGAATCTCCCCAAAGAGGACAGTGGGGACCTGACACCTCTCTCTCTGCACACGGAGACGGAGCTGTCATCCGCCTGTTCAGCAGGGATCGGCGGTTTGATCACCTGTTGAGCAGAACGGACTCTGTCGGGCGCTGTGCCCAGGCGAAAGGGGCCTTACTGTATCTTTTAAACTCACAATCCTAGCATTGGTTGTTGAAGGACAACTTCCCTTTCCTTTCAGCAACAATAATCTTTCTGTAACCACGCTATTACTGGAGATGACTGCAGTGCATTCCATCACTTCCCAGGGTGAAATATTTACTCTAGCACTATACTTTGCCTTTTTATCCTCTAATAGTTCATAATTCTTTACAACAGTCAATTTGCACACCAAGGTTATTTCACTAGGCAGCATTATGTATATGTGGACTTATTTAGTACTCAGTAATTATTCCATCCTTGGCCCAGCAGGCTAATGATGATACATTTAGCATTATAGCTGTTCTATTAACAGTCTGAAAAGCATGATGATAACTCAGGCACGTTCCTGCGGGCGATGTTATGCAATGTGGCACTGATTTCTTATTCCTCTCCAGCTGTGTATCAAAGTGGATTCTTTGACTTCTGCTAAGGCAGTACATACTGTCAGCACCAATTATTAATGTCTTTACATTTAAAAAAAAAAAAAAAATGTTTTGACAAAAGGAACAAAGCCTAAAGAGGTTCTAAAGCCTAAACATTTTCTACCTTACTGCATTCCTTGCAGTAAGGTAAAAAAATGTTTAGGTGTCAGCATCCCCCCTCATCCCCCTTACCTGACCCTCTCTTAGATCCAGCGCAGTGCACGTCTGCAGCTCTTCTCCCTCCTCACTTCTGGGTCTCGCTGGCTTTGCTGGGGCACTGGGAGTCATTGGCTCCCAGTGTTGTAAATCAAAGCCAGTGAGGAGGGAGCATGGGGTGTGGCCGAGACCCGCTATCTCTATCTATGGATGCAGCAGCGGGGCTCGGATGCGAACATGCACGTGTGCCCCCATGGGAAGCAGCTTCCCATAGGGCACTAAACAGGAGGAAACAGGAGCACTGGCAGGTGACCCGAAAAGAGCAGGTAAGTATAGACATGTTTGTTATTTAAAAAGAAATTACCTTTACAATTACTTTAATCCTTCTGAAGACTGATGTACATATAACGGTTCAATCATACAGTCTTTCTAAGGGGATATTGACACGTTGAAGCTTGCTAGGAACTGTATTGTAAAAGTGTGGCCAGGTTGTGGACTTACACATATTTGCATATACGGTACTTAACAAGCAGTAAATGAGCTGTGCAAGAAAGCCTTCACTGACCTACATAGCTGCAGGCACTGTGGAGCAAAGAATCCATAAACTTCACAACAGAAGCAGTGAAAGCTGACATCCAGGCAAACATCTAAATATACAGTATATACGGTATATGTATATATATGTAGCACCCTCCTAGGTAGGTGCTAGGAAAAAGCATCTATTGCTCCTTCTGCTTTTCAGGGGAGCCTGATCTGTTAGGTTGCCTGTTGCATGTCTCCAGGTGTGATTCAGTGGGTCTGAGGGAGTGTCCCCACTGTATCCAATGAGGGAGGTTGTTGGACAGTGGAGGGAACCCAGCCAATGACACATTAGCTTTTATGGGAGTCCCAGTGGGAAGGGGACATGTGACAGGGCGTCTTTGGCGGGAAGCAGAGTCCCAGGAGGAGGCAGACGGCTGGTCTCTCCTCCTGCTGTGTATGAGGAAGGTGGTCTTAGGCAGTTGGGCTAGTGAACCAGGTATGGAGCTGAGCTGCAGAGGATCCAGTGTAGATGACGGTGGAGTTGCTGGCAGAGTCTCTCAGGAAAAACTGTGTCCGTGAGTACTCAGGGACTTGCCAAAGGGTCGGCCCAGGAAGGGGACCACTCCAGTGAAGTCAGGGGATCAAAGAGCTAGCTCAGACAGAGAGAATTATAGTAAAGGGGGTGCCGTGTAGAACCCTGAAGAATAGGGATAAGGGGGGTGCCTAGTTGGGCCCTGAAGAGCGATTCACAGAGTAATACAAGTCCAGTAAATTTCTTCTTCACTGCTAGTGACAAGGTGATACAGCGGCCTTGGCGCACTCAGTTATATCTAAACGTCCCAGCAAATTGTGCATAGTTTATTCAAGTTGGAGTATCCCACTTATCACTTCTCCTATCCAAGTTCTCAAATAAAACTACAAAAACCAAAACCCCTAGACTGTTTCTTGACTGAGCCAAACAGTCTTGGCTAGACAACCTCCCCCCCCCTTTTTTTTTTTTTGTGGACAATGATGACATAATGGCCATTTTTTACTTGCGCCATATTTTGAGCAAGACACAAAAAACAAAAATATAAATAAAAATAATAATAATAAAAAGTATATGTCTAAATATAAACATATACATATTTATATACGCTTCATGATTGCTGTTATTATATATACTTTCTATATGTGGTTTATTTTCATTTCTAATTTTCTCATCTATTATTATTTTTTATTATTATTATTATTATTATTGTTATCATTATTTTATTAATTAATCACTTATTATTATCTATTATTTTTGATCATTATTATGTTCCAACCATATTCATATGCTTTACGAGCCCATATAAATTGTGTCATCATCGTTCACGATTCTGAGCCGCCTGACTGTAAACTACAGACATGTAGTATTAATTTCACATAGAGATGCAAGGAGGAGGGCGGGGTTGGGTGAGCGCCGCCCTGTCCATGTCTGCTGTCGGTCTGCGAAGCCAGCGATCTGTGGGCAAATGGACCGTGCAGCGCCCTGTAGTGGATGACGGAAGTGACGCGGGTGGAACGCACCCACCCGCACTTCCGGTCTTCTACTTCCGGGTGCGGGTTGGCGTGCGTCCCAGAGGAGTGACACAGCCATCCGAATGGGGATTCTCAAGCACGCAGAGTACCATTCTAGTCCCGGTGTAACGTGAGAATTACCTACCCTGTGAGAAAAACCTACCCTCGTCACTTCCGGCCAGGAACAGCTGAGCAGCGCAGCAGTGCGCATGCTCACAGCCCCGGATACCTAATGAAACAGCTGAGGACCTGACTAGTGGGCATGCGCACTAGTAGGAAATTATCACGGTGTCCGTGAAAAAAACCTACCCACGCCACGCGTACATTAAAACAGGTGTGCTGCAATATGAGTCATCTCCGCTCCTGTCCCTGTCACTGCCCTGATCTTGGCTAGTAAATATAAAAGCGGCTCTCGGCTCCGTTATTTATGTTCTCATACACCCGCCGCCGCTTTAATATTTACTAGCCGAGATGAGGGAAGTGACAGGGACAGGAGTAAAGATGACTCGTATTGCAGCACAGCTGTTTTAATGTAACCGCTGCATTACATACAGTGCCGTGCAACCGGAAGTGACGAGGGTAGGTTTTTCTCACGGGTAGGTAATTCTCACGGAACACCGGTCAGCGGATATGTCACGGCGCCATTCCTTACATTAGGATCACAGGTACCACTTTGTATGCAGAGGCCAATAGGGTCCCCGTGCACCATACTAAACACACTGTACATGTTCCATTATGTCCTATCTCTAAATGCCCCACTTCCATGAACAATGTCCCCCCTGCAGTATTGCAAGTCAGGAGTGATTGACACTAATCTGCTTGCTGTTGTACTGAAGATGCACAAGTTAGGCAGTGGAGTATCTTCTTGAACCTATAGAGATTTAAGGTATTGATTGTGTGTGTGTATATATATATATATATATATATATATATATATATATATATATATATATATATATATATATATATATATACATTTTTTCAATGTATTATTCATCATATTTGGTTTTCTATTTTTCCTTTCTTGTTTAAACAAGTGTTTCATTTGCTGCATTTTTTGCCGCTGATCACATAGTCCGAGCTGGCCTTGGAAGGTGGGCGTGGTTTGGCCCGGGCTGGACAAGTGTCCTTGCCGCCCCCCCCCTCTTCCATGTTCCTTCCCTGTCCCAGTACCCCCACTCTTCCCTCCCCTCCCTTCCCCTCTTGTTGCCTTTTCTATTCTATGAGTCCCATTTTTCTCCCTTCCCCTTTCCCCTCCTCTTCCCTTTTCTTCTTTCCCCCCCTCCCCTTTGTCCCGCCCTTGGGTTTGGGGCGGAGCAGGAAGAAGTGTGGCCAGCTCCCATTTAGTCTTCGGCCGTCTGGCTTGTGATCCAGCAGCACTTTTTCTGGCTCTGAGGAAGTGGGTTCGCCCCTGAAACGCATCAGCCTAGCCACAGCAGCCCCATGCGACCATCTGCATGTCCATTCGTCACATTTGGGACCTGGCTACCTTGGAGACTGTATATGCAATGTTGATGTGTGTTGTATCACACCAGTATTGTGAGTACTTTGTACACTTTTTAATATTTTAAATAAATGGTTTTATGGTAATGCACCAGGTCGGTGAGCCCCTCTTTTTCTTTTTTGTCTTTTCTACCAGTTGGTTCTGGATACCCTTGATCCTGAAGGGGGCAGCAAGACCAATAGCTCTTTCCACATCTGAGTTTGTAGTGCACCTCTTTTTACTCCATCAGACAGCACTCGAGCGCAGGAGATTTTGTTTTACTACTAAAATAACAGCCTCCCCAGACCAGTTCTCTTCCCTGGGCACTCCCTCACTCCCATTTACTTCCCCATCCCCACTACATGCTATTAGAATTTTACTCCAGGAGTACTGTAGATAATGAATTTGGAAATTCTAGAGAAATTCCTGAGGTGGTTCTGGCTAGCTCACTAGATTGCTTTAAAAAAGGCCTGGATTCTATCCTAGGTGTACATAATATAAATGGGTACTAATATATATAGGTAAAGTTGATCCACCTATATATTTCGCCTTCCTCTGGATCAGCAGCGGGTATAGGATTGTGTATATGGGATTGTATGGTTGAGTTTTCAATACTGTTTTTTTTGGTTGAACCGGATGGACTTTTGTCTTTTTTTAACCTGGCTAGCTATGTAACTATGTAGAGAAATGCTTAAATAATGCATTAGAATTTAACAAGTCCCGTTCGATTTTAGTCAACTAAAATGTAGGAGATTTTAGTCGGCTAAAGTGTACTGAAGAATTTAGTCAACTAAAATATGATTAAAACTAAAATAATTAGACGTCAAAATAACACTGGTTTGTATTGCTATTACAAAGCTGATGTTATTAAATGAAAGTGTAAGCTGTGATCATAGATTTCCTCTCATAACACATACAGGTTGTGTTCTTTACCCAGTCTGTGACTGGACAGTGAAAGGAGAATCAGCAGACTGGTGAGTTCACCTTTCTGTCACTCTGCTTTTTACTTCTTTTAGAATGCCAATTGTTAGCAAATGAGCAATGCAAGGAGGATGCAGCAATGACCCCCTCTCAGCATGCTGCATCTTCCTCCCCAGTCTGTGTCCTCCGTGAGTTCCCAAACCTCTCTTTTTTGCACTCGCTTTCGCATTACAAATCCTATAGTTCATAGTCCATCTCAGAAGCAAGCAAGAGAGGTGTCCATGCTCTTACCTACAATGGGACCATGGAGAATGAATGTAGCCACCCTCTAAAACACAGGTGTCAAACACAAGGCCCGCAGCCCGAATGTGGCCCCCCAGGCCATTTCATGTGGCCCTCGCAGCTGTAGGACCCTTCTTGTCTCTGCCCCCACCTTGTCTCTGTAGTCGGCAGCAGCGAGGACAGAACTCCTTTGCCAGATCCTGCACACCTCTGTGCAGCTGGAGAAAGGCTCATCTTTGCCCAATCCCCCCCCTTCTCAGCAGTCCAAAGCAGAGAGGAGGGCAGAACTCCTCCTACAGATCCTGCACCTCTCTGTGCAGCCGCAACACCACCTTGCCTCTGTCTCCCCTGGTCTCAGCATTCAGCAGACTCTGGAATCTGACACCAGCTCTCCTCTGGTTCTTTTCCAGACCCTGCACTTCTTCCCAGAAGGGGGGGGGGGGGCTCTTGACATCTCATGTAAGGGGGTGTGGGGTGCTCTGGATATCTAATCTTACAGATATAACCGGCCCTCTGAGGGCAACCATAATGCTGATGCGGCCCGCAATGAAATTTAGTTTGACACCCCTACTCTAAAAGGAAGCCCAATCACAGCAGCAAAAAAAAGTAAAGGAAAAAAAAAGAATTTGTATATTTTAAGGATCTACAAATTCTTTTTTTTTTTTTTTTTGCTACTGTGAGCAAAAGAAGAGACTGGGTTAATTTTTGGGTTAAGAATACATAATTGCATACATTTTTTTTTTTAGCCAGAGCTTAGTGTCACTATAAGTAGTGGATGTAGATCATTTTCGAAGGATAAGGCTTCATGCACACAGGGCGTTTTAAAAAATAAGCTGCAATGCTAATACTGACGGCAGGAAAAAGTGGCTGTAAAGATGCGTTTTTAGAAGCGTTTTTCATTGGCATTAATGCGCATTTAGATGAGTTTAGTTGCGTTAGTGTTTAGCAGCTTTTCTCTGCCCTCTTCTATTTTCCACTCCCAAATCCTATTACTGCAGCTTAAAAATGCTTGACACGGCTTAGCGATGTATACAGCGTTCACATGTATTTAGCCACGTTTAGCTGCGTTAGTTGTTTTTACAGCTGTAACGCTGCTGCTCCAGAACGCACTGGCGTTCTCTGGGTTTTTTTTGGTATCTTGAAAACACCTATGCTACTTACAGCTCTAAAAGCCTATGTGTGCATGAACATGTAGAATAACATGGAAAGGTGATTTTAAGCTGTAAAAAAAATGCCTGATGCCCCTAGGAGCACCTTTAACCACTTAAGGACTGGAAGGTTTTACCCCCTTAATGACCAGGCCATTTTTTGCGATACGACACTGCGTTCATTTTACTGACGATTGCACGGTCATGAAATGCTGTACCCAAATAAATTTGATGTTTTTTTTTTTCCACAAATAGAGCTTTCTTTTGGTGGTATTTGATCACCTCTGCAGTTTATATTTTTTTCACTATAAACAAAAAAACAGCGACAATTCTGAAAAATAAAAACAATATTTTCTACTTTCTGCTATAAAACATTTCCAATAAAAAAAATTTAAAAAATCAACTTTTTTCATCAATTTAGGCCAATATGTATTCTGCCACATATTTTTAGTCAAAAAAAAATTCCAATAAGTGTATATTGATTGGTTTGCACAAAAGTTATTGTGTCTACAAACTAGGGAAAAGATTTATGTAATTTTTATTTATTTATTTTTTTACAAGTAATGGCGGCGATCAGCGATATTTAGTGGAACTGCGACATTGCAGCAGGCAGATTGGACACTGAACTGACACTTTTGACACTTTTAAGGGAACCAGTGACATTATTACAGTAATCAGTGCTAAATGTATGCACTGTTACTGTACTAATGACACTGGCAGGGAAGGGGTTAACACCAGGGGTGATCAAAGGGTTAAGTGTGCTCCTAGGGAGTGCTTTCTAATGTATGAGGGATGGACTCACTGGATGAACACAGAGACCTGTGCTCCTAAATAGGGGGAAAACAGGATCCCTGTGTTCATCTCTGAAAGAACGGTGGTCTGCCTTGTTTACAAAGGCACATTGCTGTTCTGTCTCCTTGGGGAGTGATTACATGCGGCTGGCGGACATCGCGCCCGCCGGACCCGCTGATTGGCTCCCCTCTAGCCAATCAGCGTGTGTGCGCGCCTCTGGTGACGTGCTCGCGCCCCTACTATCTTTTACACTAAGTGATGTACAGGTACGTCGTTTCGCGTAATAGAGCTGACCTGCCGCGGTAAAACTATGACGGCTCCAGAGTGCATGAGGCCTAAGGATATTGTTTAGTTCATGTGTAGACACAACAGAACCTCTCCCACTATTCTATACAGGTGGTATATTGCCTTGGTAAAAGTCCAGCTTGATTTGTCCTATACTACAACACGCACGATTTTGCTATATCCATTTAAGCCTCCTATCAACATATTCAGGATAAGGAACTGGCACACTTTGCTAGTACTCTTTATACTTTCTTAGTTGCCACATAATAAATAAGATAGATAATCCTGTTAAAAAAATATATGGCAGTTTTCCTTCCTATATAAAAAAACTTTATTTCCATCCGTATTGAAAGAATGTTACCGCCGACTTCCAGAACTCTGTGTATTGGAATAATTAATGGTTGTCTATAGTGACGGACGTTCCAATCATCAAGCTGTCGGCTGTGTTTTACTTTGTGACCAGCTTGTGCACGCTTCCTCGGTTTCTCGTTGTGAAATATTACCAGGCTGTAGCAGTGACCTCAATCATAACCTGAGAGAGGTGTGTAGATCTAACGGAGAACTCAACTTACCGCATTATCAACACTCTAGTCAAAGACAAACCCCAACTTCCCGCAGCCTGTACTTTCATCTTTAGGTTATAATAGCTCTGAGTGCTCAATTCTAGACTGTTAAAGTCATAAAAAACATTTTCTAATGCCAAAAGTACATATGAGCATGTACAAATATCACTGATAAAAGCTATAAGCAAACAGAGACATTCGGTATTTATAGTAAATAACAGTTGGCTTCAGTTCCCTCTAAAAATGACATTTACAGTTGTTAGAGCTGTAAAAACTGGATGGAAAAGCCGAAAATGGAAGTTACTTTTGCTTGTACTTACTGCCATTGACCGGTTTCTTACCACAGGGATTAAACAACATTAAAAAGCAATAATTCTGCAATGTACCTTGTACATACATGTTTAAAGTGACACTAAAATCTGATTAAAAAATAAATTATATTCAGCTATTCTTAAAGTAAAACTATAGTTTTTTTATTTTTTTTTCATTTTCATTTTGGATAGAGCAAGGGAGAAATAAAACCCCAATTTTTTTTTGTGTCCAATTGCGGAGATTTCCTATCACTTCCTGTCCCATAGCCAAACAGAATCCCTACAAATTAAAGAAATCCCTTGGGACCAGAACTAGTGTCCTCACTGGAAGGTTTCCTCTCCATTACTTTTAGGACAACCCCACAATTTTGGATTTTCTTTTACTTTCACGTTTAATGATAATGGTAAACACTACAAATAAAGAGGGTGAATCTCCTTAATGGGGACACAGACAGCAATAAAACATGACAAGCATTCTAATCTCTCTTCACTCTATTAAAAAATAAACAAAAGGTTTTGCCTTTATTTAGGCCCCTTTCACACAGGCAGACCATTCAGATCCGCCTGCCCGTTTTTTTGGCGGATCTGAACGGTCCCCCCATGCATTCCTATGGGGCATCGGATGTCAGCGGAGACATGTCCGCTGACATCCGACCCGATCCGATTCGTCAAATCTGGACGGATGGAAACCCTATTTTCCATCCGTCCAGCGGATCGGATGGCATCGAATGAGAACGGACCGACGGTCCGTTCCCATCCGATTTCCCCCATAGAGATGCATGCGGAACTGACAGCTGTGTCTCCGCACACAGCACGGAGACACAGCTGTCCTCCTGCTGCTCAGCGGGGGATCGGCGGCTCGATCCCCCGCTGAGAAAAACGGACTCCGTCCAACGGACAAAGTGTGTGAAAGGAGCCTTATACTTTGACTCAAATCAGTCCCATTTATTGCTTTCAGCCTTTTCCAAATCTCCAATTTACTTTTCCTTTGGTTGCTTTGATCTGACTTCCAGTTAGAGGGTGGCTACATTCAATCACCATGTTTCTGCTGTATGTAGTAATGTAGCCACCTCCTCTTGCTGGCACCCACGTTAGACTATGGGATTTGTAGTGTACATAGAACAGTGCCCATGACCACAACTAACATGCACTGCTTGTGGAACAACTCATTGAAAACTAGATTACGGGGCCAGTAAGCAGTGAGTGTGTATGGATTATCTCACAAGGGTACAGCACTCTCCTTCAAAAAACAAGTGCATACAGTTTTCAATGAATGAAGTGCATAAATCTTCAATTTCTATAACAATATACGAAAAAAATATAGGAAATATGTATATATATATATATATATATATATATATATATATATTTATTGTATATATATATATATTTAATCAAAGTGAGTTCATCTTTCAACAAAGTCCATAAAATAAGATAAATCCAGTCTCTGTGAATAGTGCAGTCTCTTACACCAAGAAATCTTGAGTAATTGGCTCTGATCACCACTGTGCCCTTCACACTGCCTATAGGTGTCTTCTCACCTGCTTTACAAACTACAGGAGGTCAATGTGTGCTTTTGCAGTGTTTAAGTGCCACTGCTTCCGCTGGCTGTTCAGTCCCAGTCTGCAGCTCTCAGCATGGTGTTGTTCATATAGGAGGCAAGAGGAAAAGACCATAGGGCAGATAGCTAATAAAAAGTACTTATTTCCATATAAAATACACTCACATTTCAAAAGTAAAAAACAGGCTTATCTCAGTAAAATTCTCAACGCTCCATCTAGCTCTGCCCAGCGTGATTACGTCACTGCCCACCTCACAAGATGCGCCCAGTGGGCTTTCTCAAAGGTTCAGGCTGTGTATTGATTCATTTTGGAGAATATAGCTATTTTTTGGTTCATGTATAGAAACGAAAGCACTTCCCCCACTTTTCTATGTATTGCCCCTGTAAAAGTCCAGCTTGATTTACCCTGTACTCAAGCATGCACACATTTTCTATATCCATTAACACCATCAATCAACAATTTCATGAAAAATAGATTACAGAGTCATTAAGCAGTGATGTGTATGGAACATTTTTGGAGAATTAGGATATCTGTTTAGTACTTTAATATTATTATATATCATTGGATAGAAGAAAGAAGAGTGGAAACAAGTGATTGTGAGTTTAAAAAATGTGTTCAAATGTCACCCTCCCATAATGTACCCACCACCAAAGAAGATGAGAATTTAAATGTGGCAATGAGGGACAGTTATCAAAACATATATATATATATATATATATATATAAAATTTTACAACCAATTTCTTTTTTACATAAATACTTTAAACAAAAATTCATTAAAAAAAAAAAGGTGTGCAAAAACAAAAGGTAAATAGGATACTCCCATACATCTAACCATATATATATACCTTACACATATATATATATATATACACCTTTTATGAGATATATATATCTCATAAAATTAGAATATCATCAAAAAGTTATTTATTTTAGTTAAGGTTAATACAGGGATGGAGACGCTGGGCATACCTGCTGGTGTCTCACTTAAAGTCCCACATAGCCCACATTGTCAATTTATTTTAGTTATTCAATTCAAAAAGTGAAACCTCCTATATTTTATATAGATGTGTTACACACAGAGTGATATATTTCAAGAATTTCTTTCTTTTCATTTTGAGAATTATGGCTTACAGCTAGTGAAAATCCAAAATTCAGCATCTCAGGAAATTAGAATATTACATAAGACCAATAAAAAAAAGGATTTTTAATACAGAAATGTTGACTTACTGAAAAGTGTGTCCATGTGCAGTATAGTATGCACTCTACTTGGTCAGGGCTTCTTTTGCATCAATTACTACATCAATGCAGCGTAGCATGGAGGCGATCAGCTTGTGGCACTGCTGAGGTGTTATGGAAGCCCAGGTTTCTATGCTAGTGGATTTCAGCTCATCTAAATTGTTGGGTCTGGTGTCTCTCATCTTCCTCTTGACAATACCCTATGGATTCTCTATGGGGTTTCGGTCAGGTGAGTTTGCGGGCCAATCAAGCAAAGTGAAACCATGATCATTAAACCAGGCATTCATACTTTTGTCAGGGTGGGCAGGTGCCAAATCCTGCTAGAATATGTAATCAGCATCTTCATAAAGCTGGTCAGCAGAGGGAAGCATGAAGTGCTCTAGAATTTCCTGGTACTTTGGACTTGATAAAACACAGTGGATCAACACCAGCAGATGACATGGCCCCCCCGAATCATCACTGACTGTGGAAACTTCACACTGGACCTCATGCAACTTGGATTCTGTGCTGCTCAAATCTTCCTCCAGACTCTGACGTTGATTTCCAAGTGAAATTCAAAATGTTCCGTGAAAAAAAAACAGTCCGTGATGATTTGGGGAGCCATAACCTGCTGGTGTTGGTCCACTGTGTTTTATCAAGTCCGAAGTCAACACAACCCTTTACCAGGAAATTCTAGAGCACTTCATGCATTTCTATTATTGTGCTTGTTTGGGGAGTAAAGCTTCTTGATATGGTGATGTCAACATGACATCTGGTCTATCATTGTGCTTGTTTATGGAATAAAACTTTGTGATATGGTGACATCCCCATGAAGGGTCTTCTATCATTGTGCTTGTCTGTGGAATAAATCTTCCTGATACGGTGACGTCCCCATGATGGGTTTTCTGTCATTGTGCTTGATGGGTCTTCTATCACTGTGCTTGTCTGTGGAATACAGTTTCTTGATACGGTGATGTCATCATGATGGGTTTCTGTTATTGTTCTTGGTGGCTCTTCTATCATTGTGCTTGTTTGTGGGATAAAGCTTTTTAAAATGGTGACATCATCATAGTAGGTCTTTTATCATTGGGTCTGCTATCATGTGCTTGTTTGTGAAATAAACTTTTGTGATACAATGATGTAGTCATAACGGGCCTTCTAACATTATACTTGTTTTTTGAACAAGCGGAAATACAGGAGGACAAATGGTACCCCTGTATCTCGAGGATTGGCAAATGCACATGTATTATACAACTGCAACAAATACTATATACAGTGGGTACGGAAAGTATTCAGACCCCCTTAAATTTTTCACTCTTTGTTATATTGCAGCCATTTGCTAAAATCATTTCAGTTCATTCTTCTTCCTCATGAATGTACGCATAGCTCCTCATATTGACGGAAAAACACAGAATTGTTGACATTGTTGCAGATTTATTAAAAAAGAAAAACTGAAATATCACATGGTCCTAAGTATTCAGACCCTTTGCTGTGACACTCATATATTTAACTCAGGTGCTTTCCGTTTCTTCTGATCATCCTTGAGATGGTTCTACACCTTCATTTGAGTCCAGCTGTGTTTGATTATACTGATTGGACTTGATTAGGAAAGCCACACACCTGTCTATATAAGACCTTCCAGATCACAATGCATGTCAGAGCAAATGAGAATCATGAGGTCAAAGGAACTGCCTGAAGAGCTCAGAGACAGAATTGTGGCAAGGCACAGATCTGACCAAGGTTACAAAAAGATTTCTGCTGCACTTAAGGTTCCTAAGAGCACAGTGGCCTCCATAATCCTCAAATGGAAGACGTTTGGGACGACCAGAACCCTTCCTAGAGCTGGCCGTCCGGCCAAACTGAGCTATCGGGGGAGAAGAGCCTTGGTGAGAGAGGTAAAGAAGAACCCAAAGATCACTGTGGCTGAGCTCCAGAGATGCAGTCAGGAGATGGGAGAAAGTTGTAGAAATTCAACCATCACTGCAGCCCTCCACCAGTCGGGGCTTTATGGCAGAGTGGCCCGACGGAAGCCTCTCCTCAGTGTAAGACACATGAAAGCCCGCATGGAGTTTGCTAAAAAACACCTGAAGGACTCCAAGATGGTGAGAAATAAGATTCTCTGGTCTGATGAGACCAAAATAGAACTTTTTGGCCTTAATTCTAAGCGGTATGTGTGGAGAAAACCAGGCACTGCTCATCACCTGTCCAATACAGTCCCAACAGTGAAGCATGGTGGTGGCAGCATCATGCTGTGGGGGTGTTTTTCAGCTGCAGGGACAGGACGACTGGTTGCAATCGAGGGAAAGATGAATGCGGCCAAGTACAGGGATATCCTGGACAAAAACCTTCTCCAGAGTGCTCTGGACCTCAGACTGGGCCGAAGGTTTACCTTCCAACAAGACAATGACCCTAAGCACACAGCTAAAATAATGAAGGAGTGGCTTCACAACAACTCTGTGACTGTTCTTGAATGGCCCAGCCAGAGCCCTGACTTAAACCCAATTGAGCATCTCTGGAGAGACCTAAAAATGGCTGTCCACCAACGTTTACCATCCAACCTGACAGAACTGGAGAGGATCTGCAAGGAGGAATGGCAGAGGATCCCCAAATCCAGGTGTGAAAGACTTGTTGCATCTTTCCTAAAAAGACTCCTGGCTGTATTAGATCAAAAGGGGGCTTCTACTAAATACTGAGCAAAGGGTCTGAATACTTAGGACCATGTGATATTTCAGTTTTTCTTTTTTAATAAATCTGCAACAATGTCAACAATTCTGTGTTTTTCTGTCAGTATGGGGTGCTATGTGTACATTCATGAGGAAGAAGAATGAACCTAAATGATTTTAGCAAATGGCTGCAATATAACAAAGAGTGAAAAATTTAAGGGGGTCTGAATACTTTCCGTACCCACTGTATACCTTAAATATTTTAAAATAATGATTATACAAAATGCATTTGTGTAGCTATGCTTTAATTCAGTAAAACATTATTGACATTCACATGTATAGATATAACCCAAAAATGTATACACTACAAAGGATGCATGGTATAAACACACCACAGGGGACACCAGAAAAAAACCTTTCCTCTTCATAGAGGGGTTCTAACAAGTAATTCCTTCCCTCTAACACCCTTTCCCCCTTACCTTGCCCACCCAACCCCTTGTATTTTCCAAATCACAACATCTCATATAAATCAATGCTAACTCTTCTTGAGCTAACTATGAAGAACTCAGGACCATTAAGAACTGAATCTGACCTATTCTGTAGAGAACGATTACTGTTTTTTACCATGGCACACTGCAGTGCCATAGCTGTATAGATTATTTTCAAAAAATCTATAAAAATATATAAATAATAAAGTATAATAAGCAGTGTTTTACATAGAATATCAGGGTGTAGATTTTGCTTTAGAGTCGTATCATGGCCTGGAAGACAGATGTAAGAAATTGTTGTAATAATCTGTATTTTTTTATAAGCTTTTGTCATTTTTCAGTTAGAATTTATAAACAGGAACTGAATTGTTTAGACTTGTGGTTTGGGGGGGGGCTTTAAAAATGGGCAGTTGAGCTGTGTTTTTAGTTCCCTCCAACTCACCCCCTTAAGCTGTAATGGCAGTGGATGGGGGTGTTGCTTGGCTAAACGTGGGCAGCAAAAGATTATCCAACATGTTGCACTCAGCGGGCAGCAAGCCCACGGAAAGCGACGCATTTAAGTAAATGAGGAAGCAGTGTGTTTGTGCGGTTACAGCAGGCAGTGAGGAGGCATCACATTACCTTCTAATCGCTTGTCAAACAGCTCTGGAAAGTGATCTGAATGCAGACAGCTTTTCAGAGAAGCAGCAGTTTAGATGCACTTTTAAACCTAGCCTTACAGTGGATCTGTATAAAACTACACCCCAGCCTCCAAGTACAGTAGGTACCCTCTAGTGCCCATACTTACTACCCCTGCTCCAGACCACTGCTCCAGTCCCCACCGATGCCCCTGTAAAGATCTGTGCATAAGTCAACCTTCCCCAGAAGACGGCTCCACCACTCAGAGATATGCGCTCCCCTTGGGGGCTCTGGTATGGTGCTCAAGCTCTTAGAGCTGCATTGTGAGAGAGCATGGGAGCATACAGTCCCCTACCGGGAAGAACGTTCATTTTCAGCAGAGCATCTATAGTGATTGGAGCAGGGCGAGAGTATTAGAAAGGTCCTGGGAAACAGGGCTTTGCTTTAATAATTTTGTGCTTTAACTCGGTGGGCCTTGGCACCCAGCAGCCGCATATTTGCATGAATTGGCGAGAATAAAGCTGTGCCGAGAGCACGCGCCCTGCTTGCTCCTGGCAGTCAACGGGAAGCTACTTGCATTCGGGAGCTTTCCGATCATGTGACCACCATGACAGCCAATCACGGTGGTCACATGATCATAAACCCCGCCCCACCTCCCTGAATCCTAAACCCCTTAAATGGCCAGGAGTCGCCAGCTCCAAGGGGTTAAAGTATATCCAAAGCCCAAACCTATTTTGTTTGGATAGCGTGGTTATAGCCTCTGAAAGTTTTTTCATGCTTGTGTCCCAACTGTGGGTATTTCACTTCCTGTTCCTGTGCTGGAGGCAAAACCGGAAGTGAAACAAAATTTCTTGAAAGTAAGGGTCAATTACCTTTTTGACGGTTGTCATCAAAACAGTGTCACTCATAAAGAAATGTGTTATAGGAATTTTATATAGTGCTGCCAATTTACCCAGTACTGTACATTCACAACAATATCTTTAATATAGGTATTTTTTTTAACACTGACAATATATGCAGCACTCTAAATTTTGTATAATGATATCAGTCCTCCCCTCAAGGAGTTTACATGGCTTACATATAAAGACGAAGGCTAATTTAGACAGCAGCCAATTAACTTACTATTTTGTGGAGGAGTAAGAGTGGAGGAAAGCCACTCAAACATAAGAGGAACATACAAACTCCATGCAGGCAATGTCCTGGTTGGGATACAAACTGGGGACCCCAGTGCCACAAAGCAGAATTGCCATCCCCAAAGCCACTGTGTTACTATTTGTAAAATAAAATGTTTTTATTCCTAATATGAGTCATATAAGTGCAGTTTAATGTCCTCATTAGATAACCTGCTGACCCAAGTGTATAGTAAATCATAGCTAGACTTCTTTTGTAGAGAGTTTTATTCTCTCTTAGGAACAGTACAAATATACTCACAGCAGCATTCAGTCAGACAGTATTTGTAAATCATAAAGCAGCTGACATTGCACTTTCAAACATTCCATCATAAATATACACATATTACATTTAATTACATTAGGTATACATATATTGAAGACAACCTCATAACATTAATGGATCTACAAAAGACGGGTATGACTTTTTGGTTAGACCTGTTTATGGCATATATACAATGAAAATGTCCGCTTGTCCAAAAAGATTTAGAAAACAAATCATCCCTAGAATTTTACAGTGAATTAGGCCCTGGAGTGCAAAATCTCTTACCAACCAATCACTTATAACTCTTAAAGCCCAACTATTTTTTTAGTTTCGATTAGCTAAATACTTAAGGATGCAAGGTCTTCAATTTTGTTTTCTTAAAAAATCAGCCACAGCCTGAGCAGAAAAGCCCGTCCCCTGCCAGCATGCTTTAGCATCAGACACTTGCTCTCTGTCAGGAAGCAGTGATTACTATGTAGGTCAGGCACGCCCCCCTTAGAGCCAAAGCTCTCCAATCAGCTGAGAGCCTGAGCTTTGCTGATTGCAAAGCTATGGGTCTGACTCAGTAGGTTATGTGCCAAACCTCTGCAGAGAGGACACTGCTTCCTCACAACCCGCTAAGGTCCTACTCTGCAGCCAATTGCAGAGGACAAGCTTTTCCAATCTAATTTTTCTGCTTTAAAAAAACCCCAGACATTTAGACATTGAACACTTTTCGTTTTGATGCACCTGGAAGCTATTTAGCTGATTTAAGCTAAAAATGTAATTGGGTTTTGAGTCAAATTAAGAAAATATTAATTCTTATTGTTTGTTATGCAGTACTGCATATGCACCTCACTTCATGCTGTCATGAAGAAAAACCCATTGGCTATATATACAGATTAATTCTCTCTAGGTATGTGTAACTTATGATGCCCTTTGCATTTTATCCGGACTCCCATTTTTTTGCACTTCATCTATAGTACCTGATTGCTTTAATTAAAACTAACTCTAGAAGGCTTTGCTAAATGATTTTTGCTTTCTATGCAGAGCTATAACTGCACTGTACAGTCCAACGATTCAGGCCCTGCATAGCAAGAGTAGATGGCTGCTTGGAACTTAAGCTACTATGAGTCTAGTGACTCTTCTCAGAAACCACTGCACAACTCTTCCTATCGGTTCTGAGCCTAGATTTTCCTACAAGTTGCCATAGGTAGTGCAGACAAGGCAAAATAAAAAACCATAGACATAAATCGCTTGCTGCTCTAGACATCGGCCCCCAAATGCCTTTTGACAAACACAACTTTGCAAGTTGTCAGACTGACATAGTATATATATATATATATATATATACAAAGAAGTATTTCATATATTGCTGAATTAATAGAAGGCTATCACTGGATCCAGCACAAAAGATGATTTTGGCAAGCTGAATTGTTTGCTGTATTGATAATTGTATAGCCAGCATCCGATGGCATTGACTGCCTACAGATGCATCGCAAACAATGGAACCTGAAGCATTATGTTTAGTTTACAAGCCTCTGAGTCTTGGGGTATAAAGTATAGGACAATAGTGCTACATAAAAAACACTTTAAAGCAGTATGAAACATAACAATTTTTACAGTGTATTCGGTTTTGCAGAGAACTGAGAACTGATAATACCAAATTCTTTTTATGAACTTCCTTTGCGGAAAGCTTCAGGTTTTGCAGGCATAAATAATGGAGTTGGCTGGTTTAAAGTCCTACGAGTTTAGAATTTCTCTGTACCCTTGGGGAGAGGGTGGGCAGAGTACAGCTCCACTGACTGCCTCTTGTGCTCTTGCTTGTTGTCCCATGCTTCCTCCTCAGGCTCATATGTTCCTTTCAAGACAGCGATCCGATCAGACAAACTCTTGCTGTGTGGGTATAAGACGTAGTTGTATGTGAACGAGGCCAAAACACCACCAACCAGGGGTCCAATCCAAAACACCTGTAGAAATATGGAACCTTATTATTATTAGCTCTCAAGATTTAGAAATACATTTTCCTGTCAAATGCCATGGCAAGTGTCACGTGACCATTCAAAGCCAATCTGGTGCTTGCTGGTAAGTTTTTCCATGGTCAGAGGTCATTGAAGGGTTCAATTTCCAGATCCAAATACATCAGCAGTTAAAGATGAATTTCAGGTATAGCAATTTTTGCATAGTTACATTTATCCAGCTTGGACCAATGTAAATATGTATGTACCATGCCAGGTCGACTCCCTTGGAAACTGGAATTCACTAAGCCTTGGTTAAGCTGCTCTATAGTTTTTGCCTTAACTTCACTGAGGGGAGAGGCAGATGAGCTGGACCAGCACAGACAGGGCATGCTGGACCATCACTACCAGAAGACAAGAGGGCATATAAGGAGGAGGGGGGGGGGGGGGCAGGGTAGGGAACTTTCCTGGAGTATTTAATTTTTTTAGCAAGTTATGGGCACATTGCAAGTGAATAAAAAGTTATTTATGGAAAGGAAAAACTATGTTTCAAATAATTGATTTTTTTGTGTTTTTACCTGCAATGTCTTTACCTGGTGACAGGGTCTTTTTAATTAAAATTCTCACAACACAGAGAATTCTGCATGAAAACATTGACATGTGTATTGCAGCCACAATGTATTTAGGAACATTAAAAAAAAAAAAAAACTGTAAGGCTTCTTTCACACGGTCCGCCTCCGCAGGCGGATCCGTGTTGCTCAGCGGGGATCGATCCGCGATCCCCGCTGAGCCGGGCGGATGACAGCTCCGTCTCCGCTTGCAGAGCGGAGAGGGAGGTGTCTCAGCACCCGCTGCCCTCTATGGGGATCGGAGGAGAGCGGACCGCTTGTCCGCTCTCATGAGATCCGCTCCGCTCTGATTACTGAACGGATGGAAAAATAGGGTTTCCATCCGTCCAGATTTCAGCACAGGATCGGATGCGGATGGCAGCGGGTGTCAGTGGAGGTGACCTCCGCTGACACCCGCTGCCCCATAGAGCTGCATGGAGGATCCGATCAGATCCGCCTAAAAAACTGACAGGCAGATCTGATCGGACCGCCCGTGTGAAAGAGCCCTAAGTGTGTTTTTTTTATAGTAAGGTGGCATGCATACCCCTACATATATAATTTATTAAATGATATGCTTCAAATTTCAAAGTAGGGTAAAAGCATTAGCAGTGCTTTACAGATGTATTCAATGACATATGCTTTTCAATTGTCCCATCACTATACCGGGTGTGTCCTACATTTTTTGCATCCCTCGGGTTTGGCAGGGGGTGATGTTTTAGACACAGTTCATGAATTCCATCATCACACCTCATGGAATAACGCTCCCCTTGGATATTGAACTCACCAGATCACAGAAGCAAAAATGCCTTAGCCACAGACACCTTCTCCCAACAGAGTTTTCTATGTGCAAAGATCCTCCTCTCCTCAGCACTAACTCTTGAGTATGTGTTTTGTCCCCCAGACCTTGTACCTGTTGGGTACTCCAAGGTAACTGGGTCTCTTTCTTATAGGGAAAATTGTCTGGCTCTTAGATCTATAGAGTTGGTGTCCTTGTGTGTGCAGATAAGGAAAAAGGAGCCCCAGTAGACAGCCAGCTTGCATGCACCTTCCCCCATGCATACAGGCTGGGGCTCCTTTCTCCATGAGATATGGTGATGGGATTTATGAACTGTATCTGAAACATCATCCCCTGCCAAACCCGAGGAATGCGAACAATGTAGGACTCACACGGTGTATTGATGGGACAATTGAAAAGCATATGTCAATGAATACATCTGAAATGTGCTGCTAATACTTTTACCTCACTCTGAAATTTGAAGCATATCATTTTATGATGTGTATTTTTTATAGTGGCGGCTGTTTGTACATATAATCCTGTGTCTATTAACAATTAGGACATATGGGTGCTAGGAGAACTGTCCGGAGCCACGATGACATCACTCCCGCACATGCGTGCGGGAGCCGCTATTTACGGCACAGGACTCTAAAGGAACGGCTCAGGTGGGGCATGTGTCGGTGACATCATCGGCTTCATGTACAATAAATATCTCCTAAATGGTGCACTTTTAGGAGATATTTACACTACCTATAGATAGGCTTTATTATAGACTTACCTATAAGAAAAAGTCAGAGATGGGAGTTTACTCCCACTTTAAATCTTTTGCATCTGTTAAATTAAAATTATAAGTTTTTGCGCAGACTGACTTTTTTTATTTTTCCTAAACAATTTATTGAAGTTAAAGTTGTTTCCATACAGAAATTAGCCATGTATCAATTACAAATTAAAAAGTTGTGTCTGTAAGCACAATGGAGATATACAGTATGTACAGTTTACTGCAAGAGTCTAAGGCTTATGATTAGAGGTAATAATCATTACAAACTTATTAGAACAAAAAACAGTAAGTGAGTAATCCAGCACCTAACGGATGATGCATTGTAAGGTAACATAACATTAGAGGGAGATAGGCATTAGGGGGAATGGTGGTATGAAATGAGAAGGAGCGGGGAGTCAAGGGAAGAGAAGGCTTCATGTTTTAAGCTCCTGGATAATGTGGCTGGTACGTATTGAGAGGCCGGGGAGAGCATGGTCAATTATTTTTGGCAAGGGGTTTGGTCCATGTGGGCATGTCAAACTGTGTAGAGAAGAGGGTTCAGGAGTGTAAGAGGTGACCTATATCGTAGAAGGGTCTAATAGGCGGCGGAAAGCCTCAGTGGTTCGAAAGAGTATCCAGCATGCCCATGAGCAGACTGACTTTTAACTACCAATGATAATTCTGGAATATCCTTACAATACCTTTGTATTTCTATTTTTGAATAATTATTACCCCTCTGTTACTTTTTTAATAGCATAACAGCAAACTGTTGTCAAATTAATTTAAGCTTTGCTGTAGGTATGAATCATTATAATGACAGGCCTCATTATAAATTAAATATAAGTCATAAAAAAAAATGATTAGTTTATGTATGGAAAGGAAAAACTGAATTTGAAAGAATAGTTTTTTTTTTTTGTGTTTTTACCTGAAATTGCTTTAGTTGGTGACTGGGCCTTTTTAATTAACTTTCTCACGACACAGGGCATTGTGCATGAAGACTTTGAAAGGTGTATTGCAGCCACAATGTAGTTAAGAACATTTTTTTTTTTTTTAAACAAATAGATGTAAGGGTGTTTTTTGGCAGTAGGGGGGCATGCATTCCCCTACATATATAAGTTGTCATCTAAATTTTTAGCATCTGTTAAATTTGAAATATCAGTTTTGAGTAGAGATGTACAGAACTGTTCGCCGGCGAACAGTTCCTGGCGAACTTCGCATGTTCGCGTTCGCCGCTGCGGGCGAACATATGCGATGTTCGGTCCGCCTCCTATACATCATCATTGAGGCAAACTTTGACCCTGAACATCACAGTCAGCAGACACATTCCAGGCCAATCAGCATACCCTCCCTCCCACACCCTCCCACCTCCTATAAATAAGCAAGGGCAGCATCCATCTTAGATCATTTCTGTGTTACTGAGAGCAGGGAAAGTGCTGGTGCTGCTGCTGCTGCTGCTGTTATAGCTGGGGACAGTTCCCGGTCTTGTTAGCCAGTGTTCTTGGTACACTCCTGCTGTAAGGACAGCACCCCAAAAAGCCCTTCCTAGGGCTGGTATTTGAGGTTTTTTTTGGATATATATATATATATATATATATCTATTGTCCCCAAAAGCCCTTTTGAGGGCTGGTATTTGTGTAATTTTTTTTGTTCTGTGATATATATATATATATATATATATATATATATATATATCTATTGTCCCCAAAAGCCCTTTTGAGGGCTGGTATTTGTGTAATTTTTTTTGTTCTGTGATATATATATATATATATATATATATATATATATATATATATATTGTCCCCAAAAGCCCCTTTGAGGGCTGGTATTTGAGTATTTTTTAATATATATATATATATATATATATATATATATATATATATATATATATATATGTAGCATGTCCAGAACCAGAAAAAAAAGATCATATAGGTGTAAAAGGGGTTCCCACCATCCCTGCTCTACTGAAAAATTATCTTTTTTTCTGGTTCTGGACATGCTACAGAGCTGAAACTTCACAGGTACACTTTTTAGACCCCCTAGACACTAAATCACACAAAAAAAGTTCTTAAAAATTGTCATTTTTGATAGAGAGCCAATTATTGGAAAAAAAAAAAAAACTTAACAAAAAAAAATGTCTTTGGATTTATTGTTTGGGGGGTCTAAAAAGTGTACCTGTGAAGTTTCAGCTCTGCAGCATGTCCAGAACCAGGAAAAAAAGATCATATAGGTGTAAAAAGGGGTTCCCACCATCCCTGCTCTACTGAAAAATTATCTTTTTTTCTGGTTCTGGACATGCTACAGAGCTGAAACTTCACAAGTACACTTTTTAGACCCCCTAGACACTAAATCACACAAAAAAGTTCTTAAAAATTGTCATTTTTGATAGAGAGCCAATTATTGGAAAACTTAAAAAAAAAAAAAAAAAAAAAAACTTAAAAAAAAAATGTCTTTGGATTTATTGTCTGGGGGGTCTAAAAAGTGTACCTGTGAAGATTCAGCTCTGTAGCATGTCCAGAACCAGAAAAAAAAATAGAATCAGGGTAAGGGCTAGGGTTAGGGTTAGGGCTAGGGTTAGGGTCAGGGCTAAGGTTAGGGTTATTTTTAGTGCTTAGGGTTAGAGTTAGAGGGGTAGGGGTAGGGCTACTAACTCTAACCCTAAGTATCTCACCGTAACCCTAACCCTAGCCCCTAACACTAAACCTAACCCTAACCCTCTAACCATAACCCTAACCCTCTAACCTTAACCCTAACCCTCTAAGCCTAGCCATAAAAATAACCCTAAACCTAACCCTAGCCCTAACCCTAACCCTAGCCCTAACCCTAATTCGTAATTTTTTCTGGTTCCGGACATGCTACAGAGCTGAAACTTCACAGGTACACTTTTTAGACCCCCCCCAGATGCTAAATCCAATTTTTTAGTTTTATTTTTTTTTTAATTTTTCCAATAATTGGCTCTCTATCAAAAAATTACAATTTTTAAGAACTTTTTTTTGTGTGATCCCTCTCCGGCATGCCACAGTCCAGGTGTTTGTCCCCTTGAAACAACTTTTCCATTACTATTGTGGCCAGAAAGAGTCCCTGTGGGTTTTAAAATTCGCCTGCCTATTAAAGTCTATGGCGGTTCGCAATGTTCGCCGGTTCGCGAACATTCGCCGATGTTCGCGTTCGCCGTTCGCGAACAGCGAATTTTATGTTCGCGACATCACTAGTTTTGAGCAGACTGACTTGTAACTACCAATGATAATTCTGGAATATCTTAACAATACCTTTGTATTTCTGTTTTTTGAATAATTCTTGCCCCTCTGTTACTTTTTTAATAGCATAACAGCAAACTGTTGTCAAATTAATGAAGCTTTACTGTAGGTATGAATCACTATAATGACAGGCCTCATTATAAAATAATAATTCATAAAGAAAATTATTAGTTTAAGAAGGGCGAGTGTATATTTTAATGAATAAACTATGATCATTATACTGTATGTAACAGTCTTTAAACCTGTATTTACTGCTTTGCCATATAAGGGGCCACGACACAGTTTTATTCAGGATGGTGCTGTATGTCATAATCTGTACTACATTAATAATTTAATTATAGATGTTCTCCTTGTATATTATCATTACAAATGCTTTCATCTGTAAAAATAAAGTTAATGATGAAAAAGAAATGTATACTGGTACTGTTATTTTGGAAATCCTTAAAACAAGTGCAATATGTATATCTAAACCTCAGACTTTTTTTCATTTTGGATGGAGTAGAGAATGGTTAAAACCCATGTCATATTTTTTGCCATCTGTATCCCATGGGGGAGATTATCCTTCACATCCTATCCCAGATTTTCTCAACCTTTTTACCCCAGAGAAGCAATTTACATAATTTTCATGTCTCAGAAAACTCCTGCTAAAACCTCTTTATTGGAGGTCATGGGGGAAAAAGCTCTTTACAGTGGTGACAAATGTGAAGAATGCCTCAAATACAGTTAGCTAATTAAAATATTAGCGTCATGCTTCTGGCTCTGACAAGTAGTTTTGGGCCTACAACTACGCAGACACCATCAGATGGGAGGTCAATCAACCACAGCTCAAGGAACCCCTAGAAACCTCTAGAGGAACCCAAAGGGTTCCACAGAACCCTAATTGAGAATGGTTATCCTATCCTATTGGTACCGCAGGAAGTGTGCTTATCCCAGCTTGCAAGTGTGATCCAGAAGAACTGTACATGATGGGAGGTGGATTTTGAGGCAATGGAGTGTTTTGTAGCTTTAAAGTGGTTATAATCTCAAGCAGTGTAAAACAACATTTTACAGTTGTTAAATCTAACCTCATCATAAATCCAAATTTCCTTAAATAAAAACTTGCCACTGATGAGTTTTCTGGTTTGCAATGGGCAGGTCAGATGATCGCTGTATGTATGTTCCTGAGCAATTCACGATTCTGCGAGTAGTCGTGTCACAATGCGGCATCTACGTCATTGCAGGAAGTTATGCTTGACCGCGTTTCCAAGGCAATGATATGTCACTTCCCCCTTTTACTAGTCTCTTCACAAAGAGGAGAGGTTGGATGGGGAAGCTGCTGCCACCAGTCAAGGCAGGAAGGATGGGTGGGGGGCAAGGTCTTTCACTGACCACGGAAGATATAGGCACACTGCACTCTTGCACAGCGTGCTTGTATCTAACAGTGTGATGACAGGAGATGTAAACTGACCACGAAACACGACTCTTCTGCTTTGCTTACTGTGGTCAGTTTACTGTCAGGAGGGGGGGCACAGGCAGAATCAACCAGGAAACTAAGAAGAACAGCAGGCATGATTAAAATAATATTTTGAAAAAACACACATAAATACAATAAAGAGCCAGTGCAATGTTTTTTTTGTTATGTTTACAAACACTTTAACCGTAGTAAGCTTTTTGCGCCTAGAGTTGGACTTTAAGAACAGTGGCCTTCGTTTACTGTATGTAAGTGCCTAAAACAAGATTTTAAACTATAGCAGTTAGTTAAAGGAAACCTATATGGTATGTAGGCTGCCATAGCTGATTTCTCCTTCTTAAAATACCAGTGGCCCAACAGTCATGTTAATCCAGCGGCTTGAGTACTTATAAGTTCTGACCCATAAATAGTATGCAGATCAGGAGTTCTGATTTTAGTCCATATTTATTATAGATTAGTGAACCACAGTATACTAATCCCAGAGACAGCAAGGTAACTAGCATGCTTAGAAATTGACCTGCAATGGCAACCCCTGTATTTCTCTCAGTACAGGTTCGGTTCTTTTCATACATTAGATACACACATAGCAGGGAGAATTGGGTTAAGTAGGTACAAGCTAATTTCCCTGTCCTCTTCATTTATAAGAATTACGTCAAGGATTGTTGATCCAGGAAATATTCAATTGCCGTAGGGATTCAGGAAGGATTTATTTTTCCTGATAGGGGAAAATTTCACCATGCTTTATAAGGCTCGGTTCACATATATGCGATGCGGGAAGGCTGCGAATTCGCAGCCTGTTCCCGCATCGCACACGCACCCCCGGCAGTTCACACTGCCATATGCGATACGATGGGGGTGTCAATGTAATCTTAACGACACCCCCAGTTTGATCGCATATCGCAGTGCGATCGTGCAGTTCGCACAGGATCGGATCGCACAAGTGTGAACCGCTGTGCGATCCGATCCTGATGCGGCAGTAAAAATGCCTCCTGTGCGTGTTTGCTGCGGGTGCGATGCGAATTTAGCCATACAAACTGTATGGCTAAACTCGCACCGCACAGCTGATCGCATGTCATGTCGGAGCAGTGCGCTCCGACATGACATGCGAAAACCCCGCACACGCAGTAGTGTGAACCGGGGCTGAGAGATTTATTTGCCTTTCTCTGGATCAACTGTGGGTATACAGTTCTGTTTATGTATTGCTATTTCTGTTAGTTGAACTTGATGAACTTGTATCTCTTTTTCAACCTGACTAACGATGTAATTATGTAAAATATCTATGCATGATGTAACGAGAAGTGGAAATGGCCCCTTTACCAAAAAAAAAAAAAACCCTCGTACCACACAAATCCAGGCTCTCATTGACAAATTTTAACAATCTTTATACTGGACAAGCTCCCATTTGTCACTCCAGATGGATATGTCTGTGTTTTCATTTTTAAAATTCCCTTAAAGGGTATTTAAAACTTTCTCTGTTTTGGAAGGAGCGGTTAGAACTACTGTCAGATTTTTATTGCTGGTGTCCTCGCTGGGGAGACGTGCTCCCTCTTCATGTCCTGCTGACCACTATCAGCAGGGTTGAAAGTGAGGAATAATACAAAAATCCTATATTTTGAGTTGTCACCAGGAAAGGAATAGAGAGGAAATCTTCTCATGTGGACATTTGTTCATAGACAACTGTCTAAGAGGGATTTCCTTGCTTTGGGGATATTTTTTCTCACTTCCTGTTGTGTTTAAAGAACAAGAAGTAATTGACACAAATGGCAAAAAAACCCCAACCCAACAGAGGTTTTATCCATTTCTTTATCAAAGTTTTTCAAAAATGTTTTGTCATTAGATATATGTTGAGCCCACTAACTAATGTAGTGCATATCCTCAATATTTCCAAAAGCAAAAAACCTACAGAATTATAGGACATTATTCTTGGTTACTTTACATCTCAGTGTTTGCTAAAGATATATTTCAATACAACATATCAGCACACACAAACATAAAATAAGCACCAAACCTTTTACAAAAGATAAAAGTCTATAAAAAATACATATATTTGTTTACCTCTAAGGAGTGCTAAAAGCTAACATGCATAATAGCAGATGTATTAACTTCTCTGAGAAGAGTACTAACATTAAATGTGTGCATGGTTTTAGCTAAACTCCTGCAATAAGCTACTGTAAATAATCCACTTAAATAAATATAATGCATGTATACTGTTTTATCTACCAATGGATTTGCATGACTGCTCAACAAGTCTTGTAATCCAGCCATTGATGCAAGACAGCACAGCCAGGCACTGCAGTCTGGTCCTAGAACCACCCACAAGCCTCTGAGTGGAGAATAAAGAATGAGGCTGCCCCTCTGCTCTCCCCTCCTGTAAGCATGTTCACAGTCTTAGACTGACAGCACTGTGCAGTGCAAGAGAGCCTTGATAGGCTCAGTAAGTTGTAACAGGCGAATCATCCTTGTTTTTTTTTGCCATGGGTTTGGTAAGTTTAAAGGCAAATCCCACTGACGGTTATATTGGGCAATTAAACTACTGTCAAAAACGCATGAGATGGTGCACACTTCTCATAAGGAATATGCACCATAACAAAAAGAAAAACAAATAGTTAAAAATACTATACAATTTCATGCAGGTTCAAGGGCAACAATGAATATATACAAATCATTAAATACAATCCATGGAGGATGCCATAAAGCTGCACATGGTGTTACAGAAAAGTACGATAGACTGTCTCAGCGGCAGCATACTTTGACCATGCATATTTGGTTGTGGAATTATTTTTGTTTTTACAATAAGCTTGGCTTGCATACATAAGCAGCTGGTACAAACAAACTATTTGCTTCACTAAGTGCTACAGAGTCTCTAAACACTGCATGTACTGTATGTAACTTCAGCTACATACAGTACACAGTGCTGGGTTATGGAAGTGAGACAAAGGCTTTCCATCTCACACCCCGATCAAAACAGAGTCTGACTGAGCGGCGCTCAGCCATTCATAGGCAGCTTTGGATTCTGTGAATGAATACAAAGCTTCCTCTGATTAGCCAAGTCTGAGAGCGTGATGTCATCAGCCCACTCAGCCAATTACAGGAAGCTTTATATTCATTCACAGAATATAAAACTGCCTATGAATGGCTGTATCCCAAACCTACAGTATTCACCTAAGAACCTATGGTAGCAGCAAACCCACTCCTCATCTCTATCAGTGAGTCCCTCCTATCAGTGACTCCCTCCCTCCTTCAGTCTGATTGCTGCTTTGCAGGGTATTATGGTGCACTAATAATAAAGTGAAAGTCCAGACTAAATCTAACTAAGCCTAAACAGGTCCCTCCCTCCTCCTAATTCCTATACCCTATAGAAGGAAGATGCTTATATGTAGCTATTCTCAGGGCGCTCCAGTCCAGTCACATGATCAGCTGGCTTCAGAAAAGATGAGAGACAACCGACAACGGATGCCCCATAGTAAGCCTATGAGTGACAATGCCATCCATCCGTTGTCATCGCTCTCTCCTTTCCCCTGAAGTTGGCTGCTGGGGGGTTTACTTGACCGGACCGAAGCTCCCTGAGAATAGGTGTCTAAGCATGTTTCTTCTACAGGGTAATTAGAGTAGGAGTTAGGAGGGGGTGGGAGCAGATTTAAAGTTATAGTAAAGGCAGAAGGTTTTTCATCTTGATGCATTATATGCATTAAGATAAAAGACCTTCCGTGTGCAGCAGCCCTCCTCAGCCCCCCCTAATACTTACCTGAACCCATCTTGATCCAGAAATGTTGCAGGCGAGACTCAGCTGCCTAGGACTCCCCTCCTTATTGGGTGAGACACAGCAGTGGCGCACCATTTGTTCCTACTACTGTCAATCAAAGTCAGTGAGTCAATGAGGAGAGAGAGGGGGGGCGGGGCCTAGCTGTGGCTTAGTGTCTGAATGGACACACAGAGCTGTGGCTCAGCTCAGGTGCGCCCATTGCAAGCTGCTTGCTTTGGGGGCACTCGTCAGCACGAAGGGGGCAGGAGAGCTGAAGAGGGACCCGAGAAGAGGAGGATCTGGGCTGCTCTGTGTAAAACCACTGAATAGAGCAGGTAAGTATAACATGTTTGTTATTTTTAAGCAAAAAAAAAAAAAAGGAGACTTTAGTACCACTTTAAGCTGACTTGGATTTAGCCTGTATTTCCAATTTAGGAAAGATTCAGGCTATAATACTAGTTGTATATTAAAATGACTAGTTAATGAATACAAGATTAAACATTATTGCGTATTTATATACCAGGATATGTATATCCCAGTAGTTCAACCAATATTTTTGTTTCTTGATTATTGCATTTTATTATTTTACATTTTTATAACTCTGTAACTATTACTGCAGGCTCTTACCAGAAAACAATAACATCAAGCATGAAGCGATCAGAAGATGAATAGGTCATCTTCTTACTCCCAGGAGAGTAAACTTCATTTAAAGGCTTTATATAAGGATATAACTATGTAAAAATGTAAGTCTCACCCATTGATCTTTGAAGATGCCAGTAATGGCTGCAGGTCCCAGGGATCGAGCTGGGTTCATAGAACATCCTGTGAAATAGATCTGTTGGAAGAAATAAACATTTTTTTTTTCCTACAATATCATGTATACCAGCAGAGAGTTCATCTGGTATATGTTTGAAAAAAAAAAAAACACACTAAAATATATATATTTTTACATCAATGGAAGGGAACCTGTCAAGAAGCAAAATGCCTACAGTATGTGAACTGTCGGTTGTCATTCTTTGACTGCTGAACTGGTTTTAGTGAGAAGACATCATGGAATTCAAGAGGGTCATATACAGAAGATGACAGCTTTCATCTGAGGCTGCTCCCACAGTCATTTTGGTTTGTGACAGAAACCCTTTGTGCTGTAGGTATCAACTGAAGTTACTTCTACCCAGCCACCAATCAGCAGTAGACCTGTCCTGAAACACCTTTGACACCTTTGCTGCCTTGTGCGATGTGCTGGGTGTTCAGTGTGACCCCGTGCCTTTAAGGAGGGGTGGGCTCCCTCTAGTCACCTGTCCTCCATCTATCTCATCAGAATGCATGTACTCCCATTATGGAGACTCTTTAAATTGTAGAGTTAGGGACTGCAGATAACAGGGTGCCTTGCCGGGGCCTGCAGTTATAGGTGGAGGTGGTGACCACTTTTTGTATTATCGTTGATATTTATATTGAGCCAGGCAACGCACGGACACCTTTGCTGCCATTGTGCTCTGTGCTGGGTGTTCAGTGTGACCCTGTGCCTTTAAGGAGAGGTGGGTTCCCTCTAGTCACCTGTCCTCCATCTATCTCATCAGAATGCATGTGCTCCCATTGTGGAGACTTTTTAAATTGTAGAGTTAGGGACTGCAGATATCAGGGTGCCTTGCCGTGGCCTGCAGCTTACGCATGTATTTGCAAATGTGTTCAACTAAACCCCTGTTTTTAACGCATACTGTTAGACAGGTCAATTCAGTTGGTCGTTGGCTGGTTGGTAAGCTGTGACTGGAAATCTCATCGTTTTTTTTTACCTGTCCTGAAAGTATGAACCTGATTGGTGATATAACTCCAATTGTTAGGAGGAACATGAATACATACACCCTTGGTGACAAAAGTATTTTCCCCTCTCTGTCTATATATACACTATATTACCAAAAGTATTGGGACACCTGCCTTTGCACGCACATGAAGAAATCCAATTTTGAGACCGCACTCAGGATGTTATGATGAAATCAAAAGTTTCTTTATTCCTCATAAATAAAGTAGACAGACAGTGTGCAAACAGACGTGTCAGGTTGACGCGTTTCACGACGCTGTAGGTCGCTTACTCATAACCTGCACGCACATGAACGTTAATGGCATCCCAGTCTTAGCCTGTAGGGTTCGATATTGAGTTGGCCCACCCTTTGCAGCCATAACAGCTTCAACTCTTCTGGGAAGGCTGTCCAAAAGGTTTAGGAGTGCGTCTGGGAAGGTTTGACCATTGTTCCAGAAGTGCATTTGTGAGGTTAAGCACTAATGGTGGAGAGAAGGCCTGGCTCTCAGTCTTTGCTCAAATTCATCCCAAAGGTGTTCAATCGGTTTGAGGTTAGGACTCTATGCAGGCCAGTCAAGTTCCTCCACCCCGAACTCACTCACCCATGTCTTTTTGGACCTTGCTTTGTGAACTGGTCCAAATCATTTGGTGGAGGGGGGATTATGGTGTGGGGTTGTTTTTCAGGGGTTGGGGTTTTCATGTGTGTGTAAACGCAGGCGCCCTGATAATTTTAGTAATATAGTCTATTTTTATAGAGAGGGTATAGAAAAGAATCTCCCCCTTTCAAATAATCACATTTTATTGCTTTGCAGCTTGAAATAAAGACAGTTTTTATTTTATCCAACTGTATTTACTCAATGCAACTTATAACATCCAAGTGAAATATATAACACCAACATGTCAGATAAAAAAATCGAAAACAGAATCACTGAGTTGGAAAAAGGATCTCCCCCTTGTGTCAGTATTTTGATGAACCACCTTTTGCTTTATTTACAGCCTTTAGTCTGTTGGGATATAGCTCTTACTCTTCTTTGTACATCTAGACTTTGCAATACTTGCCCAATCTTCTTTGCAGAACTGCTTAAGTTCAGTTAAATTTGATGGTGACCATTTGTGGACTGCAGTCTTCAAGTCATTTCACAGATTTTCAATGGGGTTTAAGTATGGACTCTGACTAGGCCATGCAAGGACATTCACCTTTTTCTCTTTCAACCACTGTGTGGTAATTTTTGCTGTGTGCTTTGGGCGATTGTCATGTTGAAAGGTAATCCTTCTTCACATTGACAACTTTCTGGCACGGGGCAGCAGATTTTCCTCAAGAATGTGACGGTATTTTGCCCCATCCATTTTATCTTCTATCTTGGCAAGTGCTCCAGTCCCTGCTGCAGAGAAACACCTCCATAACAAGATATTATCACCTCAATTCTTTACTGTAGGAATTATGTTATTTCGATGGTGAGCTGTATTGGATGTCCACCAGACATATCGTTTCATGTTGAGGCCAAATTATTCAATTTTAGTCTTATGATATAACACCTTTTTCCATGTGGCCTCAGAATCTTCAAGGTGCGTTTTGGCAAAGAAGTGGCTTTTCTATTGCAACCCTCCCATACAAGCCACATTTGTGGAGAATTTGTGATATTGTTGTCACATGCACACATTGACCACTCTTTGTCATAAATTACTGCAGAGTTGCTGTAAGCCTCTTGGAAGCCTCTCTGACCAGCCTCCTCTTGGCTCTTTCATCCAGTTTGGAGCGACGTCCTGATCCAGGGAGGGTCTGTGTTGTAACAAATAATTTCCACTTCCTAATAATAGGCTTCACTGTGCTTCGAGGCATTGATAAAGCCTTTGAAATCTTTTTGTATCCATCTCCTGACCTGTGCCTGTCCATAACCTAATCCCAGAGATCCTGGTGACAGTGCCTTGCCACCTAGAGTTGATTGTTTGCTTCAGTTGCACTAATAGGGACTGAAATGCTGCAGGAAAGCTTTTTTCATGCTGACCTAATCCAAATGACCACAGATGATCACAGTTGAAAGTCAAATGGCTTTGTATGCCATTGAGAAGATGATTTATTACAACTGATTGAGTTCACAAGTCATTTGTAGGAGGGGGGTGATTCTTTTTCAACTCAGTGATCCTGTTTTTTAATTTTCTTCTGACATGTTGGTGTTATATCTTTCACTTGGATGTTATAAGTTGCACTGAGTAAATACAGCTGTATAAAACAAAAACTGTGTCTGTCTTTGTTTTAGGCTGCAAAGCAACAAAATGTGATTATTTTAAAGGGGGGTCATTTTTTCTATACCCACTGTATATAAAACCATTTAGCAATTGAGGGTATGGGGAAGATACACTATGACAAAAAAGGATTTTGTTTTGGATTTTATCTATCCTATTTAAATGTATGTAAAGACCAAACTTTTTTTTTAGTATTGGATTTAGTGAAATAGTGTTTAAACTCTTGTAAGATGTATATTGTTGTTTATGCCCCCCTAAGAAGGTTTATCCTTTCTGATTGTCATGGTGGCCATTGATTTCAGTATAGAAAGTAATGGCAAATCTAGAGTTTTTGAGTAGTCACAGGACACACCGACTGTATTATTCCTCAATTTTGAGGGATCTTCTCTCACTTCATGTAATTTCTCTAGGGCAGAAACTGTCCTGGTTCTTACTCTTCTCATTCCTAACAACTCCTGATTTAAAATCTCAAGAGGAATGCAGCTGCAAGTAATATTACATTCTCTTACCCCCAAAAGGTGGCCCAGGGTCACTGAAAGTCCGATGGACAAAGCTGGTGATCCAACATTGTCATTCCTTCTGCTGTCTGTGGATGCGAAGATACAAAGTACAAGCTGGTAGGTCAGTAACAACTCCACAACGAGAGCCATGCCTGGGCTTCCCGAGTTCACCTACAGAGGAGAGAAGGTTCCTTATTAAACTGAATATCTGCATAGTCAACCACGGATCATACTGACATCTATAATGCAGCCTTTTGTCTACCAGTTCATAATCAGAATGTTATAGAAGAAGACTATAACTGACTGTGGCTAATATTAGCTAATAGCATTTAAATGGACTTGTTCTGTATTGTTGAAAAGGTTCTGTAGCTTATTCAAGTCACCTCTTCAGTTCCTCAGTTCAATTCTTCAGGGCATTTGGATTGTAAGAGGAGTCACTTACTCGGTTCACTTCTTCAGGGCAAATGGTTCATAAGAGGTAGTAAAAAGACCATCTACGCCAAACTGGAACAACCCTGAACTGGAGTGGGACCTTTAATACTATCTGTCCACCAAATATAATGCAATAACACCTATGTAGGCTTCCTAACACCAAAGAATGGGATCATGTAACTAGAACTGATTGGTTCCACACTTTCCCACCTCCCATCCTATTTATGGACAGCCATCATCTGCCTTGACACGTTCCATGGGGACTGGATTAAGGTGTCTTAAAGTGTAACTATACATGCCGGGGTATCTTCCTGACATTAATCAAAACTGTGGTTTGGATAAGCTGAAAAACATTTTACAGAACAAGTCCAGCTGAATGTGACTATTACTAGCTTTACCATGACCTGAATGAATGAGAAATTTCACAGAAGTAATTAACTATAAATCACTCTTAATGAAACATATTGCAATTATTCTATAGCAAGATGTTACTAATTATCTGTGTTCTGGTCTGATATATAGAGTGGCTATTTAAGAGAATGTATATGACAAAGAAAACGGAAGGTTCTACATATTATTAGCAGCCAGAAGAGGAATGCTTAGAGTGGGGTTCGGGATTGGAGACTGCTATAACCAGGGTCTGGAAAGTGGAGATCATCTTAATGTGCTGATAAAGCTCGAATCACTTACCAAAAGCCTATGTCCAGCCCAAGCATTGTCTTTAGTTTAGATAGCATGGGAACGGATTTCAACCTTTGTCAGGTTTTTACTGTGACTTCATTAGAGAGTTATCCCCTCACTTACTATTTTGGTGACGATAGTTTGACCAGAAAGGAATTGATGGAAAATCTGCACTAAGGGTGCAGGCTGCAACAAAAAGCTGGGGCTCAATCCTTACCCCTACTCAAATAATTAAAGGAATTTTTACAGTATATCTGTCTGGGTTGCTGGTAGAGATTTCCCCATGCTTCCTGTCTGTTAACAAGTTGTCACTGTGACAGGAAGTGAGGGATAATCTCATTGAGCCCCAGATAGCTGTATAAACTTCACAGAGGTTCTAAGCTTTCCATACTCGACAGGAAGAAGGGTCGATCCCTGATACCTAGATTAGTAGGTGTAGCCTCCGTCCCAGGAAAACGTTTTGGAGCAAGTTTGATGCCTCAGGTCAAGGAATTGGGACTTTGCGGGCTTAGTAAAATGCTATATTTATTAAAAAATAATAATAATATGCTGATAGCAAAATAATGATACAAACAATATAAACACAGTAAGTGCCAATGGGTTATAGACCCATGTGAGTAAGTGAAGATAGAACGAAAGGTGACATTCCACCATTCCACCTTGTCACCTTTCGTTCTATCTTCACTTACTCCATGATTCCATGCATGTTGGATATTTCCTATTACTACTTAAATAATCAAACACTTTAACCACCAAGCCTCATGACCTCCCATTATCAGTTACTACAATTATTTTCAGGATAATGCCAAATTACCTCACTATGTGCTATGATCTCAAATCTTACAACTTAAATCTTAGCATACATGTATATTATATTTACAAAATGTTGGTATATTGATTGTTGGAAGGGGAATCATTTCTTACAGACAGGTAACATTCTGTGCATTAATCCTAAAGAATCAGGAAACTCCTGAAATTAATGGAGAATTCAGGTATGGATTGATCTGGGAACTAATTGGCAAACATATAAGAGATATATGAAGAAAAGGAGTGGTTATAGGTGGCCCATAGACCCTAGAGGAGTACAGTCAATAGAGAGGTGAGAAGAAGCAACACTAGCTTATTGATGGGAAGAACAATAGTGACTGGAGCGAGTTTTTTAACCTTTCTGATCGATTGTTTCAATCTTGTTGTTTTAGTAGCTGGGGTTCCATGGACGTAATATTAACTATGTATGGACATGACGTAAACTAGTTTTGGCCAGTAGATTGTTTTAAAAAAGAGCTGGATGCCTTTCTAAATGCATAACTGGATATTCATTTTTATAGGTAATAACACATGAGATTGCTGATCCAGGAATATCTGGTTGCCTTTGGGGGATCAGGAAGAATCTCCCCCTCCCCCAACCCCCCACTGGAACAAAATGGACCATGCTTTATATGATTTTGTTCCTTTCTCTGGAACAAGTGTGGGTATAGGATTATGCATATGGATGTTTACTATATATTTATTTTTTATATTGTAAAAATAGAGCTGCGTTTTTTTATATTATTTTTATAGTTTTTATTTCTTGTGTCTATCTCACAGTTGAGTTGCTACTCTTCTAATATTATATAATATGTATAATATTTCTATATTATTGCATTTAAGCAACATTTTTACTTTTTTTTATATTTTTTATATTGGTTGAACCAGATGGACTTGTTTTTTGTCAACCTGACTATGTAACTACGATCGTACCTTGATCTGGCAACACAACTGAAATAGTTTACTTTTATCTCAGGTCTACAGTTGTTTTTAGATTACCGATTTCTTCCCAGAAAACTAAAGTTTTCAGCATTACATTTACAGGGCTACCTATAAAACTTGAAGAGATGGTAAAGTTTTACATTTTTTTTCATTAAAATAACAAACATGTTATACTTACTGTACCTGTTCTGTGCAATGGTTTTGCACAGAGCAGCCCCCAATCCTCCTATTCTTGGGGGCTCCTGGCTCCTCCCCCCTGCTGAGTGCCCACCAAAGGAAGTTGTTTGCTGTGGGGGCACTCGTGCTTGCTCCCGAGCTGGCTCTGTGTGTCCATTAACACACAGAGCATGGTTCGGCCACTGACAAGCCCCTTGACCCCTGCATTTGTTTCAAGACTTTTCTGTTTAGCAAGTGCTTGGAGATGGAAAAAAAAGGGCAGTTTGTCAAAGCAGCTGTCTCTTTGCTCATTGCATTTGCGGATGGCTGAGGAGGGGGTAGTGCCCTGTCCCAGCTAGCCTTAGACAGCACATAGGAAGATGGACCAAAGTACAACATGTCCTTTGTCTCCTGGGGAATAGGACACATTCATAAATATTGAAGTGAGACTATTTCTTTAAACCTGAAGTAAAAAAAATTACAGTTGGAAGTAAATTAGAAGCTATCACCTTCACTTTCCATGTAAAGTGCCCCTTGTAGTTGCCATACAAAAATAAATTAAATTACCAGTGATGTATTTGTGATACTGCCCCTTTAAGATTGCACTTTACCTATCAGCATGCTGAGCCAACACTTTATTTAATTATACGCATTATGCAAAGCAATAATATGACGTTCCAGAACAGAGAGACTATTCCAACTACACTGTGGACCAGGTTTGTCAGTGCTTTCTGTTTTTAATAAAATTCCTGCTTTAATACCAGTAAAAATATATTATTCAAATCCTTTCCATGTTGTCATTACATGTTTTATCTAAATGATATCAAAGAATGCCAAGTGAAATTAATCAGGCTCACTCCGTCTGCAGGGTTACCTAACAAACGCTAATTTGAATAAATGTAAACAGATTGTTGTACAGTAAAAATAGGACACTAGGTGAGATCAGGCTGAGATAAAAAGACAATGAGGCAGGGATAGGAATCCATTGATATGGAGTATATAGCTGACATATTCAGAGCAACGCGGTGAAATCTACACATAGCACAAATGTTGAGGAAGGCAATATTATTGGCCTTCAATCAAAGAACCGTTCATTGTTCAATGTGCAGTAACCCATAGCAACTAATCAGATATCATCTTCTTACTGATGTATCTACAACAAACTGAAATCTAATTGGTTGCCATAGGTTATTGCCACATTGCACAGTATCATGGCTCAATGCACTGCGTTAATGAACAAGGAAAGTAAACACACTAAAGTAACAAAATATGGTCAAAACATTTTGCAAGCATGCTGAACCTGTTTTGGTTGCAAAGTAAGTTGTTGCTGCATATATGTGTGATTGGGGACTGCTACAAGAAATGGCAGCTTTTGCAATGTTTTTATAGCAGGGAAATTAGTCATATCTGTGAAATTGTAATTATAAAAGACAATCTGTACAGAGAAAATATATCATCCGCCATGGCTGAACTCTCCTTCTGAAAATGCTAGCTGTCTGGCTGCTGCAAAGCATCTGGAATTTTCTGAGTCACTAACCCACTCTCTTAGTGTGTGAATGCTTGCTTATTTAATATTGTAATATATATAGAGAGAGGGGGAGAGGAAGAGGGAGAGAGAGAGGATGATATAGAGAAAAAGAGAGGGGAGGATAGATAGGGAGAGAGAGAGAAAGAGGGAAAGAAAGTGAGAGAGAGAAAACGAGAGAGAGCGGGAGAAAGAGAGGAGGGGGATATATATATATATATATATATATATATATATATAGAGAGAGAGAGAGAGAGAGAGAGAGAGAGGGTGGGGAGGGAAAGAAATAGAGGAAATAGAGAGAGAGGGGGGAGATATAGAGAGAGAAGAGAGAAAGAGGGGGAGAGAGGGGGGAGGGAGAGAGAGGAAAGAGAAAGAATGGGGAGAGAGTAGAGAGGGGGAGGGAGAGAGAGGAGGGGGAGAGAGGGGGGGAGAGGCGAGGGGGGAGAGAGAGAGAGTGGGGGAGATGGGGGAGGGAGAGAGAAAGAGAGAGAGGGGGGTGGGAGGGAGAAAGGGAGAGAGAAAGAGAGAGAGTAGAGGGAGAGAGAGGAGAGAGGGGGGAGGGAGAGAGAGGAGAGAGAAAGAGGGGGATGGTGGAGGGGGGGGGGAGAGGGTAGAGGGAGAGAGAGGAAAGAGAAAGAAGAGGGAGGGGAGAGAGGAGAGAGAGAAAAAGAGGGGAGGGGGGAGTGGAGAGAGGGGGGGGAGAGGAGAGATAAAGAAGGGGGAGAGAGGGGAGGAGAGGGGGAGGGAGAGAGAGGAGAGGAGAGAGAGGGGGGACAGAGAGAGAGGAGAGAGAGAGAGGGGGGGAGGAGAGAGAGGGGAGGGAGAGAGAAAATGAAAGAGAGAGAGAGAGGGATTGGGAGGGGAGAGAGAGAAATGAATAGATTGATAGCTATGGTGAGATATCAGCTGCCTTGGCTGAACTCTCCTTCTGAAAATGCTAGATGTCTGGCTGCTGAAAAGCATCTGACACTTTCAGAGTCACTAACCAGCTCTCTCAGTGTATGCATGTTTGCTCATTTAATATTGTAATAGATAGATAGATAGATAGATAGATAGATAGATAGATAGATAGATAGATAGATAGATAGATAGATAGATAGATAGATAGATAGATAGATAGATAGATAGATAGATAGATAGATAGATAGATAGATAGATAGATAGATAGATAGATAGATAGATGGATAGATGGATAGATAGATATGGAGGCCTTCTATTTAAATACACATAGAACTTACCGCATTAATGGCCAGATTTCCACGAACATTCGCTGGCGCTAATGCATGTATGATGCCAGCTCCTGCAATCGCCCCTACCAGCTGTGCAATTATGTAGAAAAGGGCTCTTAAAATAGAAATATGGGACCCCAAAAAGAAAGCTACAGTGACTGCTGGGTTTATATGGGCCCCACTGACATGTCCAAACGATTGTACTAAGGTACCAATGGCAAGACCAAAGGCCATGGAGATCTGCAGAACACTTGGCCCAGGCTCGGACCATTTAAGGGCAGAACCTATCCCTAAAAAGACAAATATTAAAGTGGCCAGAAATTCTGCAAACACCGCCCGAACAAATGCTAAGGAGCAGAATTCGTTCCTCATTGTGCTGTAAGCAAAAAAAAAAAAGTAAGACAGGAATGTTTTGTTCTCAGGATCTGTCTGCTGTTTACTTGTGTGGCATTACAGTGGCATATATATATCTAGAGGAAGAACAGGGAATCATTCCAGAAAGGGTTGTACCCTGGAAACAAGACAGGTCCTTAAAACTTTCCAGCTCAGAGGAATTCAGATCTTCCCTATTAGATCGATAGATAGATTTGGAGAGATAGATAGGTTACCAATACAGATAGACAGAGAAATAGATAGATAGATAGATAGATAGATAGATAGATAGATAGATAGATAGATAGATAGATAGATAGATAGATAGATAGATAGATAGATAGATAGATAGATAGATAGATAGATAGATAGATAGATAGATAGATAGATAGATAGATAGATAGATAGATAGATAGATAGATAGATAGATAGATAGATAGATAGATATGGAGGCCTTCTACTTACATACGCATAGCACTTACCGCATTAATGGCCAGATTTCCACGGACATTCGCTGGCGCTACTGCATGTATGATGCCAGCTCCTGCAATTGCCCCTACCAGCTGTGCAATTATATAGAAAACGGCTCGTAAAATAGAAATATGGGACCCCATTAAGAAAGCTACAGTGACTGCTGGGTTTATATGGGCCCCGCTGACATGTCCAAACGATTGTACTAAGGTACCAATGGCAAGGCCAAAGGCCATGGAGATCTGCAGAACAGTTGGCAGAGCTGAAGACCAATTAAGGGCAGAACCTATCCCCAAAAAGACAAATATTAAAGTGGCCAGAAATTCTGCAAACACCGCCCGAGCAAATGCTAAGGAGCAGAATTCGTTCCTCATTGTGCTGTAAGCTGAAGAATAAGCAAGACAGGAATATTTTGCTCTTAAAATCTGCCTGCTGTTTACCTGTGTGGCATTACAGTGGCATATATATATCTATAGGAAGAACAGGGAACCATCCCAGAAAGGGTTGTACCCAGGAATCAAGACAGGTCTTTAAAAGTTTCCAGCTCAGAAGAATTTAGACCTTCCCTGATGGTAAAATAGAAAGTTCTCATGTTCACAAATGACATCTGAGGCATTATGTCAGTGTATGACATACCGGTGACACCCCATGCGGCACACATTGCTGAATGACATCCAGATTGCCTAATTAATTGCATGGTTCCTCAATAAATATCAGTTACTTCATATACAATAACTATTTGCAGTGTGACTGTACAGTTACATTTGTTCCGTAATGTACCTTGAAATGGCATTTTATTTTCCTTTTGCTCATGTGTATATGCTAAATGGAAGTACAGTAGAAGAGTAGAATGTCTGTAGAGTGTGTGTTGGGGGGCGGGGGGGGGGGGGGCAGTAGGGGACAGTAGTCTGGACCAGGGGGCCTTGGTATTGTCTCTGTGGCCTGATGAATTGCTGTCCGTCATCATCTAGGATTGCCTGCCATGAGGAACTTGCCAACATGTAGGTGGGATGCTGGAACCTGTAGTCCGCCCTGAAGACACCAGATGCTGGACACTGCCAAGCAATGGACTCTGTCACAAATAGACTCTGCCTTTATAGGTATGCCGAGTTAGGGATTAGGGAAGTAGAGAAGAACTGTTTCTTGTGTATTTGGGACGCTGTCATGTTTTGCACCTTTTTCTAAGTAAAGCTTTCAAACCTTGCCTTCTGTCTGGTCTGAAGTTATAAAGGAGTGTAATGCAAGTAAATGGCACACATAGTCTCCAGCTTTAGGTCACTAAGCACATTGGGGTATGAAGATAGCACTTAAAGAGTCATCCTGGTACAGTACAGCAAGCGGTTACCATGGGTAACGGGAGGCAACAGCGAGTCAAGCAGCCTGTTGTTAAAGAGCAACTGCAGTCTGCTCACATAATTTGTAATAAAACATATTTGCCATTCTGAAGCTTCCCTCCAACCACTTTGCATATTATTTTATATATACTGTGATTCTGTACTTGCCAAATATGCTGCAGAAATCTCCCTTCACTAAGTCCGACTGCAGCCATTTTAACTGTGGGCAGCTGAAGCTGCTGTCTGTTCACTTCCTGGATTTACACAGACACACAGAGGCACACACACACACACACACACACGCACAAATATATATACTGACACACACATATACAAATATATACACACACACCACTGCTTGCCTGCACATTTCTCCTCTCTGGATGAATACTCATGGATCTCTGCAGTCTCCTGTTATCTCTGTCCTCACCCAGCCCCCTCCAGCTCTGCATCTCTCCTTGGCTCTCCTATGAGTCACCTCTCCTCCCTTGTTTGATGCTTGCATGAAGTGGGCTTTATAAGGTATTTGCTTGCTGAAAAAAATGTTTTACTATCCAAAGTTAAAACAACAACTGCAGAAGATTCATTAGGTGGAAAGATGAAAAAAGGTTGCATTTAGTGTGTACTTGTAGTTGGTGGGACAGCCTCTAGTAGTGAAGGGAAAAAGTATCATACAATCCCATATACACAATCCTATACCCACAGTTAATCCAGAGGAAGGCAAAAAAAAAAAAAAAAAAAAAAAAAAAAAAACAGCAAAGCATAATCCAATTTGCTCCAGCAGTGAAAAAAATCCTTCCTGATCCCCCAAGAGGCAATTTTCCCTTAGATATTTACCTATAAATGTTAGTATCCAGTTATATTGTGTACATATTAGGAAAGGCCTTTTTTTAAGCAATCTACTGAACTGGACAGTACCAGCTCTTGAGGGAGTCTATTTCATATTTTCACAGCTCTTACTGTGAAGAATCCTTCCGTATTTGGAAATTAATTCTCTTTTCCTCCAAATGTAAAGAGTGCCCCTTGTCCTCTGTGATGACCTCAAAGTAAATAACTCAACACCAAGTTCACTATATGGACCACTTATGTATTTATACATGTTGATCATAACCACCCTTAATCTCCTCTTCTCAAGAGAGAATAAATTCAGTTCCTAATCTTTCCTCATAGCTGAGCTCCTCCATGCCTCTTATCAGTTTGGTTGCCTTTTGCTGCACATTCTCATCCTTTTTGTGAACTGAACTGCAGATTCTAGATGAGATCTCACTAATGATTTATTCAGGGGCAAAATTATATCTCTCTCTCTGCACCTAGTATGTATGATGCATGCATATTCTTAGCCCCCACGTGGATAACTTTACATTTATCAATATTAAACCTCATTTGCCAAATAGTTGCCCCATTGCACAATGCATTTCGGTTTGGTGTCATCAGCAAACAGTGAAATGTTACTTTTATTTGCAGACCCTATATCATTTATAAATATGTTAAAAAGTAAGGGTCCCAACACTGAACCTTGGGGTACACCACTAACAACCCTATACCATTCAGAGTAAGAATCATTCACCACTACTGTCTGAATACGGTCTTTTAGACAGTTTTCAATCCAATTACAAACTGATTTTCCCAGGTCTGTAAATTTTACCTTACACATTAGTCGTGTGCTGGGAACGTTTTGCGAAATCCAATTTTTGTACCTCCACAGACACCCCCCTGCCCAAGATTTTACTTACCTCTTCATAAAAAGAAATCAGATTTGTCTGACAACTTCTGTCTTTCATGAATCCATGCTGTCTGTTGCTTAACATATTTTTCCAGCAAGAACTCATCTTGGTCTTTTATTAACCACTTAAGCCCCGGAAGATTTTACCCCCTTCCTGACCAGGGGGTATTTTAAGACTCGGCACTGCGTGACTTTAACTGACAATTGTGCGGTCATGCAATGTGGTACCCGAACAAAATTTACGTCCTTTTTTTCCCACAAACAGAGCTTTCTTTTGGTGGTATTTGATCACCTCTGCGCTTTTTATTTTTTGCGATATTAATAAAAAAAGAGCGAAAATTTTGCAAAAAAATGACATTTTCAACTTTGTCTTTTAAAAAATATCCAATATACTCAATTTATGTATTTTTTTTGGCCAAAATATATTTAGCTACATGTCTTTGACAAAAAAAAATTCAATGAGCGTATTTTTATTGGTTTGCGCAAAAGTTATAGCGTCTACAAACTATGGTGTAAATACTGAAATTTACACAGCTTTAATTTCTGACTGCCTATCTCAATTCATGAAGTGCTAAAATGGCAGGGCAGTACAAAACCCCCCCAAACTACCACTTTTTGGAAAGTAGACATCCTAAGGAATGTTCTGAGAGGCATGTTGAGCTCATTGAATATTTCATTTTTTTGTCACAGGTGTTTGAAAAATGACTAAAAAAAATGTCAAGATACCACAAAAAAGTAGACACCCCAAGCTGTTTGCTGAGAGGCATGGTGAGTCCATGGAATATTTTATATTTTACCACAAGTTTTGGGAAAATTACTATTTTTTTTTTTTTTATTTTTTTTTTTTTTACACAACGTTGTCACTAAAAGATACATTTCTCACACATGACATGGGTATATGTGGAATGACACCCCAAAATACATTCTGCCACTTCTCCTGAGTATGGGGATGCCCCATGTGTGAGACTTTTTGGGAGCCTATCTGTGTACAGGACCGCGAAAACCAATCAACACTCTCAGGTTTTCTAATGGCGTAAATTGTGCATGTCACCTCTGCACTACCTGTCACAGTTTCGGAGGCCCTAAAATTCCAAGACAGCACAAACCCCCCCCCCCCCAAATGACCCCATTTTGGAAAGTAGACACCCCAAGCTATTTGCTGAGAGGCATGGTGAGTCCATGGAATATTTTATATTTTGCCACATGTTCCGGGAAATATATATATATATATATTTTTTTTTTTTCACAAAGTTGTCAGAAAATGAAATATTGCTCACACATGCCATGGGTATATGTGAAATGACACCCCAAAATACATGCTTCTCCTGAGTACAGGGATACCCCATGTGTGAGACTTTTTTGCAGTCTAGCCGAGTACAGGACCCCGAAAACCAATCATCGCCTTCAGGCTTTCCAAGGGCGTAAATTGTTGATTTCACTCCTGACTACCTATCACAGTTTTGGAGGCCATGAACAACCAGCACAACCCCCCCCCCCCCAATGACCCCTTTTCGGAAATTAGACACCCTGAGCTATTTGCAGAGAGGCATGTTGAGTGTTTTGCAGATCTCACTTTTTGTCACAAAGTTTTGGAAATTTAAAAAGGAGGAAAAAAAATGCATTTTCCTGTTTTTACTTCATTTTCCAAAAAAAAATGAGAGCTGCAAAATACTCACCATGCCTCTCAGCAAATAGATTGGAGTGTCTACTTTGCAAAATGGGGTCATTTGGGGGGGGGGGTTTGTGCCATCTTGGCTTTTTATGGACTTCAAAATTGTGATAGGTAGTAAGGAGTGAGATCAACAATTTACGCCCTTAGAAAGCCAAAAGGTGCACATTGGTTTTCCGGGTCCTGTACGCGGCTAGACTGGCAAAAAGTCTCACACATGGGGTATCATTGTACTCAGGAGAAGCAGCAGAATGTATTTTGGGGTGTCATTTCACATATACCCATGGCCTGTGTGAGCAATATATCATTTACTGACAACTTTGTGTAAAAAAATAAAAAAAATAAAAAAAGAAATTTTTCCCGAAACTTGTGGCAAAATATAAACTATTCCATGGACTCACCATGCTTCTCAGCCAGTAGCTTGGAGTGTCTACTTTGCAAAATGGGGTCATTTGGGGGGGTTTTGTGCTATCTTGAAATTTCAGGGCCTCTGAAACTGTGGTAGTCAGGGGTAAAATCAGCAATTTACGCCATTAGAAAACCTGAAGATGTGGACTGGTTGTCGGGGTCGCGTACACAGCTAGGCTCCCAAAAAGTCTCACACATGTGGTATCCCTGTACTCAGGAGAAGCAAAAGAATGTATTTTGGGGTGTCATTTCACATATTCCCATGGCATGCATGAGCAATATATCATTTAGTGACAACTTTCTGTAAAAAAACAACAAAAAAAAAAAAAATAATAATTTTCTCGAAACTTGTGGCAAAATATAAAATACTCCATGGACTCACCATGCCTCTCAGAAAAAAGCTTTGGGTGTCTACTTTTCAAAAAGGGGTCATTTGGGGGGTGTTTGAACTGTCCCGGCATTTTATGCTCAATCTTAGCCACACATCACCCACTCTTCTAACCACTTGAAAACCAAGCCTTTTCTGTGCCTTTTTGTTTACATAAAAAAATATATTTTTTTTACTAGAAAATTACTTTGAACCCCCAAACATTATATATTTCTTTAAAGCAGAGGCCCTATAGAATAAAATGGTGGATGTTGCAAATTTTTTTGTCACACGGTATTTGCGCACAGATTTTCCAAACGCAATTTTTGCGAAAAAATACATTTTTTTAATTTATTGCACAAATACACTATATAATTCCAATTTTTTGGTAAAATTTAAAAGATGATCTTATGCCGAGTTCATAGACACCTAACATGACATGCTTTAAAAATTGCGCAAGCCTGCGCAGCGGCAAAAACATACGTACATTTTTAAAAACCTTTAAAAGTCTCTACAGGTTACCACTTTTGACTTACAGAGGAGGTCTACTGCAAGAATTACTGCACTCGATCTAGCGATCGCGGCGATACCTCACATGCATGCTGCAATTGCGGTTTACATTTGACACTAGACCAACGCTTGCGTGCGCCATTGCGCGCAAGCACGGGGGGAAAGGGGGGGGCTCAATTTTTTTTTCTTTTTTCTTTTGCTTTTTTATGTTATTTTGACACCTTTCCTTTAATTTTTTTTTTAAATCATTTTTATTGTTATCACAGTGAATTTAAATATCCCCTATGATAGCAATCTGTAGTGACAGGTACTCTTTTTTCAAAAAATTGGGGTCTTTTATACTCTAGATCTCTCCTCTGACCTTAACGCACCTGACCACGCCAAAATTGGTGTGATAAAATACTTTCCCAATTTCCCAATGGCCCTGTTTATTTCTTGCGAAACAGAAGTCATAAAATGCTTGTAGCCTCTGGCATCTTAGCCCATAGAGATGATTGGAGCCATTCTCATCTCCAATTAGCTCTATGGTTAGATAATTGAACCACCGGCTGCACTCTCGGGTTAACCGGTGGGACAGGAGAGCCCGAGAAAAACCACGGAAGGCTGCGGAAGGCGGCGGTGGGGGGGGGAGGCCCCTCCCACTGCATGTAAAAGCAGTCTAGCGGCCAATTACCTGCTAGGATTGCTTTTACATGTAAGCAGACCGCTGGCTGTAAAAAACGATACCAAGATGATGCCTAAATCTGCAGGCATCATCCTGGTATAACCACTCAAAGTCCAGCAACGTACCAGTACATTGCTGGTGTCCTTGTTTGGCATATAGGTTTTTTTTTTTTCATGCAGCCTGTGGGCTGAACGGAAAAAAAGAGAACCTATCAGAAATCAGCACAGGAATAATGCGTAGTATTACTCATCATTAACCGCCCAAACAACCACCCACTGAATTTAATGATGGGTATACACGACACTATCCACGTATACCAAAATAGGATTTTAACTGCAGTGCTGAAATCAGAAAATCACCACAGCTGCTATCAGCAAAGGTATCCATATATGCTGAGCGCAAACACTGTTTGTGTCAGAATATATAAAATCAATGCGTGGTAGCCGACGAGTACCTGCAAGAGAAACAGGTCACAAAAGAATGAAAAAACAAACAAAGGACATTGAAAAAAGTACAGTAGGAAGGAGTAGAAGGACATATAAAATTACTGACACAACAACAGTTTTTGGATCCTTTTATTTTTTTTTCTAACTGTTGTTCCTTGATTTGGGACTGCGATCTTCTGCGATCTTCTCTTCCAGCTTGGGTCTCTCAAAATGTCGATGGACATCCAACATCCTTCGAGACCCTGTGTTTGTGTGCCCTACACTATGTCGTGCTGTACCCTACACTAATACTCCACTAGTGTATGGTAGCGCTCAAAACATTCCCCGATGCAGAGACCAGGTTGGTCAGGACATTTGGGACAATAATAGCGGGTGTCACGCCTAAATCCACGCCTGCTACAGACACGACATCGTCTTTGGGGTCGTATTTGGGTAGGGGTACGCAGGATGGCATAAGGAAAATGCTTCTCATGCAGCCGTCTCACTGCATCTGGAAGGGGAAGTTGGGCAGGCATGCCTCCTGGGTACAGGTAGGCAAGGATGACCGCTTCCTGGAATTCCCGGAAGGGTCCAGTTCGTCCTGACGCCCTGTATAGGACAAAGGCGTTCAGCATAGCCAATTGGAAAAGGTAAACACACACTTTTTTGTACCAGCGTCTGGCTTTACAGGCAACTAAATACGGCGCCAAAAGCTGGTCGTTAAGGTCCACCCCTCCCATATTAAGGTTATATTCGTGGACACAGAGGGGTTTCTCCATAACGCCAGTTGCCGTAGGGATTTGGACTGTCGTGTCTGCGTGAAGGGAGGACAGAACATAAACATCCCGTGTATCCTTCCACTTCACCACAAGCAATTTGTCCGTTTTCAAGCAGGCTCTCGCCCCCCGACTAAGACTGGAATTTACAAGCCGTTGGGGGAAGCCCCGGCGATTAGGTCGCACGGTGCCACATGCGCCAATTTGTAATACAAGCAGGTGACTAAATAGTGGCACGCTTGTGTAAAATTTGTCCACGTACAAATGGTACCCCTTTCCGGATAAGGGTGACACCAAGTCCCAAACAATCTTACCGCTGCTCCCTAAGTAGTCTGGGCAGTTCAGGGGCTCCACACAGCTATCTTTTCCCTCATAGACCCGGAAACTAACTGTATAGCCTGTGGCCCTGTCACAGAGCTTGTACAGCTTGACCCCGTACTTGGCACGCTTGCTGGGGAGGTACTGTTTCATAGCAAGGCGGCCAGTAAATTTAATCAGGGACTCGTCGATGCAGACAACTTGTTCGGGGGTAAACAAGGCTGCAAACCGCTGAAGTGGTCTATGAGGGGCCGAATTTTGTGGAGCCGATCATATGCAGGGTCTCCCCGAGGACGCATAAATCGCAGAATTTGCTCGTATCTCCCCCTGGACATGGAGGCAGAGTACATGCGCATATGGTGAGCTGGGCTAGTGGACCAATATAGCCGCAATTCACTTTGTTTAGTTATGCCCATGTGGAGGGAAAGGCCCAGAAAGATTTTAAAATCGGAAACCGTTATAGGATTCCAGCCGAATGGTCTGGCAAGGGGCGAATTTGGGTTGGCGGCGATAAATTGTTGTGCATATAAATTTGATTGATCCACAATAGATCTGAAAAGATCTTCCGTGAAGAACAGCTCAAAAAAGTTCAGGGCCGTAAAACCAGCTGTCTCCAGTGCTGTATCTTGGCCTAGGCCAACAAGGCCCAGGCCTAGGGCGGCACTTTGCAGGGGGGCAGCAAAAAAGCGGGCACTGATAAGCTTCACTGATGGGGCTGCATTGATATTCTGCACTAATGGGCACTAATGGGCTGCACTGATGGCCACTGATGAGGCTGCAATGACTGCCACTGATGAGGCTGCGCTGATGGGCACTGATATGATGCACTGATAGGCTGCACTATTGGCCACTGACGGGACTGTACTGATGGCCACTGATGAGGCCGCACTGATATGCTGCACTGATGGCCAGTAATGAGGCTGCACTGATGAGGCTGAACTTATGGAAACTGATGAGGCTGCACTGATGGGCACTGAAAAACTGGTTGTAGTCTGTGGTTTACAGATAACAGGGCAGATCGTAAACATGAAGGGGTGTGGCCTTTACAGGAAGGGGTGGGTCATATTTAAATTAGGGGGTGCCCAAGTTTAGTCAGGCCTAGGGCAGCACAAAACCTAAATACACCACTGGCTGTCTCCATGTGGATTCCAGGTTGGGCGGTGAATGGGGGAAGTACTGGCGCTGTAGAATCAGTGGGTTGCCAATTAGGAAATGCCAGCGCATCAGGGAGGGCACTATGGGCTCTACGGGCCTGTCTTCGAATACGCGGTGGCTGCGGGCCACTACTTGTGCTAGCCACCGCACCAGCTTCAACTGCACTTAGGGGACTCGCCACGTCACCAGGTGTTACTGCAGTGCTGGTTGTACTAGGTCCAGGGTGTACTAGGCCGCTGGCGCTTGCCAGGTCGCCAGAAAAATGAGTGGCACTAGTAACCACACTCTGCTCCATACGAGCACCCTGCGATTCCTGCATCTCAACAACTTCAGAATGGGGTCGGGTACGCCTGGGTCTAACAGGGACCCATCTGTCGTCGGAGCTATCTGTCAGGGAGCCGCTGCTGTCATCTGGTTCGTATACTGACCCTGATTCTGCCGGTGAGGCTTCCCCATCGCTCTCACCTGGCATGGTCATTATACTGTAAATAGCTTCATCACTGTACGAACGTTTAGACATTTTGGTAACTAAATTTACCTGTACAGTGATGCGACTCACAGGTAATAAAAGCACCTTGTTGTCGAAGACTATTTCAAGCGCTACCAAAAAAACTGCTAATGCTAGCAGGGATCAGGCCTGACTCTGCTAACACAGCGGTTTTGTGTCTTGTGTTTTTTTGTAAGTGACAGTAATCTGTTGATTACTACACTTACCTGGGTGAAAGGGTTAAACGCAGGTGCTGGCAGGAATCAGTGCTGACTGTTACAGATATTGATCTGTTCAAACACTATACTAGAAATGGAAGTGTATGTGCGTGTGTGCGTGTGTGTGTGGCAATCAAGGGGTTATTTCTAAACTATGCGCCGGGGATCTGGGGGGGGGGGGGTGGCGGGGACCCTAAACCTCCTTTGGGAAAGAAACTAGCTAGCTAGCGCAACCTCAAGTCACAATGACACTAATACAAAATACAGTAAAAACAGTAATATTATGTGTGTATTAGTGCTAATGTGACAGAGGGTGTAGGGGTTAACTGGATGTGATCAGGGGGGGAATCAGGGGGTTAAATCATTATTGGAAGGGGCTGGCGGGTATCCTAAGGATAAAAGGAATGGTGGCAAGCGCTAAACCTGGTCACAAGTCACACTTATACGGGTATATAGAAAATGCTATATACTGTATACAGTGTGCGTTGTGGCAGGGGGTGTAGGGGTGATCAGGGGGGGGGTCAGGGGGTTAAATCTTTATTGGGCGGGTGGGGGGGGACCCTAAACCTCCTTGGGACACAAACTTAGTCGCCTGCGCTAATTCTGATCACAATCACACTAATACAAAAATACAAAAACACAGTATATTACGTTTGTATTAGTGCTGATGTGACAGAGGGTGTAGGGGTTAACTAGCGGTGATCAGGGGGGGGATCAGGGGCTTAAATCTTTATTAGAGGGGGGGTGGCGGGTAATTCAAGTGGAAAAGGGGGGGTCGCAAGCGCTACACCTGACCACAAATCACACTTATACGGGTATATAGCAAAATGCTATATACTGTATACGGTGTGTGTTATGGCAGGGGGTGTAGGGGTGATCAGGGGGGGGGTCAGGGGGTTAAATCTTTATTGGGCGGGTGGCGGGGACCCTAAACCTTCTTGGGACAGAAACTTAGTCGCCTGCGCTAATTCTGATCACAATGACACTAATACAAAAATACAAAAACACTGTATATTGCGTTTGTATTAGTGCTGATGTGACAGAGGGTGTAGGGGTTAACGGCGGTGATCAGGGGGGGGGGGTCAGGGGGGATCAGTGGGTTAAATCTTTATTAGGGGGGGTGGGGGGTAATTTGAGTGGAAAAGGGGGGGTCGCAAGTGCTACACCTGTTCACAAATCACACTTATACAGGTATATAGGTAAATGCTATATGCTGTATGCAGTGTGTGTTGTGTCAGGGACTGTAGGGGTTAATTGGGGGGGCGATCGGGGGTGAAATGTGCCTATCTACCTGTGTGTGGGTGTGCTTGGTGCAATACTCACAGTAAGATGTGCTCTCCTCTCACGCTGGATCCAAAAAGACCGTTGGGAGGGGAGGGCACATCTCCTCTAAGCCTGTGTTTACATTACACAGGCTTAGAGTGACATCTGATTGGGCAGGACCGATCAACAGGTCCAGACCAAAAATGATTGGCCTGGACCTGATGACTGATCGGTTCTGAACCCAATCGAGTCATCGGCGGGACCGCGGGTGCACGCGCGTGCGCACCAGAGCGGCGAAGGCTAGTGACGTATCGACATGTCTGTCCGTGTATTGCACTGTCTGTCTGCTGTATTTATGGAGAATAAAGGAGTCCTATTGATTTTCATTTAACATCTCTGAGTGCGGTCTTTCTCTTTTTTGATACGTCACTCTGCCTGGCCGGGGCTGACCGCCGCAGTACATAGTCGTGCGGCGGTCGGCAAGTGGTTAAACTCTCCAATGTCTTCCCGACTATAGAAGTTAAGCTAACGGGTCTATAATTACTTGGTAAAGACTTTAATCCCTTTTTAAATATAGTCACCACATTGGCTTTACACCAATTCAGTGGTACTATTCCAGTCATTAAAGAGTCCCTAAAAATTAAAAACAATGACTTTGAAATTACAGGGCTCAATTCTTTTAGGATCTGCGGGTGTAAGCAATCTGGTCCAGATGCCTTATTCAACTTTTTGCTGTCTAAATGTTTATGGACCATAACAATTTTTAGCCATAGTGGTTCATTTGAAGGTCACTACCAGAGATGTATAGTAACTAAGTAGAACTACTTCACTACTGTACTTAAGTACCGAAAGGCGGTATCTGTACTTTCCTGGAGTAGAATTTTTTTCTCCTACTTCCACTTTTACTTCACTACATTTTTTCAATGATTTCAATACTTCTACTCCGATATTTTTTTTTTGTGCTGCATAGTTACTCGTTACAATTATAAAAATTACCACTGCCAGAACAGTAGATGGCAGGTTTCATAAAGCTCAAAACATGTGTATTATCAGCGCATACGAAAATAAACGCTACTGTATGTATAAATAAAAGCTGCATTTGAAATAATAAAAAACAATATGATTTTCAAACTTTTGACTTCTTTCTTTAATAACTTCATAACACAGTACTTGTACTTTTACTTTCAGTACTTGAGTAGCAATTTTTTTTTCAAAACTACTGGTACTTTTACTTTCAGTACTTGAGTAGCAAAATTTTTTAAAAAACTACTTGCAATACTTAAGTACAAAAAATGTTGAATACTTTAGTACTTCTACTCAAGTCACTTTTTGATTGAGCACTTCCACTTCTACTCAAGTCACTTTTTGATCGAGCACTTGTACTTTTACTCAAGTATGAGTTTTTGAGTACTTTATACAACTCTGGTCACTACCATCCTTATTATGAACATGAGCTCTTCCATGTTCCTTTGTATACATAGAGCGGAAGAAGTTAATTTATACATTTGCCTTCTCTTTGTCACTCACTCCAGATTACTTTATAAAGGGTCTGCATGCTCAGACCTGACCTTTTTAATATTAAAATATTTGAAGAATTTTTGGGGGTTTGTCCTACTATCTTTTGCAATCTGTCATTAATTTTACATTTTTACGTCCTTATTTTTTACTTATTCTGTTATATTCTTTCTAACATTTAAACTATGATAGTGTTTCTTCATTTTTATATTTTTTAAAAGCTCTTTTCTTAATATTTATAACTTTTCTAGCCACATAGGTTTAATTGTTAGCCTTTTAAAGTTGTTGCCCATGGGAATATACTTTGCAGTGTGTTCACATACAGTCACTTTGAAGAATCTAATTTCTGTTCTATGTCCATCAATGACAATATTCTCTCTGAGTCTAAGTCTTGGAGAGCAGCCCTCATCCTTGGAAACTTTGCCCTCTTAAAGTTGAGTGTTTTTATCTTTCCAGTATGTGTTTGTTGCTTACAGCTATTGATAAATGAAATCATGTTATTGTCACTGATATCCAGATGTTCTTTTATATGAACATTAGTAATAGGTTCTGCATAGTTTGAGATTACTAGATCCAGCAGAGCATCATTCCTAGGTGGGGCTTCTATGAACTAGACCAAATCAAGGTTCACTCTCTCTATTTTTGAAATATAAACTGTTTCCCTTGCTTTCTATTAAAATAAAAATGCCATAATAGTGTGAAGACCTCGAAAGGACCCTTTTTAGGAAATTATGTAAAGTATATCACCACAACACCAAGAAGCTCCAAAGCAGGTCTAAAGCTTTATTCAGAGATCACATTGTAATGACAGAAGCAATGGTCACATGCCTGGTGAAGGGGTCTTGCATGGCTTTGAAACGTTGCTTCTGTGATTACAATGTGATCGCTGAATAAAGCTTTGGGTCTGCTTTGGAGCTTTTTGGTGTGCTGGCGACATACTTTTTACTTTGGATGTCTGTTTCCATCCAGTGGTCGCTGCAGCACCCACTAATAATTGCAGCCATTTTCCAGGAACATGTGCAATGTGAATAATGTGCTTGAACCTTTTAGGAAAGTGGACACCCCAAGGTGATCTCATTTTTTGCTGAATTGTTTTGGAAATGAAAAAACATGTTGTTACAGTTTAATACAAAGCTTGGTAATGGTGCACTAAATGTATTAACTACTTGCCTACCAGGGAATTTTATTTAATATTCACAATTACTGAGCAGAGGCTCTGGGGAATAAAATGGTGGCTGTTGCAATTTTCCAACAGGTATAAGATGTCATCATTGGTCATAGTGTGATCAGATTGTCCAACTGCTGCCTGCAAATATATTTAAAGTCTGGGAATTTTCAAACAAAGTAATAATGTGTAGAGCCCCTGATTTCATAGTTAAAGCATAACAGAAAGCAATTTTTTAAAGTTTTAAATGGAGTGGAGAGGGATTAGAACCCCTGTTTTATTGCTGCCTGTGTCCCCTACTAGAGGGATTTACTCTCCCTATTTGCCTTGATGTGCGTTATCACTGAAAGTGAAAGAGTCTCAAATTTCTTGTGTTCACCACAAGAGGAATAGAGGGGAAATCTTCCAATGGGAACACTAGTTCTTATGACTACCAGGCATTTCCCTCAACTTGTAGACATTTCCTCTCCTTTCCTAGTGGTAGCTATGGGTTAGGAAGTAAAGAGAAATCTCCCCAGGTGGCCTAAAAATGAGAAAAAAGTTCTTCCTTCAGTTCTACTTTAAGTGCTACAGTTAAGTAATGAAGCAAGGTAAAGAAACAAAGTCACAAACCCACCTCAAGCCCTCTACTTGGAAACAAAAGAGTAGCAGTAAACTCCTGAGGTCATCAGTCTACTTGCTTGCTCAATCATCCTTCTGGCTGCATGCAGTAGAATGACAGCACAATGCATTGGAGTTGAGATTGCACAACTTGCATAGCTTTCCCTTCCTTTTCCAACATGAGACCTGAGCAGGGCTGCTGTTAGAAATCACGGGGCCCTGTACAGACTACCTGGCAGGGCCCCCCAAGAAAATATTAAAGATATATTTAGCTAAAATTACAACAAAATCACTATTAGCAGACACAAATATAACATAACTCACATGATTCCTGCTAAATCTAAAAAAAAAAAAACTATGTTAAATAAAAATGAAGATGGGATGAGAAAAATATACAGGCTGGGTAGTTGGGGCTCAGTGATCAAAGAGACAGAGAGAGAGAAACAAAGTTACAAATAAACTCCTGAGTAGAGATAACATTAGAGCCAGTGCTGGGAGGGGGGCCCACACAGGGAGGGGGATTAGTGAAGGGACGACTGTCTCTTTCTCAGCAGATAAAAGCTGATAGCAGGGAGGGGGACAGATCAGATTCAAGTGCTGGTGGAAGATTTCTGTATTTGTTGTCCATCACTAATCCCCCTCTCTGTGTGGGCCCCCCGTGTGCTCAGGCCCCCTACAAGAGGGCTGGTGGTCCCCCCCCTATCAGCGGCCCTGGACCTGAGCTGTGGGGGATTTTGTAGTTAGAAAGCAAATATACACACAGAGGCATGAAATATAATATATTGACTGATTTTTCTTGCTTTTTATTATCACTTCCTGTGCTAAAGTAGAATTCCAGGGCAATACTAACTGAGCTTAAAACTTACCCCCCTTCCCTCTTCTAACTCCTATACTAATTACCCTGTAAGAGAAAGATGCATATACTTACCCCTTCTTTGGCTGCTTCAGCAGTGGCTTCAGGAGAGAGGAAGGAGCTCCGACAATGGATGGCACATAGTAAGCCTATTGATGACTTTGTTGTAGCGCTCTCTCCTCTCCCCTGTAGCTGGTGCTTGATAGATTATGTGACCAAACCAGAGTAGCCTGACAATAGGTAAGTAAATGCATTCCTCTTTACAAGACAGTTAGTATAGGTGTTAGAAGGGGGTAGGAGCAGTTTTAAGATTAGTTAATTCTACCCCAGAATTCTACTGTAAACCTTTTTATAGAGATAGTGTTCATCAGACTACAGTTCCAGTGTCCAATATTGTTATAGTTGACCGGAATTCACATTTGTCTGAAATTCTTCAAAGTCTTTGGTAGGCCTTTAGGGCTTGTTCACACAAGTGGCTCCACCGACTGTCCACCTGAACAAGGAATCCACTCAGGGCTATATGCACACCCTTGCCATGATGTTTTGCCGCACAATTGCAGAAAAAATGTAACTGCATGTTGAATTCAGTGGGTGGCACCACCACCACCAATCATGACCTTTTCAAGTAAGTGGGGTTGTGCGGCATTCGCGTGCAATGTACGCACTTGCAGTGTGGTGGATTGGTATTTTCAGGGTTACAGCAGCTTTAGTAGAAGCAAAATCAGGATTTTGGCCAGAGTCAGAAATGGACAAGCAAGTCAGGTTATGAACACAAGGAGCAGGCAGAAGTGTAGTCTATGTGCAAGCTGGGGTCAGTACAGGAAAATATCAGGAGCTGGTCAAGGCAAGTAGGGTTGGTAATGGGTAGTCAGGCACAAAATCACATTGGCTATGGGCAGTTGACCAGTTTAAATAGCCTGTTTAGTTCCATTATTAGCAACAGGTACGCACACACGTACGCATGCAGAAAAAGGTAACTTCTGATGTGAGGCTATGATAATTGATTGCATGTGAATATTCACACATTCTGTATATTCCTGACACCAATCATGGTTGGTTTGGGCTTTAATCATCATAGTGCTTAGGACTGCAGAGGGAGGCCAGTATTTCAGTGCTTCATCAAACAGCATAAGCAGTGGAACAATCCTGCCTATATAACACTAATTTTAAGCTTTCACCCGGTTTATCTTCAACATAAACAGTAGAGCTGACTAGAAACATTTACAAATGATTTGGTTTTGAGCAAATTCTGTATTTTAGTTCTTTCATAAATCCAGACGGTGTTTACTTCGGTATACATTATTTTCACAATGCACATAAAAATAAAAGATGAGGCATGTCTGTGCCGGGTGTAGTAAAATTTTCCGGTGAAACATGTGTTTGTGTTGGCTGTACAGTAAGTCATTCTTAATAACTCCCAGGTTCCTGCTCTGCTGAGTATGTTAATATGTATAAATAAATGATTGTGATAATGAATAATGTAAGCTCCAATATTATTACATTCATTAGGTTGGTATTTTGAACAGGCTCTCTGGTCTTAGTTTAATGAATGTTGTTAAGAGCCAAATGTCCCTTATTGCTTGCATCCTAATGGTAAACCCACTTAGGCAGCTGCCTTATAAGTTAAAGAGGAACTTCAATTCCCCCCAAGTCATTTTTGCAGGGTTATCTTCAATTCACCAACTCACACGCCCATTGAATCCAGAATTGTTCGGCTGAGATCCATCACTTTCATCAGGTCCCACACCAACACCATCCCTTCCTACATCATCGGGAGCTGGATGTCCCTTTCTGTTTTTTTTAGCCGTGCTACAATGAAGTGCTGCCAGAACCGCCTTCTAGCTACTACAGTATGTGTCCTATTTTTTGCAGCCTTCTAAGATATACGATAAAGGATATTCCAAGAGACTACCGGAGAAGGGTCATGTCATTTTTTGCTTAGGTGAGAAGAAAGGAGGGACAAGTAGGAGTAAAAAAAGACTTCTGATACCACTTCTTTATGGGTACACTACTCCTACAACATACTGTATGTATGTCAACACCAGTAGACCCACCACTGGTTCAAATTTCTTTTACAAGAATTAAAGTCAAAATCACTCTTGTTTTTTTTTTTTTTTTTTCATTTAATTGATTCTTATTGAATTAATATAAAGAGAACAATAGTATGACTACAAAAAAGCAGTGCAGAAACAAATGAAGAACTATATACAGTAGCACCAGTAGAAGAATATTTAAGATACCCATGGCCTTGCTGCCCTTTAAGACTGGGGTTGTCTGTAGGCACTAAAATCAAAAAACAAACATAGGCCGCATTGGCCTAGCGCATTATCCTCAATAATAGGCTTTATTAAATGTAAGTGCATATATTCACAAACAAAAGTTTAAAAAGGCACATCAAATCCAAACATCTGGAAGAGTCTATATCACATTGACAGATACAATGTCCTCAATAGATGATGGCTAACGCGTTTCGAGGCTTAGCCCTTTCTTCAGAGCCAACAGGCCATATCTAAACCACTCATTTTTATAGCAAATTACCTATACTACCGAGGTGTGATCTAAAGCATCTCCTTCCCAGTGGGTGTACATCCAAATAGTGTTAACCCCTGCGGTGTGACCCGGTCTAACCATATCTCTAATTGTTCCATTAGGGACTCTATTTTCATAGTAGTAGATACTACAATAATCATATGTACATGTACTCAATGTACTTGAATCACTTACCCAAGGTTGTCCAGAGGGGTGCTGCATCTGGTTATAGACTGTGAAAAATAGCATACTGTGATTATTCCATGATCGTGGCACATTCCTTAGGTAGAACTTTGAGGCTTTTGGAACTAAATTTGAAAATATGGACTTTGTAGGCACATATATAAAAAAAAGTATCACATTTTATTCATTCAAAGCTTTATTCAGCTCAAAGCTATCACTGCTATTACTACTGCATAGTGTCACGGCCAAGCTGATATCCCCTGAGGGGTTTTGGTAATTACTGCTATCCCCTTAATGGAATTGGCCATATGACCAGAGTTTCTATTAAGGTCTATGGTTTTTATATCATGTTTTTGTAATTATTTATAATTTGTTCTTTTACTTTTAAAATGTATGTTTCTCCTTTGTATGAATCTAATTTGATCATTTTTTTAAATAGATGTGCCTACAAAGTCCATATTTTCACATTTAGTTCCAAAATTCTTTATTAGGATGTGGCACACTGTTTACCATATCCATTTAGGCTGCACCCCTGGTAATGCACAATCCAATTAATTTCAGAACTTGGGGGCTGATCAAGACATCTCTATGGAACCCTTTTGGATTTAGCAATAATATATTATAATATATTGTATTATAATGTTGGACCTCCTGCTTTCCCGGGGAGCCTCAGTCCATCACCAGATGCAGTACCCCTCTGGGCAACCTTGGGTAAGTGATTCCAGTACATTGAGTGCATGTACATATGATTATTTTAGTATCTACTACTATAATACTAGTACGATGGTACTCAGCAGAAGTGGCCCAAATCATTAAAAATAAAAAGCTAGCATTTTGTAATTATAAAAAAACCCATAGCAATGAAGATAAGGAAATCTACAAGATTAGGCAGAAAGAGGCCAAGCAAGTTATAAGAACTTCTAAAGCGCAGGCAGAAGAAAAACTAGATCAGTCTATGAAAAAGGGGGATGAGACATTCTTCAGAAATATAAATGAAAAAAGGAAATTAAAACAAGTAATATCTAAATTAAAAACAAAGGACGGAAGGTATGTAGAAGAGAATAAAGGGCTAGCCGACTGCCTTAATGAATACTTCTGTTCAGTTTTTACAGAAGAAAAAGAAGGAGAAGGACCTCCACTTGAAAGGTTGACTAATGAATCGTTTGATGCATGTGTCTTTATGTAATGTTCCGGTACCTTTGGTACCCTAAATTACTTTTCACAAGTGTATGCGCCCCACCATTCTCTTTTGGAAAGGTGCGCATACACCTTTAAGACTGAAGCTGTCATCACTCAGCGCCGGACTAGATGGCTATTTAAAGCGTCGGTTCTCACTCACATGTGTTCGTTCAAACACCCTTACCTGGATGCTAACTTGGCTTGAAGCTTTCGTGCTTGCAAGCATACTTCGCTGACGGAACCTCGCTGCGCTGATCCCTGCATCCCGCTTCCGGATCATCCGCTCCTCCTGAACCAACCTTCGGCTGTATTGCTATTAGTGCTAAGTACCCCGCAGGGGAACCCTCTATAAACCTTTACTAAGCTTACACTATCTAGCTCTGCATAGCAAAGACTATTTATCACATCTGCATATCTAGATTGCTAGCTCTTAAGACTACTGCTACTTATTCCTGCACTGGGTTGATCACTCTTGTATGTCCACCTGCTACTCTGTCATCTGCTACCATACATGATTGCTAAACCTACCTGCATCCATCTGCTACTGTCTTACCTTCAAGTGTCTGTCACCTACCACCTCCACAACCTGTCTCTTAAATCTTCATCACTGTGTTACTACATACATAAAGTCACTCTAGGAACCAGCTTGTTGAGTGTGTGTATTTACTAGCTGAATTAAGACCTTCCACACATGATGAGTCATTGAGGTTGGGAATGGTATCTCAGCATCTCTCTTACATGACTACTGAAGTGGAATATTTCTGCAGCTGAAAATCCACACCATACATGAAACGCAGGAGCGTTACAGATTGAACGAACCTACAAATGGATTCAGCAGAAATAACCACTCAGGAGACACAATTAAAACAGCAAGTAACTGCGTTAATACACGAACTTGCTGAATTAAAAGAAGACAATCAGGCTCTGTCGCAGCAGGTAATTAGACTGACACAACTTACCTCTGCTCAGTCCCCTGAACCCAAGATAAATCCCCCTTTGGTATTTACAGGCGATCGCAAAAAATTTCGCGAATTTAAAAACGCATGTGAGTTACTTTTTTTGCTAAAACCTCGTACCTACCTTACTGATCACATTAAGGTTTGTACTATTATTTCTTACCTAACAGGCGATCCTCGAGCCTGGGCAGACTCTCTTTTTGAGAAAAACTACCAGCTTCTCAACTCCTATGCCTTGTTCCTAGCAGAACTCACTAGCCTATATGATGACCCCAATAGGCAGAGTACTGCCGATCTTCAATTAAGATCCTTGAAACAAGGAAGGAGGCCTGTAGAAGACTTTGTCGCGGAATTCAAGAGATGGACCCTTGATTCAGAATGGAATGATGCATCTCTGAAAACCCAATTTAGGCTTGGCCTATCAGAAGCCGTTAAGGACGAACTCGCCCGAGCGGATCTACCAAAAACCCTGGATGCATTAATACAACTCAGTATTACCATAGATAGAAGACTACGAGAAAGAAAGGCTGAGAAAATGGGAATGCCATTATCCGTTTCCCCCTCGGATTCCGGCCGTTAACCCCGTTCCTATGCAGGTAGGAACCATACGCTCACCGCTATCAACTATGGAAAAAGCCAAAAGACGATATGAAAATCTCTGCTTGTACTGTGCATCCCCGGATCACAAGATAAATGTCTGTCCCCTAGTCAACAAAAGGAAGGGTGAGTGTTCACATGTCCTCCTAGGGGGATTGACAACTTCATTCACTAACCCTTACATTTTTGTTTGTTTGACATTACAGTGGGACCAGAACAGGATTACTACTAAGGCCATGATTGACACAGGATCTTGTGGAAATTATATAGATATATGTTTTGCTGCTTCAAATAAAATTCCTATTATTTCTAAACTTAAACCTGTCTCAGTAAGTCTTATTACCGGTGTTCCATTATCCTCTGGTCCAATCACCGATCAGACACAAGCACTTCTAGTCACTATTAACGAGTCTCATAGGGAGACTACTACCTTCGATTTAATATCTTCACCCCACTTTCCCATTGTGTTGGGACTTCCCTGGTTACACACACACCAACCAACCATAGATTGGAAGGAACGGTCCTTGGCCTTCCTCTCTTGCTATTGCGAGGATACGTGTAACCTCCCGTCTTCCGGGAAGATTCTGTCTATGGTGACAGATGAGATTGCACCACTATGTTATCAGGATCTTTCTGAGGTTTTTCTTGAGAAAAATGCTCAAGCATTACCTCCTCATCGAGACTATGATTGTAGCATTGATCTACTCCCAAATAGCAAATTGCCATTCAGTCATGTTTATCCTCTTTCACAGGATGAACTTTCCCATCTCAAAACCTATTTGGATGAGAATTTGGAAAAAGGTTTTATTAGACCTTCCACTTCTTCCACAGCAGCAGGACTCTTTTTTGTTCGCAATAAGGACTCAAGTCTCAGACCTATCATCGACTACAGGAAATTGAATGCTATCACAATAAAAGATCGCTATCCTCTACCGCTTATCCCTGAGCTCATTGAGCAGGTGCGTGGAGCTACCTATTTTTCAAAATTGGACCTGAAGGGAGCATACAATCTCATTCGAATCCGTGATGGAGACGAGTGGAAGACTGCATTCAGAACCAGATACGGATTGTTCGAATATCTTGTGATGCTATTCGGACTATGCAACGCCCCTGCAGTTTTCCAACGATTTATAAACGATATTTTTAAAGACTTACTAGATGTCTGTGTTGTGGTATATCTGGACGATATACTTATATATTCACGATCCCTGTCTGAACACATAAGACATGTAAGACTTGTACTATCGAGATTGCTTGCACATAACCTTTATGTGAAACTGAAGAAATGCTTGTTTCATAAAGACGAGGTACTCTTTCTAGGCTACATCATATCCAAAACAGGAATCGAGATGGACATGAGTAAAATATCCTGCATTCAGGATTGGCCTACACCAACCACACGCAAGGCGCTACAGCGATTCCTGGGATTTTCAAATTTCTACAGGAAGTTCATTAAAAACTTTTCTGCTATTGTGAGACCCCTCACACAGCTCACTAGCATAAAGAAACCATTCAAATGGTCAGAAGAAGCCAATAAAGCTTTTCACTTGTTAAAGACAAGGTTTACTTCCGCTCCCATATTACGCCATCCAGACCCATCCCTCCAATACATTCTGGAGGTAGATGCGTCAAACATGGCAGTAGGAGCAATACTCTCCCAACGACCAACCCACACTTCACCACTTCATCCAGTCACCTTTTTTTCTAAATCCCTAAGCAGTCCCGAGATAAATTACCCCGTGGGTGAAAAGGAACTGCTTGCTATAAAATTGGCTCTGGAGAATTGGCGACATTTACTCTAAGGCACCCAATTACCAATAATAATATACACGGACCATAAAAACCTCCAATATCTTCAGACTAGCAAAACTCTCTCGCACCGACAGGTACGATGGTCACTATTCTTTCTAAGGTTTAACTTCCTAGTGACTTACACACCTGCAGATAAGAACAAAAAGGCGGATGCACTATCACGACTATCTGAAGAAAACTACTTTGAAATCCCTTCCGTTCCTATAATACCTCACAAACGCATTATTGGAGTTGTCCGTTCCTTGAAGGAAGAGGTTTTGCATGGTATAAGTTTGGATTCACCCCCACCACAACTAAATACTGATGCAGAAGGCTTCCTTTACTACAACGACAAACTTTACATACCACCTACCCTACGTACCAAGATCTTAGAATTATCTCATGATGTGCCTATGGCAGGACATATGGGTATGACAAAGACTCTTAATTTGATTTCCCGGCAATTCTGGTGGCCTGACATGAAAACATCTATACAAAAATTCGTCTCTTCATGCAATGTCTGTGCCAGGTCCAAAATTGACACTACGAGACCATCCGGTCTACTATGCAGTCTACCAATACCCCAAACTCCATGGGAAGTTTTGTCCTTGGACTTCATCGTAGAATTGCCTCTTTCCAAAGGATTTAATACCATCTTGGTGTCAGTGGACCATCTGACAATGATGGCACATTTCATTGCTATTCGCAGACTCCCTTCGTCCAAACAAACGGCAGAACTCCTGATGAAACATGTCTTTAGGTTACATGGTATCCCAAAAACTCTTCTGTCTGACCGTGGATCCCAATTTATTTCTAAGTTCTGGCAAGAACTATGTCACATACTACGGATCGAGCGGAAGCTCACTTCTCCTTACCATCCGCAGACCAACGGACAGACTGAAAGAGTCAACCAATGCATCGAGCAGTATTTACGTTGTTATACTTCTTACCAACAGGATGATTGGGTGGATCTTCTCCCTCTGGCAGAATTTGCCTACAACAACGCAACCCACAGTACAACCAAGCAGAGTCCGTTCTACTTGAACTATGGGTTTCATCCCTCTATTCTTCCACCACGCATCCTTTCTTCAAACAACCCAGTAGCCTCAGACTATCTTACCCAAATAAAGGATTCTCTGGGTTTATTAAATACTACCATTGCACACGCTCACAGTCAACAAAAGAAGTACTATGATCTTCGCAGAAGACCTTCTCCACAGTACACTATCGGGGACCTCGTTTGGCTCTCAACAAAAAATTTAAGATTGAAGATCCCTAGCAAAAAGCTTGGACCTCTGTTCTTGGGACCTTTCCCAATCAAAAAACTTATTGGAAAAGCTGCAGTACAGCTTACATTGCCAATAGACCTAAAAATCCATCCCATTTTCCATGTGTCGCTACTGAAGCCCCATGTTCCGGACCAAGGAATAAGGCCTAATATTCCACCTCCGCCTCCTGTACAAGTTGAAGGTGGAGAAGAATACGAGATAAAAGAGATTCTGGATTCTCGTATCTACAGAAGAAGACTTCAGTACTTGGTTAGATGGAAGAACTATGGGCCCCAAGACGACACCTGGCTAAACACCTCTGAAATACATGCCCCTAGATTAATCCGCAATTTTCATGCGAGATACCCAGACAAACCAGCTCCAGAGGCCTTCAGGAGCCGGCCTTAAGGGGGGGGGTATTGTAACGTTCCGGTACATTTGGTACCCTAAATTACTTTTCACAAGTGTATGCGCCCCACCATTCTCTTTTGGAAAGGTGCGCATACACCTTTAAGACTGAAGCTGTCATCACTCAGCGCCGGACTAGATGGCTATTTAAAGCGTCGGTTCTCACTCACATGTGTTCGTTCAAACACCCTTACCTGGATGCTAACTTGGCTTGAAGCTTTCGTGCTTGCAAGCATACTTCGCTGAAGGAACCTCGCTGCGCTGATCCCTGCATCCCGCTTCCGGATCATCCGCTCCTCCTGAACCAACCTTCGGCTGTATTGCTATTAGTGCTAAGTACCCCGCAGGGGAACCCTCTATAAACCTTTACTAAGCTTACACTATCTAGCTCTGCATAGCAAAGACTATTTATCACATCTGCATATCTAGATTGCTAGCTCTTAAGACTACTGCTACTTATTCCTGCACTGGGTTGATCACTCTTGTATGTCCACCTGCTACTCTGTCATCTGCTACCATACATGATTGCTAAACCTACCTGCATCCATCTGCTACTGTCTTACCTTCAAGTGTCTGTCACCTACCACCTCCACAACCTGTCTCTTAAATCTTCATCACTGTGTTACTACATACATAAAGTCACTCTAGGAACCAGCTTGTTGAGTGTGTGTATTTACTAGCTGAATTAAGACCTTCCACACATGATGAGTCATTGAGGTTGGGAATGGTATCTCAGCATCTCTCTTACATGACTACTGAAGTGGAATATTTCTGCAGCTGAAAATCCACACCATACATGAAACGCAGGAGCGTTACACTTTACAGAGGAAGACGTTCTAAGATTGCTGTCTAAAGTGAAGACAAATAAGTCACAGGGTCCTGATGAGATACACCCAAAATTATTAAAAGAGCTTAGTGGTGAGCTGGCAAAACCATTAACAGATTTATTTAACCAATCATTAGTAACAGGAGTCGTCCCGGAAGATTGGAAATTGGCAAATGTCGTGCAGATTCACAAGAAAGATAGTAGGGAGGAATCGAGCAACTATAGAGTAGTGAGTCTGACATCAATAGTAGGCAAATTAATGGAAACCCTATTAAAGGATAGGATTGTGGAACATCTTCAATCCCATGGATTGCAAGATGAAAAACAACATGGGTTTACTTCAGGGAGATCATGTCAAACAAATCTTATAGATTTTTTTGACTGGGTGACTAAAATAATAGACGGTGGAGGTGCAGTAGACATTGCATATCTAGATTTTAGTAAGGCTTTTGACACTGTCCCACATAGAAGACTTATCAATAAACTGCAGTCATTGAGCATGGACTCCCATATTGTTGAGTGGATTAGGCAGTGGCTGAGTGACAGACAACAGAGGGTTGTAGTCAATGGAGAACATTCAGAACAAGGTCATGTTACCAGTGGGGTACCTCAGGGATCTGTACTGAGACCAAGTTTGTTTAATATCTTCTTAAGTGATATTGCAAAAGGCCTCGATGGTAAGGTTTGTCTTTTTGCTGATGACACAAAGATATGTAACAGGGTTGATGTTCCTGGAGGGAAACGCCAAATGGAAAAGGATTTAGGAAAACTAGAAGAATGGTCAGAACTCTGGCAACAGAAATTTAATGTGGATAAGTGCAAGATAATGCACCTGGGGCGTAAAAACCCAAGGGCAGAATATAGAATATTTGACACAGTCCTGACCTCAGTATCTGAGGAAAGGGATTTAGGAGTAATTATTTCAGAAGACTTAAAGGTGGGAAGACAATGTAATAGAGCAGCACGAAATGCCAGCAGAATGCTTGGATGTATAGGGAGAGGTATAAGCAGTAGAAAGAGAGAAGTGCTTATGCCGCTGTACAGAACACTGGTGAGACCTCACTTGGAGTATTGTGCGCAGTACTGGAGGCCACATCTCCAGAAGGATATAGATACTCTAGAGAGAGTTCAGAGAAGAGCTACTAAACTAGTACATGGATTGCAGGAAAAAACTTACCAGGAAAGGTTAAAGGACCTTAACATGTATAGCTTGGAAGAAAGAAGAGACAGAGGGGATATGATAGAAACGTTTAAATACATAAAGGGAATCAACTCGGTAAAGGAGGAGAGCATATTTAAAAGAAGAAAAACTACCACAAGAGGACACAGTTTTAAATTAGAGGGGCAAAGGTTTAAAAGTAATATGAGGAAGTATTACTTCACTGAGAGAGTAGTGGATGCATGGAATAACCTTCCTGCAGAAGTGGTAAGTGCAAATACAGTGAAGGAGTTTAAGCATGCATGGGATAGGCATAAGGCTATCCTTCATATAAGATAGGGCCAGGGACTATTCATAGGATTCAGATATATTGGGCAGACTAGATGGGCCAAATGGTTCTTATCTGCCGACACATTCTATGTTTCTATGTTTCTATGAAAATAGAGTCCCTAAAGGAACAATTAAAGATATGACCAGGTCGGAACACAGGGGTTAACACCATTTGGATGTACACCCACTGGGGAGGAGTTGTTTTAGACCTTACCTAAGTGGTATAGGTAATTTGCTATATAATTGAGTGGTTTAGACATGTACTGTTGGCTCTGAGGAAGGGGCAAAGCCTTGAAACGCATTAGCCATCATCTATTGAGGACATTGTATCTGTCAACATGATACAGACTGTTCCAGATGTTTGTATTTGATGTGCCTTTTTAAACTTTTGTTTGTGAGTATATGCATTTACATTTAATAAAGCCTATTATTGAGGATAATGCTCTAGGCCAGTGCTCCCTATGTTTGTTTTTTTATTTTAGATGTGGATATTGAGCATTTGTGGGACATCCTCAAACAGAAGGTGGAAGAGCACAAGGTCTCTAACAACCACCAGCTCCGTGATGTAATCTTGGAGGAGTGGAAAAGGACTCCAGTGGCAGCCTGTGAAGCTCTGGTGAACTCCATGCCCAAGAGCGTTAAGGCAGTGCTGGAAAATAATGGTGGCCACACAAAATATTAACACTTTGGGCCCAATTTGGACATTGTCACTTAGGGGTGTACTCACTTTTGTTGCCAGCAGTTTGAACATTAATGGCTATGTGCTGAGTTATTTTGAGGGGACAGCAAGTTTACACTGTTATACAAGCTCTACACTCACTACTTTGCATTGTAGCAAAGTGTCATTTCTTCAGTGTTGTCACATGAAAAGATACAATAAAATATTTACAAAAATGTGAGGGGTGTACTCACTTTTGTGAGATGCTGTATATTAGAAGGTTCAGCATTCTTTTGACATCTATATGAGGCTTGCTAATCCACTATATAGGTGGGGATACAGAAAGATTCTAAGATCTGGTGTGCACCTTGAATATATCATATCCCACTCTCTCTCCCTCATGCTGATCCATACACCTGTCTAAATGGGATTGCTTTGGACCCCGATTGCTTAGATGGTACCTTGGGGAACTGCTGTGGTTGAAGTTTCCTTGTTGCCCTGGCACCAACAGAGGGAGTTTGTGTGCGGGTGTGGTTGTTATCTAAGATGAGTACTATCTGAGATGAGTACTATTTAGTCTGCATAGCCCTCATGAAGCAATTGGCGAAACGCGTCAGCATGTGAGAACCCAATACACAATAGTGCTCGTTCTCTGGCTATATTACCACATGCATTGAGTGATCTCTATAACTGGAGCCCTGGATAGCAGCAAAAACGGATTCTAACTCTTCCTTATTTTGTCCAAAACTATAGAAAAGAGTTTGGCTGGAACTACACATTCAGTGCCCTTTCATTATGATTTAGACCTCTAAGTAATGAAGCAACCAAGTCCCAACCAACCAATCTTACATCAGAGGTCCTAGGCTTGCCTCATCAAAATATGACCCTAAAGGCATATTAGGGGATCTCTTCAGTAGTACAAAATTGCTGATACTGCATGTTTGTTCTTGAAACCAAACCATATGTACCAACAGACCTTTTTTTCAGCAGGAACGTGGGGGAACACAGTTCTAGCACCCCCAGCATTGAATGTATGTAATGGCAAGAGGTGCTGGAGGGTCCAAGCTTGCTGGGGTATCGTTTGTTCCGGAAGAAGATCTATTTTTGCATCGTAGTCTATTGCTGCTGGGGGGATCTATTGTTGATGGGGAGAAATCTATTGCTGCTGGTTTAGCTTTGTTGCTGAAAGAGATCTGCTGTCGAGGGAGCGGTCTATTGTTGCTGGATGCTGGAGAATCTATTGATGCTGGGTTGCCTGCTGGGAAATCTGTGGTTGCTACCAGGGTCTATTGTTGTTGAGGTCCATTGTTGCTTGGGAAAACTATTGTAGCTGGGAAAGGTCTATTGCTGCTGGCTGTGGGGATCTACTGCTTTTCTTGTTTTTAGTAACAAAATTCCATACAAATGACTTTATTTTGCATTCTCTAAAAGGGGCGATACTGGGAGGTGGGTAGGGGGTGAAAACAAGAGATGCTCAGGGGTGGGTAGGGGGCAGAGACAAGAAATAAATCAGAAGAGGGAGTTTCTGCACCTATTCTCTGAGAATAAAAGCCATGTGTACCAATATACATAAACTCAGAAGGACATTTCAAACTTTATGTCAGATGGTGCTATCATACATTAAACATCTCAGTCTTTACCATTATGCGGATGGCAAATGGCGCTCCCCTTTAAAATAGTTGCATTACTGCAATTACAACTCAAGGATATGTGCCTCTGCCTTGTTGCCCTGTAAATCAAATAGAAAGTGCAACTTTCTCTATATCAGCTCTACACTTGCCACACGAGTGAATAAGCTTAAGTGTTGTAATGTCTTTCCTGGAGGGTCTTTAACCACATAACGCGGGCTCACCGCAGTTTTACTGCGGCAGGCAGCCGCTCCTGGGCAAAGCGACGTAGTACTACGTCGCTCGCTCAGGAGACTCTAGGGGGCGAGCGCGCCGGCGGCGGAACGCTCCCGCCTCCGCTCTTTACCTGGGGAGCCAGCGTGTGTGACCGGCGGCTCCGATGGCCGCCGGCCATTCACGATCTCCCGCAGCAGAGGGAGAAAGTCAGACGGCTGATATGAACACAGCCGTCTGTCATTCTCACGGAAGTATTCACAGAGGCTATGTGATCCTGCTGTATAGGATCTCATGTCTCTTTGATTACTTCACAAGCCACGCCCCCTAACAGTTAGAATCACGCCCCTAGGGACACACTTAACCCCTTGATCACCAGTAATGTTAACCCCTTCCCTGCCAGTGTCATTTTTACAGTAACAGTGCATATGTATAGCACTGACTACTGTAGTAATGTCACTGATATCCCCAAAAGTGTCAAAAATTTCAGTCAGGGGTCCGATCTGTCGCAGTCCCGCAAACAAAAATCGCAGATTTACTATTTTAAAAAAAACAATAAAAATGACATAAATCTTTCCCGTAGTTAGTAAACGCAATAACTTTTGCGCAAACCAATCAAAATACGCTTATTGCAATTTTTTTTTACCAAAAATATGTAGCAGAAAACAAATTGGCCCATAATGTTAAAAATTTTGATTTTTACATATTTTTTTGAGAATTTCATATAAAAAATGTGAAAAATATTGTTATTTTTTCAAAATTGTCTCTCTTTTTTTTGTTTATAGCGCAAAAAATAAAAATTGCACAGGTGATCAAATACCACCAAAAGAAAGCTCTGTTTCTGGGGAAAAAAAGGATGACAATTCTGTTTGGGTACAGCATTACATGACCGCGCAATTGTCAGTTAAAATCACGCAGTGCCGAATCGCAAAATAGGGCCTGGTCTTTGAGCAGCCAAATCCTCTATGGCTAAAGTGGTTAAACAAGCCTAAACCTTAGTCCAATGTGGGCCAACTTTTCCATATGACATATTTATTTATTGACTTGTCTAAGGAAACACATAAGAAAAGGAATTCTTTTATCTTGGCAACACTTCTGTTTCATCAATAGCTGTCAATTATCTTCACTTTCTATTTGATTTGAAGGAGTATGGATTTATTATACCCTTTGACTGTATAATTATCTACAAATTTTTTCACAGCAAGATCCAATTTGACATCAGTCAAGGTTAAATCTCTGGCTCTTAAAGTGTTACTAAACCCAGGACCCTGCATTCACTATATCTGGTCTCCCACAGTACACAGAACATGGAAATGCAACTGTTTTAGTAAGTATAAACCGCTAAATACATTTTTTCATCCGCAGTATATAGCAGTCTTGTGACTTCCATTAGTGTCCGGCCCAGCACTGGTTAGAGCTTGTAGGAGGATTTTTCCTTCTCCTCTGACTGTCCTATGAGGCTGCATGACTTCTGACCCTCTGTCTGGACAGTGCTGATTGGCCCTGTGTACACTCCAAACTGAACATGTGCAGGGTACTCCCAAGGCTCTGTACTATAAGGAGAAGGATTGGAACTGTGGAAGAAGGGGAGGGTAAGAGAAGACAGGATCAATCAGCCTTCTTACACAATGTAGAGGATTAACATTTTAGGTTTCACAGTGAGTAAACAAGCATGTTTTACTACATATACCGACTGATTTTACTGTTTTGGGTTTGGTAATACTTTAAAGCGGAGTTCCACCCAAAAGATGAACTTCCACTCATCTGCTTTATTCACCCCTCCGCTGCCACATTTGGCAACCTTCAGGGGGGAGGAGGGAATGGGTACCTATTTTTGATAGGTATCCTTCCCCACTTTCAGGAGACAACGCCGCGGCGCCGTCCCTCGGGAGTTTGACCCCCTCCTCCTTCCCCCGTGGCTGAGCCAATTAGAAGGCGCAGTAGTGAATCGGCTGTGAAGCCGAAAGGCTTCACTGCTGATTTCCTTTAGAACGAATGGCGGCAGCAGCAACCGGCAGCGAATCCGAAAATTGCCTGGGCTACTGACATCGCTGGACTCCCTGCACAGGTAAGTGTCTATATATCAAAAGTTATCAGCTACAGTATATGTTTCATTTTTTTTCTCTAGCTGGAATACCGCTTTGAGAACTGAGTTTTGGGATGGCTCCTCTAACATCTTTTTTTGAATGGAAACTGTCCAGCCCTAAATGATAATTCTTTACTATTATCTTAGCATAAAGATCTGCATTGATATAGATACTGTATGTACCTTGACACAAAAACAAATTGTATCTATTACGAAACGAATAATGTCTAAGGCTATAATGTCTTGCTTTACCTGTTCTTCCCAATATAGCAACATATATTTGTTATGATTACACATCTTATTACCCCACGACTATGGAAACATATTTTCTATGATTACCTGTGTCTGTGTACATTATTATACTATTGTACATTTCTGATACCTGTTACATTATAACCAATTCCCTAAAATGTCATCATACAATTGGTCATGACCATCTTGTAAACCTTTGAAATAAACAAAGAACCTTTTAGTAAAATTATAAAGGCCTGTCTTGCCACATTTTTCTAATGGTAACAGCTAACTATGGATACCTGTAGCTGAACATTCTAGCATTATTTTTTTTACTGATATTGGCAGCACTGGGACATGTTTTATATACACTCTATTACCAAAAGTATTGGGACTCCTGCAGGGGAGGGCTGGCAGCCTTAGGCCTGGGGGGGGCAAAACCATTCAAGTGGCCCACTGAACCATCGAATCAGCTCACCATCCATGCCCACCTGGTTTTATAAAGGATATTGATGTTATGAAGCAAGACCAACATGATGCAATAGTAACTCGTACTCTGCACACTCACACCGCTCCACTGCAGCTCTGCAAATATAACATTATGTAGCGACGACCGGCAGCTGTATACAGTGTCTGACCCCTACATTAATCCAGCCCTGAGTGCGACCTTTTTACCCGGCATCAGGGCGGCCCAGGAGGCGATTGCCACCCTGCCCCCATTCCCAGTCCTCCCCTGGACTCCTGCCTTTACATGCAGGTGAACTTTAACCGGTTCCGGACCGCCCGCCGCAGATTTACTGCGGCAGGCCGCCCCTCCTGCATGAGCCGACGTAAGTGTACATCGGTCGCACGGCAGCAGCTAGGGGGCGAGCGCGTGCCGCCGGTGCCATGCTCCCGCCCCCACTCGGCAGCGGGGACTTAGATGCACGTGGCAGGCGGCTCTGATTGCCGCCAGCCACCTGTGATTGCTCCCCGCTGAGAGAGAAGAACGGTCAGTTGTTGTAAACACAGCTGACCGTTCTTCTCCCTGGAATGATCACAGAGCTCCTGTGATCCTTCTATATAGGATCACATGTCTCTGATCATTTCAAAAGCCCAACCCCCATACAGTTAGGATCACTCCCCTAGGCTTAGATTTAACCCCTGGTCACCCACTGTGTTAACCCCTTCCCTGCCAATGGCATTATTACAGTAACAGTGCATATTTGTAGCACTTATTACTGTAGTAATGTCACTGGTCCTCCCAAAAGTGTCAAAAATGTCAGTTTGGGGTCCGATCTGTCCACCGCAATGTCGCAGTCCCGCAAAAAATCGCAGATTGCCGCCATTACTAGTAAAAAAAACAAAAAAACAATAAAAATGACATAAATCTTTCCTGTAGTTAGTAGATGCAATTACTTTTGCGCAAACCAATCAAAATATGCTTTTTGCGATTTTTTTTTTTTATTTACCAAAAATATGTAGCAGAAAACCAATTGGCCTAAAATGTTTAAAAAAATGATTTTTATTTACTTATTTATTTTGGGAATGTTGTATAGCAAAAAGTGAAAAATATTGTTTTTTTTTTCAGAATTATCGGTCTTTTTATGTTTATAGCTCGATTACTAAAAATCACACAAGTGATCAAATATCACGAAAAGAAAGCTCTATTTGTAAGAAAAAAAGGACATCAATTTTATTTAGATACAGCGTTGTATGACCGCGCAATTGTCCATTAAATTAATGCAGTGCCGAATCGCAAAGAAATGGCCTGGTCATTAAATGGTCTGGTCCAGAAGTGGTTAATGACATCCCAGTCTTAGTCAGTAGGGTTCAATATTGAGTTGGCCCGCCCTTTGCAGCTATAACAGCTTCAACTCTTCTGGGAAGGCTGTTCACAAAGTTTAGGAGTGTGGTTTGTGAGGTCAGACACTGATGTTGGGTGAGAAGGCCTGGCTTCCAGCCTCCACTCTATATCATCCCAAATTTTTTTACTTGTAATAGTGGCAATCAGCAACTTATAGTGGGACTGCGATGTTGTGGCAGACATTCTGACACTAACTGACACTTTTTGGGAACCAGTAACACTAATACAGTGATCAGTGCAAAAATATGCGTTACTGTATTAATGAAACTGGCTGGGAAGGGGTTACCATCAGGGTCGATCAGAGGGTTAAATCTGTGCCCAGCCAGTGTTTTGGTGTAGAGTGTGTGATTATTTTACTAAGAGAAGTGGTGGCTTTTGTTCCCTGCATTGCAAAGAAAGAAAATCCATTGCTTCCCCACTGACAGGGCAAAGCTCTGTCCTGTGTGGCTTCCCAACGATCGACAGTTGGAGACAGTCATCCACTGGCGGGCACCTCCTAATTGGCATCTGCTGTGTCTAATCACAGCACAGCCAGGGTGCCGGCGGCATGCGCGCGCCCCCTGTCCAGAAGTTCAGGATCACACACCTAGTACATGATCCAACACAGGAGAGCCATCCAGCCAGGCAGCAAATGATTATGGAGAAGGGAGGGGGGGGGGGATCCTGTCCTCTGGTGACATTTTTCATTAATCCAGTGTGGTGAGTGAGCATTGTCACCTTAAAGCTGGCCATGTGCTGTTTGAATTTCAGTCAGTTCCTGAGGAACTGATCAGAATTTGCTCAATGCGTGGCCCTGTCGGCTGCCTCCCAATTGACATTGCTTAAAGCAGAGTTCCGCCCACATACACATTTTTTACCTAAAAATACCCCCCTAATCCTAAGCTATCCCCACTTACCCTGACACTAACCCCACATTACAGGTCATTACAGTTATAGAATAAATACTTACCTTTAAAATTGATTGCAGAGCGTGGCCATCTCCAGTGTGGGCATCTAAAGCCGTGGTGTCCCCCTCTGTGTCCTTCTTCCGGGTTCCTGGCTACCCAGAATGCCGATCGCAATCTTGCGCATACGCTGTAGATTGTGATCGGCAATCAGAGTAGCGACCGGGGCCGTTCCCATTGCATCCTGGGATTAATGACGCTCATCTCCCAGGATGCAATGCAAAGGAGGAAGTGACATCGGGGGGCGCGGCCACACAAGGAAGAAGAGGAAGCAAGGTACGTTTATTTTCATTAAAAACAAGGTAAGTGAAAAAAAAAATATTAACTTTCCAATTCTTTTTCAGGTTTTTTTATGCTAACTGATGTTGCATAGTTTTTTTTTTTTAGGGTGGAACTCCGCTTTAAGTGAAAAATCAAAGCAGCCTAGCAGAAAATTGTCAGCTGAAAGGCAGCTCCATCCAATTAAGATGCAGCCACTGTTCGGGTATTTTGACAGCCAACGGGACCAGTTGTTAAAATAAAATAGACATCAAAAGATTGGTCCATCCATGCTGACAGAAAGTGTGTTACTGTCACGATCATCAGGTTTAAAGCAGGGGAAAAAAAGCCTAAGAAAATTAAAACGAATGCAGCGACCACATCTAAAGACCAATAAGCTACAATATATTATATTTTTACTATCAGGTTTAGAAATGCTTTAAAGTGGCTGTAAATTCTTACACATAACCACTGAAGTGACTGGTCTCAGGGGATACGCAGGTATGAAACAAATCCTCCTGCATAAGTTGTACCTATCTACCAACAGTCTTCTCTTCTCTACATCCATTCAAAGTGCTGCATTTTAAAGCATGTCTGAGAGATCAGAAAAAGGGGGCGGAGTGCTAAAGTTACTCTCTGAAGAGCTCAGTAAGGAGAGATCTGAGAGCTGATTGGAGGGAAGGGACACACCTCCCTTCACACAGCACACAGGAACCAGTGGCGGCCGGTGCACTGGGGGCGCAGGGGCGCCGTCCCCCTATGAATGCATCCGGCCCCCTAATCTACATGCAGGACGCCCGAAACATGGATTCCAATGGGTTTTTTTTTTCTTTTGAAGCACGTGATTGGAGCCAGAGGCTCTAATAGGCTTCAAAAAAGGGTGGGCTCAGGGCGCTATTATCACACTGATTCTCCTCCCAGCCAATCAGGAAGTGGGTCCTGAGACCCGCTTCCCGATTGGCCGAAAGGAGAGGCCATGCTATTGGCCAAGGAGGAGAAGGGAGGAGACGCAGGGGAAGCCGCCGCTGCTGCTGGGTGAAGCCACCGCTGGCTGCCCTCCACGCCACTGCAGGTGAGTGAGCCGGCGACGGGGTGGGGGGGTATATGGTGTGCGAGCTGGTGTGGTCCGGGGGGTATGGTGTGGTTCATCTGATGCCCCCCCCGGCCCATGAAGCACCAGCCGCCACTGAGATGAACAAGGCTGAGGCTGTCAATCAGCTGGGGGGGGTGGTATGGTGTGCGCGCTGGTGTGGTTCGGGGGGGTATGGTGTGGTCCATCTGACGCCCCCCCCGGCCCATGAAGCACCAGCCGCCACTGACAGGAACAAAGCTAAGGCTGTCAATCAGCTGGAGATACCTCACATGTCACCCTTTTTCTCTTGGTGTCAGGAAAACTTCTCAGAAGTGATTCATGCTGATAGCAGAGGAAGGAAGCAGCAGAGAGAAATTACACTTAGTACTTACTCTTAAAGTACACACTATAGAGACATACGCTTTGTTCATATTTCATGTCTGAGGTTTACGACCACTTTAACGCCTCTTTGGGTCTAGGTGAGCTGTTTTTCAGTATCTTTCCATAAATGTATTGTATTTCACAGCATAATAGCTATACATAGGATTATCCATAAATATATACAGTGTATCTTCTCTTTTACCTCCATAACAGCCCTAAACGTATTTTCTGTGATTGAATCTAGAGTTTAATTCCAAATAAAGAAAGCAATTCTAATGCAGCTCCAAAGCAGCTTGCAGGAAATAAATAGTACAATGTGTCAAAGGTCTTGGGTAGTTTATTTACAGAATTTACAAAATACCTTAATTATAGTGAATCACAGAAAATAATCTCTGCGCTTCCAAGGTGCATAGTAGTGTATCACCGGAAAAACAGCTGAGCTTTCTTAATCTGGGGAACAAATTGCTAGTTTCTTTCAAACGTGTTAGTACACTTTTCATTAGATCTTGTAAAAAAAAGAACTGAAATATCATTTAATGGTACAGAGCTGACTATGTGCTAGAAACAATAGGGCAATAAGGGTCTAGACAATTTGTATACACTTGTAAAAGCAAATAAAACAAAAGTGGTAATGCTATATCATTAAAATGTATTGCTAAAGCACTTTTGTAAGGGCTCATTCATCCACTACTGTGAAGGAATGCCACATTGTTTTTAAAGCTATAGAGTAGGGGTCTCCTAACTACGGCCCTCCAGTTTTTCAGGAACTACAATTCCCATCATGCCTAGTCATGTATGTGAATGTTAGAGTTTTACGATGCCTCATGGGACTTGTAGTTCCAACACAGCTGGAGGGCCAAAGTTTGGAGATCCCTACTATAGAGCAACAATTCTCAACCAGGGTTCCGAGAAAACCCTAGGGTTCCGCCAGAGGTTCCTTAAGCTGTGGCTGATTGATTCCCCCATTTGGTGGGGCCTGCATAGTTCCAGGATCAACACCACTTGGCAGAGTCAGCTGCATGAAGTGGGCATTTTTCCCATTGACCTCCAATAAAATGATTTTAGCAAGGGTTCCCCAAGACCTAAAAGTTATTTTTACCAGTTACGGACCGCCCGCTGCAGTTAAACTGTGGCAGGAAGCCCCTCCTGCGTGAACCGATGTATGGTTACGTCGGTCGCAAGCCTGGTGCTGGGAGGCATGCTCCTGCCCCCACTCAGTATCAGGGATGTCGATGCACGGGGCCAGGCACTCGCGATCGCTCCCCGCTGAGAGAGAAGAACGGTCTGCTGTTGTAAACACTTGGCACCCCCTTTCTCACTGACTGTGTGCGCTCCAGTAGCATGTCCACTGACATGCTACTGGAGTGGTCTCCTTCCTGGGCAGACCCCCGGCAAGCTTCCTGGTACTCACGGACACTGTTTTTCCCTGGGTCGCTCTGCCTCCAACTCCCTTGTCAGCATCTACAGGACCTCCTGGCTCAGCACCACACTTCTGGTCCACAAGGCCAACAGCCTGTGACCACCTTCCTCAACAGCAGGAGGAGAGACAGCCATCACCCTCCTCCTGAGACCTGGCTTCCCGCCCAAAGACACCCTGTCACCTGTGCCCGTGTCTTATATACCGTATCCCAGGATGCACCACTGTTGTGCCTTCCCACTGGGATAGTCATAAAAGCCTGTGTGTCATTGGCTGGGTTTTCTCCACTGTCCAACAGGCTCCCCTATTGGATACAGTGGGGACACGCCCTCAGACCAGATGAATCAAACATGGACACATGCAACAGGCCTAACAAACAATCAGGCTCCCCTGATAAGCAGATGGAGCAAACTATAGTTTTCCTAGCACCTTACCTAGGAGGGTGCTACACTAAATATTGATATTTTAACCCCTTTTTAACAAAACAGTTGGCTTCAGAGTCCCAATAACAGTAATTTTGGTTTTCTAGCTATAAGAATATAAAGGGATGGTGGCAACCACACCCAGAGTACACAAATGTATTATGTATAATAAAATAATGAGAAGAGAATGTCAGTATGTTAAAAAAAAAGATGTCAACCTTATAAACAAATAAGGTAGCAAACAGGTACCAAGTTTGATATTCGCAATAGAATCAACTCTTTTATCGGTGGGCTTGTTCCCACCCTGTTTAAACCATTACCAAGGCCCTGGATTTAATAAAAATATTATTTAACCACTTAAGCCCCGGAAGATTTTACCCCCTTCCTGACCAGGGGGTATTTTGCGATTCGGCACTGCGTGACTTTAATGGACAATTGCGCGGTCGTGCGACGCTGTACCTAAATGAATTGGACGTCCTTTTTTTCCCACAAACAGAGCTTTCTTTTGGTGGTATTTGATCACCTGTGCGATTTTTTGATCATGCGCTATAAGCAAAAAAAGAGCGTAAATTTTGCAAAAATAGCAATATTTTTCACATTTTTTATGTGAAATTCCCCCCCAAAAAATGTAAAAATCTAAATTTTTTAACATTTCCAGCCATTTTGTTTTATGCTACCTATGTTTGGTAAAAAAAATTGCAAAAAGCGTATTTTGATTGGTTTGCGCAAAAGTTATTGCGTTTACTAACAAAGGGAAAGATTTTTGTCATTTTTGTTGTTTTTTTTTAACGCGTAATGGCGGCGATCTGCGATTTTTTTGCGGTACTGCGACATTGCGGCGGACAGATCGGACCCTTGACTGACATTTTTGACACTTTTGGGGTTACCAGTGACATTACTACAGTAATCAGTGCTATACATATGCACTGTTACTGTAAAAATACACTGGCAGTGAAGGGGTTAACTTTTTTTGAAAGGGAGGGGCTATGTGTGTCCCTAGGGGCGTGCTTTCTACTGTGATTGGCTGTGGCTTCAGATGTATGAACAGTGATCAACGGTTCTACATAGTAGAACCGTATGATCATCCTTCATACACAGGGGAGAATGACAGGCAGCTTGTTTACACAAGCCGCCTGACTTTCTCCCTCTCCCCCTAGTGACGTAGACCTTCGTCGCTTTGCCTGTGAGGGGCTGACTGCCGACGTAGAGTGGTTAAAGTAAGTAAAACAAAACAAAAAAAAACAATCTTTGGCTTTATGCTAAAACATCACTCATAAAGTGAGTCTGTCCAGGGGTGGCACCAGGGGGGTACTTAGGAGTGCTACAGCACCCCCAAAAATATTGCTAGCACCCCCATCTCTGCTACAGGGAGTTACAGGCTGCCTCTGGCTTTGTCCCTCAGCAGCCCCTACGGCAGTGATGGTGAACCTTAGCGCTCCAGATGTTTTGGAACTACATTTCCCATGATGCTCATGCACTCTGCAGTGTAGTTGAGCATCATGGGAAATGTAGATCCAAAACATCTGAGGTGCCAAGGTTTGCCATCACTGCCCTAGGGTATCTCCCTCAGCCAGCAGCTTCTCTCCGGGCTGACATAAATGGTGGGCAGGGGGTGGCCAACTCCTACATGCGAAGGTACCAGTTCTGGTTGAAAATGGGAGTGGACTGAGAGGAGGAGCAGAGATGGCAACCCCCGGGAGCGTTCACCTCCAGCCATGTGGTACATGACCAACGAGGAGAGGTTTTCTCCTGCGGGAATTTCCACCATCTGTATTGCTTCAGTTTTCAACTCTGGTTACTACACTGCACATACATTTTGGGTAACTGCTCCCAGCAATGCCACTACAAGCTGCTTACTGTCCTCACTGTTCCCACTGTATGCTGCACACTGCAACCACTGTATATTACTCGCTTCCCTCTCGCTGTATACTGCACACTGCCCCCACTGTGTACTGCTCACTGCCCCCCCCCCATATTATACTGCTCACTACCCTCTCCACTGTATACTGTTCACTGTCCCCACTGTATTTTGCTCACTGCCCCCCCTCCCCACTGTATACTGCACACTGCCTCCACTGTATACTGCTTGCTGCCACCACTGCATACTGCTCATTGCCCCCCCCCCCACTGTATACTGCTCATTGCCCCCTCCACTGTATACTGCTCACTGCCCCCACCCCCACTATATACTGCTCACTTCCTTCCCCCACTGTATAATGCTCACTGCCCTCCCACACTATATACTGCTCACTGCCCCCCGCTGTATACTGCACACAACCCTCCTCCCCCCACTGTTCACTGCACACTGCCCCCACTGTATACTGCACACTGCCCTCACTGTATATTGCTAACCACCCCCACTGTATGCTGCTTTCTGTCCCAAGTCAGTAAGCATTTATTCCCCCCTGACTCCCCGCTATTGCATACTTATCACTGACTACCCTACAACTGTCTACTGTTCATTGACTGCCCTGCTTATTTATACTGCTCAGTAAATGCCCTGCCACTACATACACATTATCCTGCCACTGCATACTGTTCACTTACTGCCCTGCCACTGCCCTGCCACTGCCAGTACTTACAGGTCTCAGCCGACTCTGCACTGATACAAGGGAGTCCGGATGGCCCTACTTGTATAGTACTTAATACAGCTCACTGCATGCCAGTCTCTGCCCTGCACTTTCCTCCTGCTGAATACCACACACTGCACACCTCTGCACTGCCATTAACTAATGCTTACTTCCCCACACTGCATAATGCTCACTGTAATTTCTGTTCTGTACATACTGCTCCGAATTGATACTACATACTGCAGCCATATATTGCACCCATTAGTGCAGACAGCCACACCGAGTGGGGGAGCAGGGCCCGGTCAGGTAAACTTATAGGGCCCCATTATTTACAATGGCAGCTCTGTGCATACTGGCCATCAGTATACAGGAGACACCCTGACCACCAGTATAGGAGGGGCTGGCTAGTTCTGACTTTTCACTCCATATGTTCTCTCTGTTGTATAATTCAAAATGAAAGGGGAACACTGGCTGCTATAATCCTGGAGGTTAATTATTATATCATGTTGGGGGTTAATTATTTTGTAGTTCTGGGTATTATTAATGTACATTCCTGGGGGTTTATTATGGTGCTGTGAGTTACTGTGCCATGAGTTACTGTGCTGGGTGTTTATTATTGTACCATGCTGGGAGTTAATTGTTGTGTCAAGCTAAGGGGCTATTTATTGTGCAATCTTAGAGGTTTATTATTGTGCTGAGGTGGGGGGTAATTTTTTTCTTTACTTGGGGCTAATTATTGTGCCAGGCTGGGTGTTTATTTTTGTTCCATGCCAGGAGTTAATTATTACGCTGTGCTAGGAATTATGGCTGACCTTGACATATACTGGGGGATACCATTACTGGTTCCATTTGGGACTATTTTACACCAACAATCTCCAACAAACACCAACTTTTCGGACAAGTCCACCTTTAGCCACACCCACCTTTTGTCCACACCTATAAGAGCAGGGCACACACACAGTGATTATATGGGGGTGAGCAGGAGGGACCACTAAATGCAGTGAGGGATGCAGGACCCAGACATTCCAGGAAGTATCAGTGTCTTCAAAGACTTTCCTTGCAGGGACATCTGCTTTCAGGAGTTTAAAAGCATTGCAAAGGGAGAAGGTTTTTTTTTTTTATCTTAATGCATTCTATGCATTAAGATAAAAAAACCTTCTATGTGAAGCTTTCTAATACTTACCTGAGCCCATCTTTATCCAGCAATGTTGCGGAAGTTTCTAAACTGTCTGGAACTCCCCTCCTCATTGGCTGAGACAGCAGCGCGGTGCGATTAGCTCCCACTGATGTTAATCAAAATCATTCAGCCAATCAGGAGAGAGGGGGGCGGGACCGGATCACAGCTCTGTGTCTAAATGGACACAGGGAACTGTAACTTAGCTTGGGTGCCCCCACAGCAGGCTGCTTGCTGTGGGGGAACTCAACAGGAGGGAGGGGCCAGGTGAGCCAAAGAGGACCCGAAAAGAGGAGGATGCGGGGGCTGCCCTGTGCAAAACCAACTGCACAGAGGAGGTAGGTATAACATGTTTGTTAAAAAAAAACAAAAAAAAAATCACTTTTATATTTGCTACAGGGTAGATCAGACCTTTTAGCTTTTCCATGTCCTAGTCTTACAGTTCAGTTTCATCTTCATGGGAATCCTATATTAGTATATTTGAAAGCAAACAATTAATAATAACATTATACGTATACCACCATTTGTTTCTGTCGGTGAAGATTCTTTAATCACATCATGGACTGTGTCCAGTGAAAGAAGTTCATATTGTTCTTTGCTGACCAAAAGAATTATATGAATTGGATGGTAGACAGCTATGAAAACAAATAAAGAACTGCAGGAAAAGCTCTGGTTTAGTACATTTTATTGTAAAAATCTGTTGTCCTGTGCCTGCTTTTTGTTTTTAGATGTACTGTTTAGAAAAGAAAATAGCTCCATTAAGATTCTGGCATGTAGCAGGGAATAAAACCTGCTATAGAAAACTTCCCATCCCTGTAGGTTCTGCAGATTGAAGTTGCTTTTTATAGGAGCCGCATCATTCACAAGCCAACCTAGGCAGTGGCCTAGGGCTTAGTGGATATCCATGGGGCCCAGCTACAACGTTTATGCTGTCAAAGCTGTGCACCTGCCTGTCACTTTACAAGGGAGAACGCACTTGTAGGAAATTGGCATCTGATGGAGTGGTCCATTCCAGCACAGACCATGCTGATAGGGGAGCTTCTCTGTATCAACTGCAACCCTTTTTCGTGTCAATCAAAAGGATGGGAGTCTAAAGCTGCTATCTTGCCTATGGCCACATTGAGCTATTTTCATTTTCTAGCTTTGATATACTACTGAGCCACGCACACTCATGCATTTCCTTTTGAATGTATGTTACGCCAATGAAAAGGTAAAACATTTATTTTGTAGAGCAAGCAAGATGTTTAATCTCCAGTTAGGTTATTTTTGCTGTCTGTATCCCAATAGGGATATTTCCATTTACTTACTGTCTTTGGAATGCAACAGGAGATAAGAGGAGATCTCCCTAATGTATGTTGTATAGTCAAGGAAATTCCCATCTTAGTTGTCAATGGAACAGGTGTCCAAACTATACGATATTTCTCTCAATTCTTGCAGTTATAACAACTATAGAATATTTGATTTCTCTTCATTTTTTGTCGTGGTGACAATGTTCACCAAGACAAATAGAGGGGTGAATGTCCCAGTGAGGGACATTCACCCCTCTATATTTAATAGAGGGTCTACCCCTAACCAACTCCATTCAAGACTGAAGAGAAGTTTTGAGTTTATATGCACTTTTAAAAATTTAAAACCTTAAACATAAAATTAGTATGAAAAGAAAATTAGACAACATTTACTTTCATTAATTTTTATTGAAGAAATTTCAAGTACAAAATTCAGAAAAAAAGTTAAACAAGCAAACAGGACATGGTAATATGTAAGAAAAACGTTACATTAAGAGGAGCTGACAATGGAAAAGGCACATATGAGCAAGAAGTTGGCATTGGGAAAAATGAGGTCGGGCAAACGAGCACCATCCTTATGAACAGAGATGTAGGAGCTACATGTGGAATGACAATTCCCAAAGCTGACATAGGTAAAGACTAGGGTTGAGCGGACACCTAGATGTCCGTGTTCGACGGGTTCGGCCGAACTTTAAAAAAAAGTCCGGGTCCGTGTCCCGGACTTTTACCGAACTTTTCCCGGACACCGAACCCCATTGAAGTCAATGGGGACCCGAACTTTAAGGCACTAAAATGGCTCTAAAACACCAAAGGAAAGGGCTAGAGTGCTGCAAATGGCAGCAAAACGTAATTAAGAGCATGGCAAGTGCTCTGCAAACAAATGTGGATAGGGAAATAACTTAAAACAACAAAAAAAAACAGAAAAATAAAACAATGTTCTTCTTCATCTCTGAAGGACGAGGCCCATATGGAGTAGGAGGGAGGTTGAGGTGGTGGTGGATGTGGCGGTGACATAGGCGTGCGCACAGGGTGTGCTGGGTGTGCCTGGGCACACCCTAATCACCTAGGGCACATAGCATTGCCAGTGAGGAGATGGGAAAGATCTCCCTGGGACCTGCTCTGCTCTATTTCTCCTTGCCTACAGGTACATGGCCCCGATACATTACTCTCCCTGCTGGCAAACACATGCATGTGTATTTCAACTTTGGGGTGCACACCTTAATGCAATAGGCTGCGCACACCTATGGGCGGTGTAGGTGGAAGCGGCGGTGGAGGAGGACCAGGGCCGGATTAACAGCATCATGGGCTTGGTGCTGAGGATTTTGAAGGGCCTTAGGGCCGTGCCTTGCCATGCACCCAGAGGAGGAAGGGTGCAGCCATGCATGCCTAATTCAACATGGGATGCTGTCTCTGAAGCCCATAAACACATCCATGCATCGCCAACTGTCCCTCCTTGTCCGGCCTTCACGCTGTGTGGGGAGGTTCTGAGGGTGCTGCCTGGGGAAGCGAGCATAGAAGCCAGACTTCTGTGTTTACAAGTGACAGAAGAGCGGTAACAGTGAATATGGCCAACCCGGGGCCTATATAAAAGGTAGGGGCCTGGAGCTGCAGCTCCAATAGACCCTACATTAATCTGGCCCTGAGGAGGAGGACGAGGTAGCCAACACTGCTTCTTTTCACAAATTTTAAATGAGGGTACACCCCAAAAGAGTGAGAAAGAGCAAAAATGGAACAATGGGTGGGTAAGGTCGGTATCCATTGCTATTCTGCATAAGGTACGGAAAAGTCCCGTGGGATCCATGCCTGGTTCATTTTAATGAACGTGAGCTTGTCCACATTGTCTCTGGACAGGCGGCTGCGCTTGTCTGTTATAACGCCCCCAGCCGTGCTAAATACCCGTTCAGATAATACACTGGCTGCAGGGCACGCCAGCACCTCCAAGGCGTAAAGGGCAAGCTCAGGCCATGTGCCCAATTTGGAGACCCAGAAGTTGAAGGGGGCAGACCCGTCATTCACTACATGTAGGCGTGTGCACACATACTGCTCCACCATGTTGGTAAAATGCTGCCTCCTGCTAAGACGTTCCATCTGAGCTGCTGGTGCTGCTGTTTGTTGTGGCGTGCTGACAAAGCTTTTCCACATTTCGGCCATGCTAACCCTGCCTTCTGAGGTGCTGGCGGTGCCCTGGTTGCGTTGGCGACCTCCTCCTCCTCCTCCTCTGCCTTGTGCTTCCACTGTGGCCCCGCTGTCAGATGGGAATGCCAGCAGCATGGCGTCTACCAGCGTGCGCTTGTACTCGCGCATCTTGCGATCGCGCTCCAGTGAGTGAATTAAGGACGGTACGTTGTCCTTGTAACGGGGATCCAGCAGCGTGGCCACCCAGTAATCAGCACAAGTTAGAATGTGGGCAACTCGGCGGTCGTTGTGGAGACACTGCAGCATGTAATCGCTCATGTGTGCCAGGCTGCCCAGAGGCAACGAAAGGCTGTCCTCTGTGGGAGGTGTATGGTCCGTGTCCTCTGTATCCCCCCAGCCACGCACCAGTGATGGCCATGAGCTGGCCTGGGTGCCACCCTGCTGTGAACATGGTTCCATCTCCTCCTCCAGCTCCTCCTCCTCCTCATCCTCCTCATCCTCCAGAACTGTGCCCCTGCTGGACAATTGCGTCCCTGGCGTTTGCGTGTGCAGGAACCCACCCTCGGAGCCCCTTGCGAATGACTGCCCTGAAAGCCTTGGAAATGTTACCTCTTCATCCTCCTCCTCCTCCTCATCCTGTGCCACATCCTCTTCCATCATCGCCCGAATTGTTTTTTCAAGGAGGCATAGAAGTGGGATAGTTAAGCTGAGAACGGCGTCATTGCCACTGGCCATGTTGGTGGAGTACTCAAAACAGCGCAACAAGGCACACAGGTCTCGCATGGAGGCCCAGTTATTGGTGGTGAAGTGGTGCTGTTCCGCAGAGCGACTCACGCGTGCGTGCTGCAGCTGAAACTCCACTATGGCCTGCTGCTGCTCGCACAGTCTTTCCAGCATGTGCAAGGTGGAGTTCCACCTTGTGGGCACGTCACATATGAGGCGGTGAGCGGGAAGGCCGAAGTTACGCTGCAGCGCTGCCAGGCGAGCAGCAGCAGGGTGAGAACGCCGAAAGTGCGCACAAACGGCCCGCACTTTCTGCAGCAGCTCTGACATATCGGGGTAGTTTTTAAGGAACCTCTGCACCACCAAATTCAGCACATGCGCCAGGCAAGGGATGTGCGTCAAACCGGCTAGGCCCAGAGCTGCTATGAGATTTCGCCCGTTATCGCACACCACCAGGCCGGGCTTGAGGCTCGCTGGCAGCAACCACTCATTTGTCTGCTGTTCCATGCTCCTCCACAACTCCTGCGCGGTGTGTGGTTTGTCCCCCAAACAGGCAAGTTGTAAAACTGCCTGCTGTCGTTTACCCCTGGCCGTGCTGAAGTTGGTGGTGAAGGTGTTACGCTGTCCGGATGAGGAGGCGGTAGAGGATGAGGAAGCGGAGTAGGAGGAGTTAGGAACAGGAGGCAAACTGAAGCGCCCTGCAATCCTCGGTGGTGGAAGGACATGCGCCAAATTGCTATCCGCCTCAGGCCCATCCGCCACTGCATTTACCCAGTGTGCCGTTAGGGAGATATAACGCCCCTGACCGTGCTTACTGGTCCACGTATCCGTAGTTAGGTGGACCTTGGCACAGATGGCGTTGCGCAGTGCACACCTGATTTTTTCCCCCACTTGGTTGTGCAGGGAAGGGATGGCTTGCCTGGAAAAGTAGTGGCGGCTGGGCACGACGTACTGTGGGACAGCCACCGACATAAGGTATTTAAAACTGTGCGTCTCCACCAGACGGAATGACAGCATTTCAAAGGCCAATAATTTTGAAATGCTGGCATTCAGGGCCAGGGATCGCGGGTGGGTAGGGGGGTACTTCCTCTTCCTCTCAAGTGTTTGGGAGATGGAAAGCTGAACGCTTCCACGGGACATTGTGGAGATGGTTGTTGGTGACCCAGGTGGTGGTGTTGCTGACAGATCGTCTGTTTGCGGGGTGGCAGGTGCCGGTATCACTACAGATGTGGCTGGAGCGGCCGAGACTGCAGCAGAAGAGGAAGCAGGATGAGCCAGAGACGTTTCTTGGTTTTGAAGGTGTGTACTCCACTGCAGCTCGTGCTTTGCACTTAGATGCCTGATCATGCAGGTTGTGCTCAGGTTGAGAAGGTTCATGCCTCGCTTCAAGCTCTGATTGCACAGGGTGCAAACCACTCGTGTCCTGTCATCAGCACATTTTCTAAAGAACTTCCACGCTAGAGAACTCCTTTGAGCTGACTTTGGTGCGCTCGTTCCCTTGCTGCGTTGGGCAGTAGCGGGCGTAGTGTCTAGGGCACGGCCGCTCCGCTTCTGCACCCTGCTCCCTCTTCTGCTGTGCTGGTGGCTCTGTGCGACCACCGCCTCTTCCTCCAAACTACTCAGTTCACCTGCATGACGTTCATTCCATGTGGGGTCGAGGACCTCATCGTCCTCCACATCATCTTCCACCCAGTCTTCACCCCTGCCCTCCTTGTCGGTCTCCACAATGCTGAACGCCGCAGCAGTTGGCACCTGCGTTTCGTCATCATCGGAGACGTGCTGCGATGATCCTTGCATGTACTCATCTTGAGGAATAAGTGGTTGGGCATCGCTGCACTCAATCTCTTCCACTTCTGGGGCAGGGCTAGGTGGATGGCCCTGGGAAACCCTGCTGACAGAGTCCTCAAAAAGAATAAGAGACTGCTGTATGGCTTGGGGCTCAGACTGCTGGCCTGATTTGCAAGGGGGTGAGGTGAAAGACGGTTGGACATTGGCTGCAGGTGCCAACTCTGACCTTTCTGCAGTAGACTGGGTGGGAGACAATGTGAAGGAACTGGAGGCACTGTCAGCAGCAAACCAATCTACTATCGCCTCAACTTGTTCTGGCCTCATCACTTCTAGGGGCGTTTGATGCCCTACCAAATACTGATGCAGGTTCTGTCGCCTACTCACACTTGAGGAAGGTGTTTCACTTGTGCGTGTAGCTGGCACAGATCGACCATGTCCTCTCCTTGCAACAGGAGCTCTACCAGCAGCACCACGACCCAGGCCACGGCCCTTATTTGACGGTCTCCTCATATTTCTGTAATTTAAGATCTTGCCCTAGAAAGGTTTTTATTGAATAGCGGAATAGAAAATATGATCCAAAAAAAGTGTATGTATATCACACGTACACAACCACACTAGGCCCCAATTACTATTGTTTGTACCCCTAAAAGGCTAGATGAGGAGTAGGGGGAGTATGGAACAGGCAGCACCCTCAAACCTTCAGAAGTATGAGATGAACCCCAACAACTTGGAAAGGTGGATCTCTCTCACACGTACCGACACAGACTATCCCGCAATTCAATTGATCCTCAAAGGTTTTTATTGAATAGCGGAATAGGAAATATGATCAAAAAAAGTGTATGTATCTCGCACGTACACAACCACACTAGGCCCCAATTACTATTGTTTGTACCCCTAAAAGGCTAGATGAGGAGTAGGGGGGGTATGGAACAGGCAGCACCCTCAAACCTTCAGAAGTATGAGATGAACCCCAACAACTTGGAAAGGTGGATCTCTCTCACACGTACCGACACAGACTATCCCGCAATTCAATTGATCCCCAAAGGTTTTTATTGAATAGCGGAATAGGAAATATGATCAAAAAAAGTGTATGTATCTCACACGTACAGAAACACACTAGGCCCCAATTACTATTGTTTGTACCCCTAAAAGGCTAGGAGTAGGGGGAGTATGGAACAGGCAGCACCCTCAAACCTTCAGAAGTATGAGATGAACCCCAACAACTTGGAAAGGTGGATCTCTCTCACACGTACCAACACAGACTATCCCCCAATTTAACTGATCCCCAAAGGTTTTTGATTAAATAGCGGAATAGAAAATATGATCCCAAAAAAGTGTATGTATATCACACGTACACAACCACACTAGGCCCCAATTACTATTGTTTGTACCCCTAAAAGGCTAGGAGTAGGGGGAGTATGGAACAGGCAGCACCCTCAAACCTTCAGAAGTATGAGATGAACCCCAACAACTTGGAAAGGTGGATCTCTCTCACACGTACCAACACAGACTATCCCCCAATTTAACTGATCCCCAGAGGTTTTTGATTAAATAGCGGAATAGAAAATATGATCCCAAAAAAGTGTATGTATATCACACGTACACAACCACACTAGGCCCCAATTACTATTGTTTGTACCCCTAAAAGGCTAGGAGTAGGGGGAGTATGGAACAGGCAGCACCCTCAAACCTTCAGAAGTATGAGATGAACCCCAACAACTTGGAAAGGTGGATCTCTCTCACACGTACCAACACAGACTATCCCCCAATTTAACTGATCCCCAGAGGTTTTTGATTAAATAGCGGAATAGAAAATATGATCCCAAAAAAGTGTATGTATATCACACGTACACAACCACACTAGGCCCCAATTACTATTGTTTGTACCCCTAAAAGGCTAGGAGTAGGGGGGAGTATGGAACAGGCAGCACCCTCAAACCTTCAGAAGTATGAGATGAACCCCAACAACTTGGAAAGGTGGATCTCTCTCACACGTACCAACACAGACTATCCCCCAATTTAACTGATCCCCAAAGGTTTTTGATTAAATAGCGGAATAGAAAATATGATCCCAAAAAAGTGTATGTATATCACACGTACACAACCACACTAGGCCCCAATTACTATTGTTTGTACCCCTAAAAGGCTAGATGAGGAGTAGGGGGAGTATGGAACAGGCAGCACCCTCAAACCTTCAGTATGAGATTGTGTTCACTGTACCCCACAAAGATTGAGTTCACTGCACCCCACAATGATTGTGTTCACTGCACCCCACAAAGATTGTGTTCACTGCACCTCACAAAGATTGTGTTCACTGTACCCCCCAAAGATTTTGTTCACTGCACCCCACAAAGATTCTGTTCACTGTACCCCACAAAGATTGTGTTCACTGCACCCCAAAAAGATTGTGTTCACTGCACCCCAAAAAGGATGTTGTTCACTGCACCCCAAAAAGGATGTTGTTCACTCCACCCCAAAAAGATTGTGTTCACTGCACCCCACAAAGATTGTGTTCACTGCACCCCAAAAAGATTGTGTTCACTGCACCCCAAAAATGATTTTGTTCACTGCACCCCAAAAAGGATTTTGTTCACTGCACCCCAAAAAGGATGTTGTTCACTCCACCCCAAAAAGATTGTGTTCACTGCACCCCAAAAAGATTGTGTTCACTGCACCCCACAAAGGATTTTGTTCACTGCACCCCAAAAAGATTGTGTTCACTGCACCCCAAAAAGGATGTTGTTCACTGCACCCCAAAAAGGATTTTGTTCACTGCACCCCAAAAAGATTGTGTTCACTGCACCCCACAAAGGATTTTGTTCACTGCACCCCACAAAGATTGTGTTCACTGCACACCAAAAAGGATTGTGTTCACTGCACCCCAAAAAGATTTTGTTCACTGCACCCCAAAAAGATTGTGTTCACTGCAGCCCAAAAAGATTGTGTTCACTGCAGCCCAAAAAGATTGTGTTCACTGCAGCCCAAAAAGATTGTGTTCACTGCAGCCCAAAAAGATTGTGTTCACTGCAGCTCACACACAGAAAAATGGATGTGGATCACTGACACCTGCCTATCTCCAATCCCACACCACACAGCAATATCGATTGTAGTTTGTAGAACACAGTTTCCCTAAAATTCAGCAGACTCTGTCCCTAACAGGATTGAGAAGAGATCGTAGATCAGGATTGAGTGCAGATTCACCCCACCCCCCACACAGCAATATCGATTGTAGTTTGTAGAAGACACTGACCCTATATAATTCAGCAGACTCTATCCCTAAAATGCCTACAACTCGCCCTGCCTAAACACTCCGACCTGTCCCTCAATTCTATCCGGACACAAATGGTTTTTTCCTGCCTATCTTTCCCTAATCAGCAGCCAGCACGTTGATGTGTGCTCTCTGTCCCTGAATCTAAGCAGCATAATGACGCCGCTGCGGCTGCCTCGAACTTATAAAGACTTGGTCACATGCTTCAGACGGCCAATCACAGCTACTGAGACATTTGCAGGCATGGCTGGGATGGCTTAAGGCACACCAGTTAAACGATTGTTGATTGGCTGTTGAAAGCCCGCCATGAAAAGAGCGCCAAAGCATGCAAAACCCGGAAATAAAACGACCGAACACGGATTTTTACCCGAACATACAGTAAAGTGTCCGTGTCCGTGTTCGGGTACAAAAAATCCAATTATTCGGTACGAACACGAATAATACAGTCCGTGTTCGCTCAACACTAGTAAAGACCACACACTCGCGAGGAGATGCACCCAAGCAGAGAACGTAGGGCCAGCCCCCCACGGAGGAAGAAGAGAAGAGGACACCATGCCCCCAAAGGATGGCGAAACATAAGGGCCCAATCAAATCTCTCCCCGGGGACCAGTCCCAGGAGCGTGAGGATGATCAAGATGTGTAAAAGGAGGGAGGGAGGGGAGAAGAGGCAGAGAGAGATAGAGGAGGAGAAAGGGCACAGGCGGCTCAAGATGCTAGAGAAGACAAAGAGGTCAAGACAGGAGGTAAAGGATGGTTCATGAGACAATATTTAATAGAAGGTCTACCCCTAACCAACTCCATTCAAGACTGAAAAGAAGTTTTGATATGCACTTTCAATAATTTAAAACCTTAAACATAAAATAAGTATGAAAAGAAAATGAGACGAAAATCAATTTCTCAACGCTTCAAATGTTACCACCATAAGCCCTGGCCTAGGTGTCCTTTCCTAAAAGGCAAGTTTTTTTGACCTGGGTATATAATACCATACTCTCCACAAAACCCCTGGAAGGCACAATTAAATAGAGAACTCCAGCACAAAGCTTGATAAGAACTCAAACTGTATATTTTGACCGAGGTTAAACGGCACAAGCTATATAATTACCTTTCTCTATGCTTCTAGGAAGTTAGAAAGAATTAATGGGATCATAATCGTTGAAAAGCTAATTGTCATCTTGCAAGATTTAATGAACACTTTCCTAAAAGCATAGACCCCCATAGATAGAAGATTATATACTGTATATCCTGAAAACTGCACTGGCCTTTGGTCATTTTCTATTAATATCTATTATTTGAAATGCTTGTAGCTGTCATTGAAATGCTTGTAGCTGTCGCTGAATGTCCCCCCACCCCACGCACACAGATACCTCGCTTTCCTCTGTGCCCTGTTTTGCCTTTCTTCTTTCTTTATCTGTTAAAACCAGTTGGCTTCCTCATGGATGAGTGCCTTCTGTTGACAATCCTCTAATATCCTCTTAGCCCTATGCTACCTTGGGGCCCTTTCTTAGTCATGCTATTTACAATATACAGTATAGCGTGTTTTTATACGTGAATGTTAATCAAATAGTTCTGGTTTGCAAGGCATTAAATAATTGATAGAAACAAATTTGTATTGTACCAACATCCCTTACAGGAGTGCAGTAGTTACACTATTTAATGTATTATGTTCACCCCATTTTACCAGTTTTGAAGAAACCAGATAAAGCTCTTTACAAAAACACATTTTCCAAACTGAAGCCCCACAATTATGCATTCAAATCTGCTCTATGTATATCGTCAGTTAGTAGGTTCTCCCCCAGTGCACAGCTGTAAAATGTCCAAGAATTTGTATACATACTTTTTTATTTATTACAAGAAGTTTCAGAATTGTATGCTTTAGTGGACAGGTACAAAGGTACCTACAGTATACAATCCTAATATAATTGGACACCAAAGACTAATATACACAATCCCAGCTTGTAACACTCGCTGGGTGTGTGTTTGGCTGTTAAGCTGGTTGATGTCATAGTGCCCCTAGCCAAGAGTTGATAAGCCAGCTCCCACACTGTGGTCTACTCCAAAATCCTTTTTCTTACTGGGTCAAAGATCCGAGCAATCAATTCTTTGGTATACTCTTAGCAGTTTTCTTTTGCTCTTCTCAACCTATGGTACATCAGGAATAGGGATGATCGAACTTTTGAAAAGTTTGGTTCGACCAGAACACCCGAACTTCCCGAAAGTTCGGGTCCGGATTCCAGAACCCCATTGAAATCAATGGGACCCGAACTTTGGTAATCAAAAAACACCATTTTGAAGCCCTAAAACCCAATAAATGCCCCTAAAAAGTGCCTAGGGTTCTGGGTCATGACCCAGGGACTATTAATCACACAAAAAAAAGTTCTTAAAAATTGTGGTTTTTGATAGAGAGCAAATTATTGAAAAAAAAATGAGATTTCTTTGGATTTAGTGTCTGAGGGGTCTAAAATGTGTACCTGTGAAGTTTCAGCTCTGTAACATGTCCAGAACCAGAAAAAAAAAGATTGTTTGTCTTAGAATTGCAGTAGAGCAGGGATGGGGCTCCGCTCCTTTCACACCTGGGCGTTTTCGTTTCAGGCGTTTATTGGGCTTTTTTGTGGACGTCTTTGGAGGCAGGCATGACATCTGAACTTCTGTGTAGGGGTATATATACACACACACAAACAGTGGGTACGGAAAGTATTCAGACCCCCTTAAATTTTCCACTCTTTGTTATATTGCAGTCATTTGCTAAAATCATTTAGGTTCATTCTTCTTCCTCATGAATGTACACATAGCACCCCATACTGACAGAAAAACACAGAATTGTTGACATTGTTGCAGATTTATTAAAAAAGAAAAACTGAAATATCACATGGTCCTAAGTATTCAGACCCTTTGCTGTGACACTCATATATTTAACTCAGGTGCTTTCCATTTCTTCTGATCATCCTTGAGATGGTTCTACACCTTCATTTGAGTCCAGCTGTGTTTGATTATACTGATTGGACTTGATTAGGAAAGCCACACACCTGTCTATATAAGACCTTCCAGATCACAATGCATGTCAGAGCAAATGAGAATCATGAGGTCAAAGGAACTGCCTGAAGAGCTCAGAGACAGAATTGTGGCAAGGCACAGATCTGGCCAAGGTTACAAAAAGATTTCTGCTGCACTTAAAGAGGAAGTAAACCCTCCTCAGGAAGTTGTACCTATAGGTAAGCCTATGATAAGGCTTACCTATAGGTACTGTAAATATCTCCTAAACATGTACGGTTTAGGAGATATTTACCTTTAATGCAGCCAGTGACGTCACTGGCGCATGCGCTCTGAAGGAACGGCTGATCGTGCCGTTCCTTCAGAGCCCCGTGCCGTGACCGTCGGCTCCCGCGCGCGTGCGCAGGAGTGACGTCACCGCGGCTCCGGCCAATCAGATGGCCGGATGCCGCGATCCCGGAAGACGGGCGACTGAACATGTCGCTCGTCATACAGGTAAGAGAGCGGCACGGCGGGGGCTCGTTCTAAGGTAAGTATTTCATAATGAGCTAGTATGCGATGCATACTAGCTCATTATGTCTTTCTCTTGCAGGTTTGTAAAAGAAAAAAAAAATTTTTTAACGAGTTTACAACCTCTTTAAGGTTCCTAAGAGCACAGTGGCCTCCATAATCCTCAAATGGAAGACATTTGGGACGACCAGAACCCTTCCTAGAGCTGGCCGTCCGGCCAAACTGAGCTATCGGGGGAGAAGAGCCTTGGTGAGAGAGGTAAAGAAGAACCCAAAGATCACTGCGGCTGAGCTCCAGAGATGCAGTCAGGAGATGGGAGAAAGTTGTAGAAAGTCAACCATCACTGCAGCCCTCCACCAGTCGGGGCATTATGGCAGAGTGGCCCGACGGAAGCCTCTCCTCAGTGTAAGACACATGAAAGCCCGCATGGAGTTTGCTAAAAAACACCCGAAGGACTCCAAGATGGTGAGAAATATGATTCTCTGGTCTGATGAGACCAAAATAGAACTTTTTGGCCTTAATTCCAAGCGGTATGTGTGGAGAAAACCAGGCACTGCTCATCACCTGTCCAATACAGTCCCAACAGTGAAGCATGGTGGTGGCAGCATCATGCTGTGGGGGTGTTTTTCAGCTGCAGGGACAGGATGACTGGTTGCAATCGAGGGAAAGATGAATGCGGCCAAGTACAGGGGTATCCTGGACAAAAACCTTCTCCAGAGTGCTCTGGACCTCAGACTGGGCCGAAGGTTTACCTTCCAACAAGACAATGACCCTAAGCACACAGCTAAAATAACGAAGGAGTGGCTTCACAACAACTCCGTGACTGTTCTTGAATGGCCCAGCCAGAGCCCTGACTTAAACCCAATTGAGCATCTCTGGAGAGACCTAAAAATGGCTGTCCACCAACGTTTACCATCCAACCTGACAGAACTGGAGAGGATCTGCAAGGAGGAATGGCAGAGGATCCCCAAATCCAGGTGTGAAAGACTTGTTGCATCTTTCCCAAAAAGACTCCTGGCTGTATTAGATCAAAAGGGGGCTTCTACTAAATACTGAGCAAAGGGTCTGAATACTTAGGACCATGTGATATTTCAGTTTTTCTTTTTTAATAAATCTGCAACAATGTCAACAATTCTGTGTTTTTCTGTCAGTATGGGGTGCTATGTGTACATTCATGAGGAAGAAGAATGAACTTAAATGATTTTAGCAAATGGCTGCAATATAACAAAGAGTGAAAAATTTAAGGGGGTCTGAATACTTTCCGTACCCACTGTATATGTATATAGACACATACACACTGTATATTATAATCAACTACCTAGGACATGTTTGAAAGGAATAAATAGGTATAAGATATACACTGGATATTATCCCTTTCCCCCTTTTTTTTTTTCTCTTCCTCCTTTTGTGTATATGTACATTTTCATTTTATATACTTATATATTTGTGTATTTGTGTGTTGTCTATTGTTTAAAATTCAATAAAGACTTATTAAAAAAATATATATATATATACCCATACACACATATAGGTGTGAAAGTAGCGGAACCCTATGCCTGCGCTAATGAAATTATTAACAGGGATGTTGCTCCGCTCCTATCACACCTATATGTGTGTATGTGTATATATACATATATGTGTGTGTATGTGTGTGTGTGTATATATACCCCTATACAGAAGTTCAGATGTTATGCCTGCCTCCAAAGACGCTGAAAAAATGCCCAATAAACGCCTACAACAACACACCTGGGTTTTTGTTGCAGGCGTTTATTGTGCATTTTTTGGGCGTCTTTGGAGGCAGGCATGACATCTGAACTTCTGTATAGGGGTATATATACACACACACATATATGTATATATACACATACACACATATAGGTGTGAAAGTAGCAGAACCCTATGCCTGCGCTAATGAAATTATTTGCAGGGATGTGGCTCCGCTCCTATCACACCTATATGTGTGTATGTGTATATATACATATATGTGTGTGTGTATATGTACCCCTTTACAGAAGTTCAGATGTTATGCCTGCCTCCAAAGACACCCAAAAAATGCCCAATAAACTCCTGCAACAAAAACGCCCAGGTGTGTTGTTGCAGGCGTTTTTTTGGGCGTCTTTGGATGCAGGCATAACATCTGAACTTATGTATAGGAGTATATATACACACACACTTATATGTATTTATACACATACACACATATAGGTGTGATAGGAGCGTAGCCCTATGCCTGCAAATTATTTCATTAGCGCAGGCATAGGGTTCTGCTACTTTCACACCTATATATGTGTATGTGTATATATACATGCATGTGTGTGTGTATATATACCCCTACACAGAAGTTCAGATGTTATGCCTGTCTCCAAACACGTCCACAAAAAAGCCCTATAAACGCCTGCAACAAAAACGGCCGGGTGCGAAAATAGCGGAGCCACTATCCTGCTCTAATGCAATTCTAATACAAACAAACTTTTTTTTTCTGGTTCTGGACATGCTACAGAGCTGAAACTTCACAGGTACACATTTTAGACCGTATATATATATATATATATATATATATATATATATATATATATATATGTATAAAAAACAAGCTGCGCTAAAAATTGAAACAGTCCATATGAATGTCCATAAATATAGAGTGATGACACTTGTGCAGGTACCGCTTACCAAATTCCAAACAATGAAGAGCCAAATAGGTGAAGGCGGATATCTTCAAAAGTGAGACGTGGTAAACTTCAAACGACTCCAATATGAATCTCCTCAGTGAAACGTTAATGAAAAAAAGAGAACGACACCATAGTGTAAACCGATAATGGAATGAGGAATAGATGCACCAAATGAGTTATGACCTGTGCAGGTACCGCTTACCAGAAGTAGCAGATTCTATAGCCAAAATACTGAAAGATGACTCCACCAGGCCTCAAAGGATGGACAGCAAGCCTGCACTCTTGTGATGCAAATCTCCAAAAATGGATATTATATAAAAAAGAAAAAAAGGGCAAACGCCATAGCGTAAAACCAAAAACAACAGGTAATAACATCCGAAATGTGTGAAACTGGAAATTCCAGTGCTGAATGTGGAAATTAAATAGTGAAAAAGTGACAACCACCACCAAACTGAGTAGGTAACCCTTACCAGATATAGCAAGAGGAAGAATCAGATAGTCTCCCCAGTGTGATTGTCCGCTTACCAGATGGACTTGTATATAAGCATGAAATGATAGGGGGTCCCGATCATGCAACCAAGAGGCACCAGTAAGGATGGGTACTCTTACCGACTCCAGGTAATATATGAGTGGGGGTTCAGAGTAACGTTGGGCTAAACTCCAATTGGACTCCACCAACCAAGGCTCAGGAAGTAGTGCAGGTTAACCGAGGAATAAGGAGGGGAGAGCCATAGCATAAAATCCAACGATAATTTATTCAAAACATAAAAATTGCACTTACAAACATCAGATGACAAATACATGGGTAGAAGGGAGGTAACAGCTGCCGGCCGGACGGCTCCGCTCGCCCGTCCTTCGTAGAAAAATGCGTAGGTGTGACGTCAGCACGCCGTGACCTGACTAGTTTCATCAAAGATGATATTCTCAAAGGTGCGGGCGGCGTGCTGACGCCACCTATAAATAGCAAGAAATTCAATTGAACCGATGACCGGAAGTTCCCTTTCCGCCATTTTGGTTGTGGTAACACGGAACCGGAAGTGTACGTCATAGTCCGAGACAGGATATGAGGTACAGTATGTTAGATGTAAACATACTATTCCCAATGATACAATTCCATGTCTGAGGGGTCAAATAATACACCAACCGGAACCGGAAGTCCGTTACGAAGTCCGGAACAAAAGGTTGAATGCACCATAGCAACCCCAAACAACGGAATTGCCAATGGTACTAGCCCATAGGCAAAAGGGGTAAATTTGCCAACAGCCAGCAAAATATAAAAACAGCTAGATATAGCAGCAAAAATGTTTATACAAAGATGCTAATTGAAAACAACTAAAATCTAATATGGGATATTCCGGTCATGGATTCCAATCTTGAATACAGTCCACATTAGAAAACTAAAATTATTAAATTAAATTATGTATTCAAAAATAATTATTAAAAAATAATTATTAAAATTAAACCTATATTAAATAACTCACATTACGGCATATTAGAACAAATTCATATACAGGAAATTAATAGTATAGAGAACTCATCTGTAATAAACATATTAACCCTTAGATGGAAGCAATATATTTCGCCATCCAAGATGTTAAAGGTGGTACATGGTATGCATCAATGGAAAATGTTATCAACTCAAGAGTTATCAATGAATGCGTTGACCTCTGTGTCAACATTCAAACCAAAGGGTGTGTATGTTTTAACCCTGTAAATCCAATACATTTTAGACCCCCACAGACACTAAATCCAAAGAAATCTCTTTTTTTTTTTTCAATAATTTTTTCAATAATTGGCTCTCTATCAAAATTACAATTTTTAAGAACTTTTTTTTGTGTGATTAATAGTCCCTGGAGCATGACCCAGAACCCTAGGCACTTTTTAGGGGCATTAATTGGGTTTTAGGGCTTCAAAATGGTGTTTTTTGATTACCGAAGTTCGGGTCCCATTGATTTCAATGGGGTTCTGAAATCCGGGCCGAACTTTCGGGTGTTCTGGTCGAACCAAACTTTTCAAAAGTTCGATCATCCCTAGTTGCCAGTAGATTTCGGAAAAATATTATTGTAGCAGTTTTTCCAGGCCTTGTGCCTGATGTGGGTGTGCCATTGTTACGGGTGACACCTCCAACACTTTTGAGTTGTGACCCCAGGTGTGAGAACTAAGACAATGACCATTCCGGCATCTTTGGTTTGTTTTGTTTTATTGTATTTAGGGGATGGGAGAAGGGAATGAGTGGGATACTCCTCTGGCTCAACTAGGTACACTTGAAGAAAAATGCCTGTTGGCGCTACCTTGACGCCAGCTGAATGCCGACCAATGCTTCCTGACGCCTAAAGATACTGTAGTACTGAAACTGTGCTGGAAACTCGACTTTAACTCAGAAGATCCAGGACTGTAGAACACTTGACTCCTGACACTGCTTTGGCTCAATCACTGAACAGCTCCCTCCAGCCCTGCACTGGCTGAGGTAGCTCTGTGTAGATACTTGTGCTGCTGCAACTCTTAACTTGTACACTTCCCACTGTACACTGACTCTTCAGGGCCCAAACTTCAGCCGCCCCCTTTCACACTTCAGGGTCCTTTGACCAGGCACCCCCTTTAACAGCTAGCTGACTCCTGGATCCCTAGAACCTTCTCCGGAGTGGTCCCCTCTGACACTAGGCAGACCCCCAGGGGCAGTCCACAGTACTCACTACCTTTGTAGGCTTTCCTGGAACTGGACCCCTCTCTCTCTCCGCTGGTTCTCGGCACACCGGATCCCCTCTGTAACTCAGCTTCACACTCATTGGATTCCCAGGCTGCTTCCTCTGACAGGAGGAGAGACAGCCGTACTCTCCCTCCTTGGACTCTGCTTCCCGCAAAAGATGCTGTGTCATGCGTTCCCTTCAAACTTATACCCACTCCCAGAATCCTCTGTGACAGAATCTGCCTTCTGGGGTAGATACAAGCCTGACTGAGCCACTGATTGGGTTTCCTCCACTGCCCTATGAGAATCCTCTCACAGAGCCAGTGGGGAGACTCCCCTCTAAGTAACCTCACCTGGGAGACATGACAGTCCAGCTGAAATCATGGCCCTGCTGTTAAGCAGCCAAGGCCCACTATACTTTACCTAGCACCTACCTGTAGGGTTCTACATTAGGTTTTAGGATGAATTATAGAAAATCAGAGAAGTCAAGATGGGTGCAGGAGTGGTGTGAGAGCCACATGAAATTGCCTGGTTGACAGGATTCAGCCTATGGACCTTGTGCTTGACAACTAACCTAACTAACCTTCTGTTTGAGCTACAACAACACTTCTGCTGCCGTGAAATCCCAGTCAGCTCATTTGAAATTCTTCAGTCAGGACTACAGAAAAACCTCTCCATTATGCTATGGAGCTGAGGACAGGGAAGGTGCTATTATTTCCAGCAGGGAGAACTAGGCAGGCCTGACAAAACTGCTTGGGATCTCAGTGCAGCACTTTAACAGCTTGCCGCCTGCCACAGTACTTTTACTGTGAGTGCGTGGTAGCTGCATTCACTGCGATGTACCATCGGTGCAATCCTGTTATCACTGTGTCCACTGGCACTCGGTATCTGGCCGTTGTGGGCAGCTGGGGCATAATGAAATCGCTATGATTGGTCATAGCAATCACATGATTACAATGTAAACAAAACAGTCATGAACGGCTTCCATTCATGACTGTTTTGCTTACTGTTGTGATGCTGTGATTATCACATGGTACCTGGGACAATCACAGCACCTTGTACCATGTTATTATAGCAGTGATCATCACTCTGTCACTATGGTGACGCTGAACTACTACTATGAGAGTATGTAAAGAAAAATCATAGAAAAAAGAAAGAAAAAATCTTAAAAAAAGAACAAAAGTTTAAGAAATTGAATAAAAAAGTATTTTGTTTTTGTTTTTTTTTTACATACTGTCACCACTCATTATCCCTGATGACTGCCACGCAAGTCAAATGATGAAGCTATACTGCACTGGTGACAGTATGTAAAGAAACTTTCAACTTTAAAAAACTCGCCCTGCCTCTTACTAAATACCTCAGACTCTCTACTTTTCAAAAAGGGTCACTTGGGGGGTATTTGTTCTGTCCTGGCGATTTCAGGCTTCAAGAAATGTGAGGAATAGGCTGCTCTCTACTCTTCTATGATGGCTGCCTTGTTGGGCTTGTACCTCACCCTCACTTTCCTCCTCTGCTCTATCCGGCGTCAGCGACCTCATCATCATCATCATATCTTCCATCCTCATTACCACTGGAGACTTGGCAATATACAGCGATTGGGGGAACATGACTGCGAATTTGTGTACCAGTGTTCTCCCCTCTTTGTAGGCTCACCTTCCTACCTTCCTCATCCTCAGAACCAACATCTGAACCAAGTAATGGCTTTGCATCGTTAAGGAGCAAGTGGCTGATGCTGTGTTCAAATAACTCAGCTGACTCCTTCATGCCTGATGCTGGGGCTAGGGCAGGAATATCTGTGGACAAGGAGGCAGATTTAGCCAGTCTGGCAGCTGCAGTGTACTGCGCGCTAGTCTCTGCTTGGGTGACGGAGGATGAGGAGGATGAGGATGGCTTAGAAAGCCAGTCTACCACCTCCTCTGCATGCTGTGGCTGGATGACGACGGCAACATCACTAAACAGAGGAAATGATGCCCTGCCTGAGGACTTACCACGTTCACCTTTGCCTGTGGAGATATACATTGCTGGCCCCCTCACATTGCTCTGTGAATGTCTGCCTCTCCTTGTTTGCATCCCAGACATGATGAGGGGGCTTATTAACAAAATGTAATGAAGATGTAGAAATGTGTACGTGGATGCATGATGGAAAGTGGGGTTGGTGCACTGAACTCACTACACAGACACACTCCACCGACACACTACACTATACAGTAAAACTGCACAGAAATTAACTGCATTAAATGTGCACTAATCCACAGGAATATACTGTGTTAAACGTGCACTAACGCACAGAAATATACTGTGTTAAATTTGTAGTAACGCACTAAAATATACTGCGTTAAACGTGTACTAACACACTAAAATATACTGCGTTAAATGGCACGTAACACACTAAAAGATACTGTGTTAAACGTGCACTAATGCAATGAAATATAGTGCGTTAAATGGTACATAACGCACAGAAATATACTGTGTTAAACGTGCACTTACGCACAGAAATCTACTGCGCTAAACGTGCAGTAATGCACTGAAATATACTGCGTTAAACGTGCAGTAATGCACAGAAATTTACTGCGTTAAATGTGCAGTAATGCACAAAATTATACTGCGTTAAACCTGCAGTAATGCACACAATTAAACTGTGTTATACGTGCAGTACTGCACAGAAATATACTGCGTTAAACCTGCAGTAACATACTGAAATATACTGCGTTAAGCGTCACATAACACACTGAAATATACTGCGTTAAACGTGAAGTAACGCACAGAAATGTACTGTGTTAAACCTGCAGTAATACACTGAAATATACTGTGTTAAATGTGCACTAACGCACTGACATGTACTGCAATAAACAGAACAACACACACAGAAATATACTGCGTTAATTATGCAGTAACGCACAGAAATATACTGTGTTAAAAGTGCACTAACGCACAGAAATATACCACATTAAACGTGCAGTAGCACACTGAAATATACTGCATTAAACGGCACGTAACTATAGGGGGAAAGTTTCCGCGCTATTGGAGAAAATTAAGTAAATAAATGACTGCAGCCTACCTCAAAAATATAGATAACTATATTTGGTAAATGTGAGGAAAGGGGAGGTAATATGGCGCTGTCAGGCTAATAAATAGGAAAAAATAAATAAATATGTCTTAAAGTGCACTGGTGATAGGTGAATAAGAACCAGAATATATAAAACTTCATATGGTGAATCCTTAAAAAGTGTAAATAAGTTTGAATAAATTGGTAAAAAATGTGTATCTATATAATGATAAATAGATAGAAAAATTTAAGATATAGGTGATACAAAATCAATGTGTAATCTTAAAAATATATGTATAACTATATAAAAGATTTAAAGTGATGTTATAAATATCTTCCATATATACTTAAAGTGCTAATCAATCAGATATATATTGTGCTAATGGGCCAAACGGTAAATAACTTTGTATAAATCTGTGCACATACAAATCATAAATAGTGTCCAACAAATTAGATAGCATAAATAAATAAATAAATATAAAGCGAATATATAGGAAAATTGTCCATATAAATAGCCAAATATTAAATGATGCTACAAATATAATTGAGTCCCAAAAAGGGTGATGAAGTAGGGATTTGACAGGATAAAATGGATTACAGGACTTCCAGACTGATGGGGGTGCTCAATACAGGAATCAGTGCTCCCCTCCTATTATTCCCGCACTCACCAGATGGTGGTACCCCCACAGGGGTAATCAGCGTTTGGGGTGACTCTTGGAGGTCCCTCCGAAGGTTGGCTAGTAGTCCACTTAATCCCGACTTCGTATCCTACTCCAGGGAAATTTGATGAAAAATCCCTCCTCTTAGAGTACTCCAAAAAAGTTTGAGAGATCCGGATGAGGAAAGAAAGAAGGGCTCCAATAGTGAAGTATTGTAAAAAATTGGTGCTTTATTAATATAAAATAACAATACTCACATTAAATAGAAAAAACAGTGCATGTATGTCCTAGGGACCGCAACACCCTCGTGTGGCGGTAGTTCCGGGACGCGGTGCGTTCCACCGGCCGGATGTGCGTCTCAGTCAACAGGAAGCGGAACTGACGTAACCACGCTCCATTTGAGCGTGGTTACGTCAGTTCCGCTTCCTGTTGACTGAGACGCACATCCGGCCGGTGGAACGCACCGCGTCCCGGAACTACCGCCACACGAGGGTGTTGCGGTCCCTAGGACATACATGCACTGTTTTTTCTATTTAATGTGAGTATTGTTATTTTATATTAATAAAGCACCAATTTTTTACAATACTTCACTATTGGAGCCCTTCTTTCTTTCCTCATCCGGATCTCTCAAACTTTTTTGGAGTACTCTAAGAGGAGGGATTTTTCATCAAATTTCCCTGGAGTAGGATACGAAGTCGGGATTAAGTGGACTACTAGCCAACCTTCGGAGGGACCTCCAAGAGTCACCCCAAACGCTGATTACCCCTGTGGGGGTACCACCATCTGGTGAGTGCGGGAATAATAGGAGGGGAGCACTGATTCCTGTATTGAGCACCCCCATCAGTCTGGAAGTCCTGTAATCCATTTTATCCTGTCAAATCCCTACTTCATCACCCTTTTTGGGACTCAATTATATTTGTAGCATCATTTAATATTTGGCTATTTATATGGACAATTTTCCTATATATTCGCTTTATATTTATTTATTTATTTATGCTATCTAATTTGTTGGACACTATTTATGATTTGTATGTGCACAGATTTATACAAAGTTATTTACCGTTTGGCCCATTAGCACAATATATATCTGATTGATTAGCACTTTAAGTATATATGGAAGATATTTATAACATCACTTTAAATCTTTTATATAGTTATACATATATTTTTAAGATTACACATTGATTTTGTATCACCTATATCTTAAATTTTTCTATCTATTTATCATTATATAGATACACATTTTTTACCAATTTATTCAAACTTATTTACACTTTTTAAGGATTCACCATATGAAGTTTTATATATTCTGGTTCTTATTCACCTATCACCAGTGCACTTTAAGACATATTTATTTATTTTTTCCTATTTATTAGCCTGACAGCGCCATATTACCTCCCCTTTCCTCACAAACGGCACGTAACGCACTAAAATATACTGCGTTAAACGGCACGTAACGCACAGAAAAATACTGCGTTAAACGTGCAGTAACGTACAGAAATGTACTTCATTAAACGTGCACTAACGCACTGAACTGTAATGCAGTAAACCCCCCTGACAAAATAAACTGACACTAAGGTAAAAATTTATGGTCACTCACTACACTCACTGAACTATCACTAGATTCACACTAAAGTAAAAATGGATGGTCACATTAGACTCACACTGAAATATCAATAGATTTACACTAAACTGATATTCTTCACTGACAATAGAAGCACAATAGCACACTATAGCACACTAACTCTCTAGTAGCACTAAACAGAGCCCTGTTCTATCTCTTTCCTCACCGATTTCACACTACAAATGGCCACTATTGAAAGAATGCTTTTATAGTGTGGGGTGGATCTAAGAGCAATGAGCCATGATTGGATAGAGTCACCATTACTTTCTCCAATCATGGCTCTGACAAAACTTTTATTGCTTCAGCCAATCAGGGCTTCAAATGCACTCTGCGGCGGCGCAGTGCATTGTGGTCATTTGGTGGGCCAAAACAAATGGTCGAAAGCCATGATAATTTGGGTGTTCGTTGAACAAGCAAACAGCCAATGTTCAGTCCGAACTCATGCTAAGGCCGTCCATCCCTACTTATCATCTAAACTAAACTAATATTTTGTACAGTAAGCTTTGAGACCAAGGATACTTTCTTATACCATTCTAGAGAGCCTTTTGCTAAACAGAAAAAGTCAAAACAAAATCTAAGCTTCGATGATAAAATAATAAAATCCACTATTAGCTGGGCTGGTAGAGCCCAGATGGCCCTCATAAATTTGATATAGCCACCATCACACTAAAAAAAAGAAGACAGATATATCAGCTATCAATAAATAGAATCTATTACACAAAACTAAGATTAGCTCTAAACAGATTCTCGTTAGCATTTAGATATGTAGCACTACCCCCTCAGGGGCTGCAGATGACTGGTGTCCCCACTCCTGCACAGCCAGCCAATAAGCATTTTTCCACTTTTGTCCTGCCACAGGAAGCAGTCTTTAATTTTTTTTTTATGTTGTTTATCATGGGTATATCTTAGATGGTGAATAGGAATTATGGGATGCCCAGCTTGATTGCAACTTCCTCCCTATGTACACACTCCAGAACTGTCCTCCCCCTAAATACTGACAGTAACTGATAAACAAAGATGCTTAATGACTAGGAACTCTCTAGAAAGTAGCCCAAAGTGTTGTCGGCTGCATTCCAGAGTACCTCCAACTCAACTGTAGACACTGAACCCAGCTCTACTGCTTGCAGGAACTACCAGCCCACCTTGCTGCCTCTGCACCAACCCACCCAGCTGCTGTGAAGATCTCCCAGGGAAAGGGAAGGTAACGATTAAGCACAATGCTGTCTTCAAGAAAGGCTTGCTGCATGTGGCAGTCTTTCCCCTTCTGTATCCTAGGCATGTGGATGTACTCACACTGTCCTCCTTGCTTCCGCTGCTCCTTAAGCAGGATTCCTTTCAAAACTGCACTGCTGTCAAGATCCCCCCAAGCCAGCCTGAGCTCCAGCCTGAGACAGAGCCCCCCCCCCCAGACCAAGGGTTCCCCTCCAAGGCTATCAACAGTATCCTCAGCACTCCATCATCCACCCGACTCCCCTGCTGGCCTGACTCATCCATATTTAAGGGCTTGCTCAGCCACCCTGCCAGGCCCACTACCTGGGGATTGGCCAAGTTTCCTTAAGTATGCAGATCAACCCTCCTGGCTTTAACCCACTAACATTTAGAAATTTCTCCAAACTTCTAGAACCAGGGGGAACCACCAGGGATCCGTCTGTATGAGTCACCCAGCCTGACCTGCAGTAAACCCTTACCCAATTTTGACTCACAAGTTAAAGAGATTGTACACCTCCCTTATAACTAATCTTTAATAAGGCTTACCTATAGGTACTGTAAATATCTCCTAAACTTGCACCGTTTAGGAGATATTTACTTTTAACTCAGCCGATGATGTCATTGGCGCATGCGCTCTGAAGGAATGGCCACCTGTGCCATTCCTTCAGAGCCCTGTGCTGTGAACGGCGGCTCCTGTGCCCATACCCGGAGTGATGTAATCGCGCCTCCTGTCAATCAGATGGACGGTGGACACGAACCAGGAAGCAGGACGGCTGAACATGTCGGCCTGTCCCTGCTGAGTGGGCAGCACTGCGGGGGCTTCATTCTAAGGTAGTTATTTCATTATGAGCTGGTATGCGATGCATACTAGCTCATTATGCCTTTGTCTTACAGAGGTTTTTTTTTTTTTTTTTGGGTTTACAACCTCTTTAACTATGAGTTTGAACATAGAGTTGCCTAAACTGACGCTAGTAGCACACTAGAGGGTGCTACAGATAGATACAAGTAAGTACTCTGCATGTAAATATAACATAGGGGGATATGTGTGTGTCTTTAAATGGGAGAGTTGGAAACACCCTTAAGCAAAGCACCGTGAACCAATTTTAAGACCTGGCAACCTTTTATTAGTTCATTTTCAAGACAAACAAAACAGGCAATAAAGCTTGTTTTGAACATAGAGAATTGTAGGATTTGGAACTGCCACAAGGACACACACCTGTGCAATTATAATTCTTTTATTTATTTATTTTGGAATATTATACTCACATGTGGACAAGCTTGGCTCTATACGGTGTCCCATGGGCAGTGGGGGTGGAGAAGGGATGAGTAAATGATGCCACCTTGCTTTAGTTATGTTTGACCATTGATATCTGTTCATGTTTGAAATATAAAAATCAAAATAAATGATTGTTAAAAAGAAATACATTTGCTCTTTCCAGGTAGAAGTGTAAAAAAGAAAATCCAAACATATTTTCAATATGTGTTCATCTCAGAAATCCGTAGAACTCAATAGAAAGCACGGTACTGTAATCAGATATACTGCATATATATATATACACTGCACAAAAAAATTAAAGGATCATTTTTTAATCAGAGTATAGCAACAAGTAAATTAAACTCCTGGGATATTGATCTGGTCAGTTAAGTAGCTGAGGGGGTTGTTCATTAGCTTCAGTTGCTTTGGTGTTAATTAAATTAAAACCAGGTGCACTAGATGGGCAACAATGAGACAACCCCCAAAACAGGAATGGTTTTACAGGTGGAGGCCACTGACATTTTTTTTCCCTATTCATTTTTTCTGACTGTTTTTCACCAGTTTTGCATTTGGCTAGGGTCAGTGTCACTACTGGTAGCATGAGGCAATACCTGGACTCTATAGAGGTTGCACAGGCAGCCCAACTTCTCCAGGATGGCACATCAATACATGTCATTGGCAGAAGGTTTGCTGTGTCTCCCTGCACAGTCTCAAGAGCATGGACTAGATTCCAGGAGACAGTGAGTTACTGTAGGAGAGCTGGACAGGGCCGTAGAAGGTCCTAAACCCATCAGCAGGACTGGTATCTGCTCCTTTGTGCACGGAGGAACAGGATGAGCACTTTCAGAGCCCTACAAAATGACCTCTAGCAGGCCACTGTTGTGAATGTTTCTGACCAAACAATCAGAAACAGACTTTATAAGGTGGCCTGAGGGCCCGGCGTCCTCTAGTGGACCCTGTGCTCACTGCCCGGCACCATGGAGCTCAATTTGCATTTGCCATTGAACACCAGATCGGGCAGGTCCGCCACTGGTGCTTTTCACAGATGAGAGAAGGTTCACCCTGAGCACATGTGACAGACGTGGAAGCGTCTAGAGAAGCCTTGGAGAATGTTATGCTGCCTGTAACATCGTTCAGCACGAACGGTTTGGTGGTGGGTCAGTGATGGCCTGGGGAGGCATATCCATGGAGGGACCTCTACAGGCTAGACAATAGCACCCTGACTGCCATTAGGAATTGGGATGAAATCTTTGGATTCATTGTCAAACCCTATGCTGGAGCAGTGGGTCCTGGGCGTGTGCCAGATTTATTCATCGGTCTGGTCAAGGAGATCTCTGCTATTGTGCGGTCTCATGTACCTTCTTTTTGGATACACACGTCGGGATCTTGTTTGCTCCCCTTTTCCTTCAAAGTCATGACTTCCATCCATTTTGAACATCAGGCCTTTCCTTAACCATTTAAGGATATATTTCTCTTCTATAGGTCCCTATTAAGAAATGAATGCATTTATAATGGAGGATTCCCACCCCTATTGGCCAGCCCTTCTGCACGGATCATCTGTACTCTACTTTAGTAAATAGTGACCCGCATTTTGGTTATGATTAAGCACAAGATGTATGTGTGAAACGCGTCTACGAGACTTTATGCTGGTGTCTTTGGTGTCATCACTTGCAACTTTTTGGAAATAAAGGTATTTGAAACCTATTGGAATCCCTGGATGTGTGGCTAATTCTTTTCCTACAAGTGTTCCCATGGAGGCGGGCCGGGGCCAGCACTCTATTGGATATCCTATCTCCTGGCAATCACCACACAATATACACCTGGAGCAGTGTCTTTCTTTTCTTCCGCATTTTGGTTCCATCTATCCCCTGTGTCCACCCCAAGCCTGTTCTGCCTTTGATTGTTTGGAGGAGAATATAACTGTCTGTAAAAACATACGGTCCTGATGAAGCTTACTGCGAAACATGTCGACCTTTGAACAGACGTATTCTCATATCCACGCAACTTTGATATGTATTGTATTCCTACTATGTACACGATTTATGCCTAGTAGTGATATTCTCTTGCATGTATGTTCGGTGAGCTGGACCTCTATTTTGGTCAGCCCCATCATTTTAAATTTGTCATTGTTTTAATATTGAACTAATAAATGTTTATTTTACGATTTTGTATATTTACCTGTCTCATGATGTGCCCATAAAGTCCACACAACTCACAGTTGTTTTATACATCTGTTGTTTCCAACTTCGAATTTAGGATTATGGCATGCTTTTGATAACTCCCTTTTTTTTCTTTTTTTTTCTCATTCAGCAGCATACTCACCCTGTAGACTGGATAGTCTTAGATAGATTTATAATATTACCAATTTTGGACCAGAAGGATTTGCTCCCTTATTGATCAGGCCATTTTTTGCGATTTGGCATTGCGTTACTTTAACAGACAATTGCGCCATCGTGCAACTCTGTACCTAAATAAAATTGATGTCCTTTTTTTTTTTTTTTTACCCCAAACAGAGCTTTCTTTTGGTGGTATTTGATCACCTGTGCGATTTTTTTGTTTTTTGCACTATAAACAAAAAAGAGATACAATTCTGAAAAAAAAAATAATAATAATAATTTTTCACTGTCTGCAATATTATATTCCCCCCTTCATCCTTTTAGGCCAATCTGTATTCTGCTACATATTTTGGTAAAAAAAAAAAAAATCCCAATAAGCATATTTTGATTGGTTTGCGCAAAAATTATCGCGTCTACAAACTAGGGGAAAGATTTTTGTCATTTTTGTTTTCTATTTTTTTTACTAGTAATGGCGGTGATCTACAACAATGCAACAATGCAACAAAGCGGCGGACAGCTCTGACCCCTAAATGACATTTTTGAGACTTTTTGGGGGGGAACCAGTGACATTACTACAGTAATCAGTGCTAAAAATATGCACTGTTACTGTAATAATGACACTGGTAGGGAAGAGTTAACCTAGGGATGATCAAAGGGTTAAGTGTGAGCCTAGGTGAGTGTTTTCTAACTGTATGGGGGAAGGACTTATGAAATGACCACAGAGACCTGTGATCCTATATAGATGGATCACAGGCGCTCTGTGATAATTTCAGAGAGAACAATGGTCTGCTGTGTTTACAACAGCTGACCATCCTTCTCTCTCAGCAGGGAGCGATCGTTGGTGTCCGACGGCAATCAGGGCTGCCGGTCCCGTGGATCGGCATCCCTGCTGCCTAGTGGAGGTGAGCACGCACTGCCACCAGCGCACGCTTGGCCCCAGGAGCGATCCTTCGAACCACCGTACAAGTACAGCGATTCACGCAGCTGAGCAAGCCTGCCGCAGTATATATGCGGTGGGTGGTCGGCACTTGGTAAATAAAGCCTATTTTCAGCTAACTCTTTTTAAACAGTCTAGCAACAGTTCTTATTTTCTTTTTGAAGAAAGATTATACCACAAAATGACAATTATAAGCACTCCCAGGGGTGTTATATGGCTTGTCCTGAACTCTTTACCTTTCACTTTGATGGACAGCTTGGTCTGCATGTGGAAAAAATTTATATAAAAGCATGAGAAATAAAAAAAAAAAATGAAATTCTGGTTAATTAAAAATTTGTATTCAGGTTCAATTTTAAAACAGTTAAAGAGCTCCTGTAGCCCCTGTACAAATCATTAGTAAGGCCTCATCTGGAATATGCAGTTCAGTTTTGGGCACCAGTTCTCAAAAAGGATATCGGGGAAGTGGAGAAAGTGCAGAGAAGATCAACCAAACTGATAAGAGGCATGGAGGAGCTCAGCTATGAGGAGAGATTAGAGGAACTGAATTTATTCTCTCTTGAGAAGAGGAGATTAAGGGGGGATATAATCAACATTTATAAATGCATAAGGGGTCCATATAGTGAACTTGGTGTTGAGTTGTTCACTTTAGGATTATCACAGAGGACATTTATTTCCATGTTTTGCCAAACCCATGGTCAGTTACAAATAACGTTTTATTAAAATGTCCCTTTAAGTTTCCTTAGGGTCCTTTCACACGGCCGCTCAGCTGCTTTCCGTGTGTCCGCAAATCATCCTATTTTTTTGCGGATGATTTGCGGACATCAATGTAAGTGAATGGCACTGCGGGTGTCAGCGGAATACCATCCGCTGACACCCGATTTTCCTCCTGTCAGTTCTGTTCCGTTTTTATGAACGGAACAGAACCCTATTTTTCCTTCCGTGTAAAAAACGGAAAGGAAGGAAAATCGGATGTCAGCGGTGTCATCCGCTGACATCCGCAGTGGCATAGACATACATTATGTCCGCATATCATCCGCAAACGGATGGGATGATATGCGGGCACACGGAGCGGATGACAGAAATGTCATCCGCTCCGTGGAAAAAAAAAAAAAAAAGTCCCGCAGCGGACCTTTCACACGGAGCGGCCGTGTGAAAGGAGCCTTATGGTAATTAAATGTTCGTTTTCCCTTTTGTTGTTTATTTTAGTGAACACATCTCATGGTGTTATTATAAAAAAAAAACATTAAAGGCATAATATTTACAAGCTCTAATAACTATGACCACATGTGACGCTTTGTTAATGATCAGTGTTTATCTTAATTTTCTATCTTCGGAAAACAGATCATAGTTTACAGCAATTAGACTTCTAAAGCTTCTTAAACATGATAGAGATCAGCAGACAAGCAGATTCCATGTATTAAAATATGGATGAATTCTTAAGTGAGTAAATAGATTAATCTCTAGGAAGTTGAAATTTGGATTATATAGGTTTGTTGTATAGCTGCAGTATGTGTTATGACCATAGAAAAAAAAGGTGAATTTCACTGATTACTATATGGCAGATTAATCATGTGACCAATACTTACAGTTTCCAAAAACTGTCACTTTTAGATAGGTCTTTTTGAAGGAACCACAAATGTAGGAGCTAAGCTACTTAACATTTATTTACCACTTGCCTACTGGGCACTTTCACCCCTTCCTGCCCAGACCAATTTTCAGCTTTCAGCGCTGTTGCACTTTGAATGACAATTGCGCGGTCGTGCCACACTGTACCCAAATAAAACCTTTATCTTTTTTGTTTTGTTTGCTAAACAAACAAATACCAAAAATGTTGAAAAAAAGCAAAACATTTTCTTAATTTCTGTAATACAATTTTGCAACTAAGTAATTTTCCTTCTTCACTGATGTGCGCTGATGAGGCTGCACTAATAGGCACTAACAGGCTGCACTGATGGGCACTGGTAGGCTGCATTGATGGGCACTGATAGGCTGCATTGATGAGCACTGATGAGGCTGCACTGATGGGCACTTATGGGCAATGATGAGGCTGCACTGATGGGCACTGATGAAGCTGCACTGATGAGGTGGCACTGTTGGCCACTGATGAGGTGTCACTGACGGGCACTGATAAGCTGCACTAATGGGCACTGATGAGGCTGCACTGATAAGGCAGCACTGATGGGCACTAATATGCTGTGCTGATTTGCACTGCTGGGCACTGATATGCTACACTAATGAACACTGCTTGGCACTGATGGGGCTGCACTGATCAGTGCTCTGATGATCAGTGTAAATTTCTGTTGTCACAGGAAAGCCGGTTTGCTGTCTCCTTGGTGCCAGGGTTCGGCATGTGGTAGATCGGGTTGACAAATTACTGGGAGGGACTGGGCACGACCCAGCTGTCTTGGTACATGTTGGAACCAATGACAGAATACGTGAAATATGGAGGCTCCTTAAGAATCAATTGGAACAACTAGGCTGAAATTTGAAGGGAAGAACCTCTAAGGTGTTATTATCTGGACTATTGCCTGTGCCATGCACAACACAGGAAAGACAGGGGGAGGTTAGAGAACTGAATGTATGGCTGAGGACCTGGTGTAAGAAGGAGGGATTTGAGTTTTAGAGCACTGGGCTGACTTTTCATTGGGGTACAACCTATATGCTAAAGATGGTTTGCACCTAAATGGAGGAGGTTCTGCGGTGCTTGGGGAGAGGTTTATGGGAAGGCTGGAGGAGGTTTTAAACTAGGATTGAGGGGGAAGGTGAACTATAATTCAATCGGGCAGACAGGTCAGTTAGGGGGTCAGACATTAATGGAGGGTGGAATGGCATTAGATAGGGGGAGGCATATGGCAGGTGTCAAGAACATTTAATTTTACAATCAACCATTGGGATTTATAGTACTATTTGTACTACTAAAAAAAAGATATGCAAAACACAAGAGCAAAATGTGATAATAAATTAAAGTGTTTGTTCACCAATATCAGAAGTCTGCCAAGTAAAATAAGTGAGTTGGAAGCTGGTGCATGAAGAGAGGAAAAACCCTTTCTTTTATGAAGAGAGGCATGGATTGAAGAGAGAGAGATATAATTTTGCCCCTGTACAAATCATTAGTAAGACCTCATCTGAAATATGCAGCTCAGTTTTGAACACTAGTTCCCAAAAAGGATATCGGGGAACTGGAGAAAGTGCACACAGCTATGAGGATATATTAAAGGAACTGAATTTATTCTCTCTTGAAAAGAGGAGATTAAGGGGGGATACAATCAACATGTAAAAATACATGTCTTTTATATAGTGAACTTGGTGTCAGTTATTCACTTTAAGGTCATCGCACAGGACAAGGGGGCACTCTCTACATCTCGAGGAAAAGAGATTTTATCTCCAAATACGGAAAGGCTTCTTCATAGCAAGAGCTGTGAAAATGTGGAAAAGACCAAGAGGTGGTTCTGGCCAGCTCAGTAGACTGTTTTAGATACACATAATAAAACTGGATACTAATGTTTATAGGTAAAGTTGATCCAGGGAAAATCCGATTGCCTTTTGGGGGATCAGGAAGGATTTTTTTTCCCCTTGTGTAGCAAATTGGATCATGCTTTATTGTGTTTTTTTTTTTTTTTTTGCCTTCCTCTGGATCAACTGTTGGGTATAAGATTGTGTATATAGGATTGTGTAAAAAAATGTATTTGTTCAATTTTCCCTTTTTTCGGTTGAAGTGGATGGACCAGACTAACTATGTAGCTTTGTAGCACAGTGACAGCACGCGAGGAAAGGAAATGCTGATAACTGGCATTTGTTTACATGGAATCAGCTGTGACTAGACATAGCTGATCACATGGTTAAGAGCCAATGTCACCCTGATCGGTGATGCGCTGTGTCTGAGGGGCATGGCTCACCACCGATCATGGCGCTACTGGGGCACGCATGAACAGCGTGACCCGGGAAGACATCATATGACATCAACTCAAAAGGAGGAGAGTCCCACCCAGTCGTTAATCTGCTAGAGGCCAGCGGGAACTGGTAGAGCAACCAACAATAAAATCTGGACTCTGACTACCAAACCCACTGTTCCCCAGATATGAAATCAACATACAGAGATAAATGCATGCATGGGTCCCCATGTGCAGGATGTGATAAACATAGAGGCAAATTGACATGTAGAGTAATCAATAATAAACCATTGAGTATTCCTACATTGTCTGTCCAACAGAAGCCAAAGAGTGATGGCTATATACTTAGAAGCCCATACCACTTCAAAAGATGGAAGCCACCATTGTACTCCAGATAACTGTAGATGAGACCACCAGGGAAACTAGTGAGGAAAAGTGCCTGAGCAGTTTTTCTGGTATGACACCAGCTGCATCAGAGGCACTGAATCCAACACCTTTCCCACTCTATCTTCTCTCAATGCTCTCATAGGCTTTGCTGAAGCAGTGGGAGCCATTGGCTTCTGCTGCTGCCAGTCAAATCCTGTAATAAAGGAGCGGGGCCAAGCTACACTTTCTTTGACTTTAGATGTAGGCAGCGCGGCTCAGGATCAAACTCTCATGAGTGCCCTCTTAGCAAGAGGCTTGCTATGGGGGCTCTCACAGAAGAGGAGGTGCCAGGAGTGCCAGGTTGGACTTGAGAAAAGGAGACTGGGGGCTGCTCTGTGCAGTTAAATTGCACAGAGCAGCTAAGTTTAACATGTTTATTATCTTACAAAAATCCTTTACAATCACTTTAAAACAAAGTCTTTGCTGCCTATGTTGCACATATGCTGAAAGTATGGTCAATAATTCCAATGTGCGAAGGGATCGGACCGGGTGAAACCAGAATTATTTTTATTGAAAACGTTTCTGCAAATACAAGGACATGAGTGAGGTATGATTCTGAGGGACACAGCACTTCTATTCTGTTCATACATACTATTACACATCTATATAATATAATAATATCAACATTCTGATATACAGGAATAACATCCTCATAGAAAATAATAACCAATTAAACAATGCTGAAATGTTGTTACTCCTTCTGCATCACAGTGGTCTCATAATACAATCTAATTTAAGATATAAAAACATAACACTATAATACCCACATTCCTGGTACACTGTAGTCATATGATGCTACAGTGTGACCCACTAACATTTGTGCAGTATGTCATTCTATCACACAGTAGTGACAGGAGCCTTTGCTGATCACAGGGATGTAAATTAAATCGACTTTGCCCTGTTTATAACCCAAAATATACTCCTTCTTACCTGCAAATACAAGGACATGAGTGAGGTATGATTCTGAGGGACACAGCACTTCTATTCTGTTCCCCCAGGAACGAAAGGTCTAACTTTTTAGTTCCTCCCATGCCTTGCTTGCAGTTGAACTTTGTGCTGCCATCTACTGGTGGTTTCATAGAAATGCCATAAAACAGAAATGTGTTGTTTTTTTATGGGGTACCTGACATCCCTTACACCTATAAAGAACATTCCAGCAGGATTGCAGTTTGCCCTAGGCAAAGACAAGGCCTTCATGAAAAATTTGCTTAAGACCAGTTAACCAAAGATAGAGTTGTTTGTTCACAATACCAGGGGAGTGTTTGCAACAAACTGAAGACAGTATTTTAGGAGAAGAAACACTTAAGAAACCGAAACTCATAACAACCTGTGTGAAGCATAATGGTAGAAATGGTATGGGTTGAGTTTGTTTTGCTAATTAAGAGCTGAGTGGCTATCAGTCAACAAGTCAACTCTACAATCTGCATCATATGAAAAGTGTATTTGATCAGAATATGAGGTCATCTGTCCAAAAGTTCAAGTCAAACCAGAAATGGGTCTTTCAACGCAATAATGATTCAAAGCACATTAGCAAATCCTCCAAGTAATGGATTAAAAAGAAAAGGTGGTTATGATGGACTGCCCTGCTTTAATTGCCACTGATGTTTTGAAATAGTAGTTCATGCAAGGAAAACCTCAAAGATCTTGCAACTGAATGAACTCGAAGTGGTCATACAAGAAGTAATTTCTGCTAAAGAAGGCAAAACCAGCTTCTGATTCAAAGGGTATACTTACTTATTTCTCAGTTCACCTATTATTGATATTTTTGTTGAATAAATGATGAAAAATAAATGTTTTTTTCCTGTGTGTAAGTATATCCCCTTTATCTGTGGGCACTGTTTGAATAAAGATCTAATGTTTGCCTGTTGAAATATGTTGAAAAAGTCAACTATTTCTATGGGGTGTACCTAATTTTTCCTTTTTCATTTTTTTCCCCAGAAAATACTTTCATGGGAAAATGTACTTTGCCTATTTGAAAACCAACAGGTTTGCGAATGTCAAGAGCATACTCCTACCTTCCCTTGGCTCTTCCACTATTCCATTCCATTGGAGATAAAATAAATACCCAATACCAGGATGTGAAGGAAAGTACCTCTCTCTATTGGCTGGGCCACCCAGTGCTGTCACACAGGGAGTCCACATCCTTGTGTCATCTTTGGCAAGTAGATTACACAATGCTTTCCTAGTAGCTGTATGGAGTGACAGGAGAGCAAAAGGAGGAAAGTGCTGCATCTCAAGGGTAAATCTAGTGGAACCTTTTACTTTGCCCTGCATGGAGAGCTCTGCCTTGGTGTAAGTTGCACTAATAGTTGGTCATAAAAGCTTTGCTGTCAGTCAGAATAATGAAATAAATAGGGTGAATGCATAAACAAAATGTTTAAAATGTTCTTAGTGATTTTGGCAGCTGCTCATTTTAAAAGAAAATCAGTTTTTGTTTTTTTTTACATTAGAACATAATTCTTTTTTCATTTTCTGTCCATGTTATTAACACTCGAATGAACAAATCATTTAAAGCAAACATTGGGATTACATTAACTCGAAGTTCTGTTTTGTATTTATAAGACACATGCAAGAATCACTGGTGCCTGACGAGTATTTGGAGTCATAACTCCCTTTCTAGTATCTATTTTTCCCTAACAACGCCACATTTTCTCTGCAGTACACTGCTGGAGCCGCACTCACCGATGTCCCCATTGCAGAAGATATAGAAGCTGTCATCCATAAGGCTCATATCTAGCAAAACATTTTTTAGTCTTTTTACACCTTCCTTTCCCTCATGGTGCACAGACGCTGGATATAAACATCAATTCAATTAAGGAAATGGAGAGTAATTGGTTCTGCACTCAAGGCTGTTTAAGAACTTAATTTAAAGTGTAACAGATAATGACATACAGCTATCAATACCTAAAAATTGTGATTCTTGAAAGCATTGGAACACGCACCTATTGACAATCACCCCTAGACACACATTTGACTGAGGTTTGCGATTGTAAAATGAGTAGTTTAAAACCTGATTTTATAGCCAAAAATGTTTTCAATGACAACCATATTTTTCAGGTTTGCCCCTATAGGCAAAACTAAATGTCTGAAAGAATATCTACACCCAGAAATAAAAACATAATTTATTGAAGCCTAGAAGTCCTTAGTAGGGATGATCGAACGGTTCGGGTCAAACATCGGTTCGACCCGAACATTGAGTATTCGAAATTCGGCCGAATTCCGAACTTTTTGAGGTAAAAGTTCGGAATTCGATCACCAGAACCACCCAAAATGCAATGGGACAGGAACTGGGCTTTAAAAGCCCGTGATTGGCCCAGAAACATCAGTAAAAGCCAATTGAGGGGGCAGGAGTCTGCTAGGAATGTGATTGGAGTGACTAGGGGGTCCAGAGGCCAATCAGGAGTAAATACGCCCCCCAGTATATAACATAGCCCCGCCAAACCTCTAGCACTGTAATACAGAGGCTGTGGAAGATTTATATATATATATATATATATGTGTATGTATATGTATATATATATACACACACACACACATATATTTATATAAATATATATATATATATATATATATATATATATATACACACATATATGTGTATATATATATACACACACACACACACACACACATATATATATAAATATATATATATATATATATATATATATATACCCCTATAAGGAAGTTCAGATGTCATGCCTGCCTCCAATCGCCTTCAAAAAACGCCTGAAAAACGCCTGAAACAAAAACGCCCAGGTGTGAAAGGAGGGTAACACCATCCCTGCGCTACTGAAATTCTAAGAAAAATAATCATTTTTTTTTCTGGTTCTGGACATGCTACAGAGCTGAAACTTCACAGGTACGCTTTTTAGACTCCCCAGACACTAAATCCAAAGAAATCTCATTTTTTTTCCCAATAATTTTTTCAATAATCGGCTCTCTATCAAAAATGACAATTTTTAAGAACTTTTTTGCCTGATTCATAGTCCCTGGGGCATGACCCAGAACCCTAGGCAATTTTTAGGGGCATTTATTGGGTTTTAGGGCTTCAAAATGGTGTTTTTTGATTCCCGAAGTTCGGGTCCCATTGATTTCAATGGGGTTCTGGAATCCGAACCGAACTTTCGGGAAATTCGGGTGTTCTGGTCGAACCAAACTTTTCAAAAGTTCGATCATCCCTAGTCCTTAGATGTGGTGGCTGCAATTGTTTACTTTTTCAGGTGTTTCTCCTTTATTTTAACACAGTAATCCTGCAAATAACACACTTCCTGTCCCTGAGTGGCTACGATAACTTCTCCTTTGTATTTATGGAGGCCTGGTTGTCACCATGGCTAATCTTCAAACATGCCTGCCTTTGTTCATCTTCATTACATGAAAGCTGTTGGTCTTAGAAGTTTACAGAAGAAAGAGAACATTGTTTTATGCTTCCAGGTCAACTCATAAGAAATTACTGCATTTCTTGAAAGATTATAAGGTACTTTCTGTATTCACTAAAATGTAATTTGCCTGAAAAAAGAGAACTATGGCAGAAACCACATCTATGGACTATAAGCTACATTATATTACAGTCTTGTTCCTGAGTAGCGATGAGCCAAACTGCCCTCAATTCTGTTCGAGCAGGATTCGGAATTCACATGTCGAATTCGAAGAGTTCAGATGCCAAAGCCCAACCCTATTGAAATGAATAGAAGCTGAATTTGTCAAATTAAAAATGCTTTTTTTTTCTGTGCTAATAGGAAAGGGAGTATAAAAAAGCATAGCGTAGGTTTGCTGCCCTGGGGAACATGTACCAATGCACAAAAAAATAAAAATAAAAATCCATTAGGCCAGGAACAGTGCTCTTTTTTAATAAATGAAGTGAAACATCAGAAAGTCCAATTCCTTTAACTTTTTTACGGCCGCCCGCCGCAGATGTACTGCGGCAGGCAGCCGCACCCAGGCGAATCGCCGTACATGTACGGTGCTCGCTCTAGTGAGTCTAGGGGACGAGCTCCTCCTGCCCCCGCTCCTCAGCAGGGAAGTCAATGCGTGTGTCAGAGGGCTCCGATTGCTGCCTGACACCTGCGATCATTCCCTGCTGAGAGAGGACGGTCAGCTGTTGTAAACACAGCCGTCCGTCCTTCTCCCTGGGATGATCACAGAGCTCATGTGATCCTGCTATATAGGATTACATGTTTCTATGATCATCTCAGAAGCCACGCCCCCCAAAGTTAGAATCACTCCCCTAGGCTCAAATTTAACCCCCTGATCACCCACAGGGTTAACCCCTTCCCTGCCAATGGCATTATTACAGTAACAGTGCATATTTTATCACTGGTACCCCCAAAAGTGTCAAAAATGTCAGTCAGGGGTCCGATCTGCCTGCCGTAATGTCGCAGTCCCACAAAAATTCGCAGATCGCCGCCATTACTAGTAAAAAAAAAACAATAAAATTACATACATTTTTTCCCGTAGTTAGTAGACATGATAACTTTTGCGCAAACCAATCAAAATACCCTTATTACAATTTTTCTTTTACCAAAAATATGTAGCAGAAAACAAATTGGCATAAAATGTTGAAAAATTTAGATTTTTTAAAAATTTTTTTGGGAATGTCATATAGCAGGGGTGTCCTAATCCTGCCTGTGAAGGGGCACCTCTCTGTGATGTACAGAAAGTGCTGCAACAGCACATATATGCGCAAAGGAAAAAACGTTTTAAAATTGGCAGCAAAGGATTTTGACAACTGTCACTGACAGCCTCTTTGTTTTTTCCAGGAAACAGCTTACAGACCACTCTATGGTCTACTATGCATTTTGGGGGACCTTTGGAAGGGTTTGTGTGCCTGTTTTGTTTTTTTGTTTTTTAATTTAAACTGTATTTTTTTTGTAAACGTCATTATCTCTGTAGCACATCCTATAGCAAAAATAAGAAAAAAAATGCATAGAGCCCCCTCCAAAATACATACTTGATGCTTTGAGTCTGAGCGGTACCTCATGCAAAGAAAAGAAAAACAAAAAAAATGTTTGATGCTCCCCAGGAAATCCATACAAGACTCTTAGCCTGAGCATGCAGCCTGGCTGGCCGGGAAAGGGAGGTAAGAGTACGAGCACATGTTCTCTCATAAATCATGCCAGGCCACATGCCCTCAACATGGGGGGATTGCATGTTGATGAGGACAGGCACCATGCCAGTCACCATGCCCTGTGGTTTTGGGGATCTGCAGGCAGGAGGCGTATAGGAATCTGGAAGCCCCGTTTAATATTAAGATACGTCCTCCCCCCCCCCCCCCCCATGTGAATCATTATGAGTTAAATAGTACCTCTACTTATTCACAAAAAAAAAGTTATAACCAAGAAATAAAAACAATAAAATATTTGATAAGTCCTGTATCAAAAAATAAAAATTCCCAAGAATTGTGCCTCAATCATCAATTACAATGCCTCCCTCTGCTGACTCAAAAAAAAAAACTGATGACCCGACACAAGCGACCAATCCCAACGATTACACTAGCCGAATGACAGTTCCTCGAACAAACCATTTGGTATGGAATTTTGGGGGTATTTTTTTTTTGCATAGTGTCTGCCTTGACATAGATACCAGCCCCTCTTCAAGGACAAGGGTCTGATATGTATTTTTAAAGGGAACATCACTTTTTTTTTTTGGGGGGGGGGGGTTAATATCCATATCAGGGAGCAGGGAAGCAGGGAGCTGTCATGAAAATCTGTTCTTTGGTCATTGTCCAAGGACACTGGAGTTCCAAAATACTAAAATATTTTAGTAGAATTTTTGTAGCAGTGTTAAATCATTCTTTCTGGTATGTTACACTTCAACCTAACTGCTGCATGTGCATTGCCAAGTACAACTAGACAATCTTTCTGCCAATTACCTATACATATTAGAGATCTTTAGTAGGACATCATATATATATATATATATATATAAAACACAAGTGAAATTTGTTGTTTGGGCATTCATTCGAATGCCAGACCTTTTACTCATTCAGTGGGAACCAAACCTCATGTATAGTAGCAACAGCTTCCTTGTTGTCAATGGTTGCTAAGGAAGTGGCAGGTGTCGACACCTGCTGCATCCTTAGCAGCCATAAACATCACCCAGCCCCACTCATATACTGCCTGGGAGTCTCCATTGTAAACAAGGGGTGGGGATAGGGTGGCATCCCTCACCAATATGACATAGTCAGGTCATGTTGTCTGGTTCGGTTCAGGAGATAGGATGCACACTCATTTCACCCTTTCATGGCTTGCCAGGCTGCATGCTTGATAAAGATCTCATATGGATTTTTGGTGAGACACCTTACTTTGTTTTTTATTTTTTTCCTTTTGGTTCCCCCTCAAAATTGACTGAGGAGCTACCCTTTCCCATTGTTCGAGTGGGGTCCCACTTGACATCCATGCCAAACCTTCATCAAGAATAAGAAAATGGTATACTGTAGATGAAGGGAATCCCCAGCTGTTAGTTTACAAATAGAGGTAAACTGGCCAAAAATGTAATTTGCTATCAAATTAAATGCCATGTTCTCATATAGGTGTGCGATTTCACAGGCAGGTTAAGGGCATCTCCCGGGCAACATGTTTAAAGGAATTGTGGATCTTTACAGCTGCCCTTAAGCAGGGCTATCTTAATAGCATCTTGGGCCCCTGGGGAAAGTAAAGCCCTCCCTGATTTACGCACCTACTCTCAAGAATTAAAATATAAATAGTTGATAGAAATAAACATATATTTATTAGTACTTTCAATAAAATTGATTTTAAACAATAAGAAAACATGCCATAAATCAAAGACTAAACACAAAGAGCACAGTACAGAAGGAGTCAGGAGGGCACAATACTGGGGTCAGGAGGGCACCGTACAGGAGGGCACAATACTGGGGTCAGGAGGGCACAATACTGGGGTCAGGAAGGCACAGTACAGGAGGAGTCAGGAGGGCCCAATACTGGGGTCAGGAGGGCACAATACAGGAGGAGTCAGGAGGGCACAATACTGGGGTCAGGATGGCACAGTACAGGAGGAGTGAGGAGGGCACAATACTGGGGTCAGGAGGGCACAGTACAGGAGGAGTCAGGAGGGCACAATACTGGGGTCAGGAGGGCAAAGTACAGGAGGAGTCAGGAGGGCACAATACTGGGGTCAGGAGGGCACAGTACAGGAGGAGTCAGGAGCAGAGGCGTCACGAGCCGGGTGCGGGGGGGCGGGCCGCACCCGGGTGTCCGCCGGGTGGAGGGTGACACCGCTCTGCCTCTCTTGTCTCTTACTGTGCGGGCTGCCGGGCTGGCATCGCCGCTGCGCCGCCGCCGCATAGACGTACTGTGTCAGACAGACAGTGAGTGTGTCAGTGTCACTCAGTCTGCTGCCAGCCAGTGCCTAGGCTGGACTTCTTTGCTCCACCTCCTCTGGGCCGGGCCGCGCGCCCTGAGCCTCCCCTCCCTCACTCCCTGCTCTCACATTCAGGCAGAGCGGGCGGGGGCGGAGCCAGTCGCGGGGACTAGGGAGAGGAGGTGAGTAGTCATGTGCGGGCGGCCAGGCCGGGTGATGTGAAGTGAACTTAGTGCAAATAATTGATCTGGTGGCACTGGTGCAATTTGTCTGTCCCTTATTAATGCTGCATTATGCACAGGCTGGCTAGCACAGTGACAGACTCAGTAACCGCAAACTCTTCTCTCTGCATGCAGGCTGCAGCCCTACTTTTGGCAATGGTCTCCACTCCCCAGAAGTCCAGCCTGGACTTGGCCCACCAAAGACAGATTTTCAGTGGGCTCTGCTGCTCTGCACACAGCTCTCTCCACTCCATCCAGCAATGTAGTCAAGTCCCATCCATGTAGTGGCTGCAGCCTGCAGTCCTTTCTCATAAAGAGCAGTTTCACTTTCACAGAGTACAGCTACCAATGCAGCCAGTTGCACTGCAGTCCTCCTTCATCCCTGGTCTCCCCCAAAATGCTTGTTGCTCCTCCTCTGTTGGAGAAGCTTTCCAGTTCAGCACTGTCTCCACTGCAAAAAGAGAGAAACTGCAACAAGGGGGAAACAGAGCAGGCTATATATATATATATATATATCTACAGTCTATACAGTAGTCCAAACAAAAAACACATCAACCAGTCTGGCAGGCTCTCAGGGCTCTTTCACACGGTCCGCCTCCGTAGGCGGATCCGTGCTGCTCAGCGAGGATCGATCCGCCGATCCCCGCTGAGCCGGCGGATGACGGCTCCGTCTCCGCTTGCAGAGCGGAGAGGGAGGTGTCACAGCTCCCGCTGCTCTCTATGGGGGATCGGATGAGAGTGGACCGCCTCTCTGCAATCATCCGATCCGATCCCTGAACGGATGGAAAAATAGGGTTTCCAGATTTCACGCACAGGATCGGATGCGGATGGCAGCAGGTGTCAGCGGAGGTGTCTCCGATGACATCCGCTGCCCCATAGAGATGCATGGAGGATGCATGATATTGTAATTTAAAGGTCATTTTAATTCTCCTAGTTATTAATGTCGCTATTGCCATTACATTTAGTGTTATATGGGAGCTATGATTTACGAGTTACATTAGTTAAATAAAAACACATTATTAAAAGGGGTTGGGGTGACACCATGAGTTACCGCACCGGGTGACACCAACCCTAGTGACGCCACTGGTCAGGAGGGCACAATACTGGGGTCAGGGGGGCACAGTACAGATTCCGGAACACTGCCTGGGACATGGCCTGGGACAGCTTAGTAAAAAGCGTGACTGTCCTGTCAAATCTGGGACAGTTGGCAGGCATGATGCAATGCAAGATTATAATGGGTTCCTCATGTACCTGCCCTGGGGTGCTAAAGCATTCGGACAGCCCTGCCCTTAAGCATTATACAATCTACTGCTTCCCAGGGCTTTTTTTAAGCAGGGCTGCAGGGAACACAGTTTCGGCACCTCCAGCACTGAATGCATGTAATGGCAAGGGGTGTCTTAGACTGAAAATAGCCAGTGCTTTTTTTTACCTGAACTTTACTCATCTTCTGCAAGCCTGCCTTGAACTGAACACAGGTACTGTATGTTTGGCTCATCCCTAGTCACAAAGAAAGGTCTATTGTTAGTAGCTATTACAAGCTCCAGAGGACAGCCGGTGGGGACCATAAGAAGCTTCCCTTGGCACTTGATTGCTTAATTTTCTTGAATTTCTCAGTATTCTAAAGGAGGCTAGAAACAGATGGCTATGTAAATCATTATAACTCTTTACAAAGGTAAATTACCTAATAACTAAATAACATTACCAGTACAAGCACAATTTATTAAAATATGTGTACTGTTCAATTTAAAATTGATGACTGCACAAGCACATGTGCAAATATTGAAATCAAATCTCAGAGTGCACACTGTTAGATCTAAGCTTGTCTTGTGCATTAGTTCCATGTAAAAAAGTGGAGGATTTTGCCGTAGCTGGCTTCACTTAAAGCGTGACTCCATTTTTGTTGAGAAAAAAAACATTCCCCTTTGGGTGATCTATGTACATTGCAAGGATTTTAACAAACTTTTGCAGATTACTACCATTTGTTATTCTGAAAAAATCCCTGTGTGTTTCTCTGTGCCCCTGTGGGGAAGTGAGTCTAATGGGGAGTGGTTTCATAATTATCAATCAGCTGTACATCTGCAGGGCACTAATGAGAAAAGCTGCAGGGTCTGCATCCCTTTAGATGTGATTTCCTATTGGGAGTATCTCACCAAAAATGACATTTTTGTTCCAGGGGATGTCTAAAATCTGACTTGTATTTTAGTGCAGAAAATCAGTGAGCCAATCACACAAGCAGGAAATGATGTTTCTGGGGTGTGGTCAGCACACATTCTGTGTACAGAACACCTCCAGGTAGTCATATTGCATTGCATTTTCAGAAGATTACAAAATCAGCAGATTAAAAAGGAAAGGTAATTTTTAATAACATTCAATTACAATATGATTTGTTTCGCAATTGTATATGATAAATTATTTTTTCTTTATTTGCTTTTTTCCGCCAACAAAAGTGGAGTTACCCTTTAATGGTACAGCCCAAACACATTGGGTGAATTATTATGGCAAACAATGTATCAAAAAAAAAAAAAATGGCCACAGTAAAAAAAAAAAAAACACTATTTAAAGCTATGTGATTCAAAAAAACTCTCTCTCGGATACTTTATTGACTACCAATTGCTGCACAGGATTTGTTGTGTTTGTTATATTTTGTCATTGAATACTAGATTAAGTCAAGTTGAAGTTGGTGGAGTATGTGCAGTGGAAAGTCAGAAAAAGTCTGCAGAAAATGTGT